>NC_087245.1:29155000-29477500 GCF_037042905.1 Lytechinus pictus | reverse complement strand
TTCTTGAGGAATTACTTCCTACCGGTACCCATTTACCTCACCTGGGTTGAGTGCAGCACATTGTGGATCAGTTTCTTGCTGAAGGAAATTACGCCATGGCTGGGATTCGAACCCACGACCCTCTGTTTCAAAGTCCGGAGACTAATCCACTTGGCCACAACGCTCCAGTATCAGGAGCAGACAAATAACTATGAAAATTCATTCACAAACAAGGTAAATTATACATGTAAAAACACCTTTAATACCCTTAATCCAGAGCTTCCAAGTCTCCCGGATCCTGCGGGAGAATACTGGATTGCGATCCAATCTCCCGTTCTCCCGACCCCATGCCAAAATCTCCCGGATAATCAGGATTTTTAGCTGTTAAATTGTAAAATTCATACAAACGACTGTTTAACGACTCTAGCATGTTCAATTCCCTAACACCCACGTGGAACCTCCTTATCACATTTTCATTTTACCCAGTAACTTCTACCAGTTTTTGTATAATCGTACATTGATTTCCCATGTAAATGAAGATAATTTTACTGAACGACTGGTGAAGTAGTCTAACAAGCCATTTTATTTCCGGGTTCTGCAATGTGTGATGAAAACTCTTCAGCGGTACTCTATGCACATGGCCCCCGATGCGCCCCGGCGCGCGGTGCTCCAGCCGGCCGCGCTGCGCCAGGAAGCTCCGAGAAGGAAAGTTCACGAGCACTGCGAGGCATTTTTCGTAAGCTTGCTTGCGCCTTATTCGAGCTGAAACTGTGGATCAACGATGGGATTAACAAGGGGATTACTTTTACACCTCGACTTTCAGTTTCAGGAATAATTTTATTGACAATCCTGAAAAATTAGAAGCAAAGTGGAGATTTTTTCGCCTACTTTCACTTGGGTTGATCGGATTCGAACATTTTCTCTTTCGTGAGTGAGCTAGCCTGGCGCTGGCTCAGTGGCTGGCTGAGCTGTGCGAAGCGTTAAGCACGCCCCGTCCCGATTTATCCACACTACAATCGCATCGCCAGTGACCATGGAGATCAGGGAGATGAAGTCATCCAAGACCAAGACGACAAAATACTTGTCGAAGTATAAAGATACTTTTCAAGCAGAATGGGACTGTGTGACAGTTTTCACAGGAATCCCTCAGAGACTTTAAACAGTCCACATATAAAGCTCATTTACCATGTTTACCACTAGCACTACTGCAGCCCCTTCCCCCTCTGGCCAATTAAAGGTATTTTCATGTTGAATGCATTCTTTTATGAATTATATAACAAATCTACTGTATTGCCTGAAGTGTATATTTAGTCAATGACAATTCATGAATTCTCTCTAATGTGCATTTCATCTATCGGAATTTTTTTTGATGGTTTAGACAGCTGTCAATTACTATCAAATGATGTTTCTTAATGTGTTTTGCTACCCAAAACTCCCATCCGTGGGACAACGTTCCGCCGCTCCCTCACAAAATCATACCTCCGCGAAATCTACTGGATTCTATCATCCCAATGTTGGCAGCTCTGTTAATCGAAAATATTTGACACTCACTGGTTAATAGTAGAATATGGGTTTATTGGAAGTGGTATATATGGTTTAGATACTATACAAACATATTTTGATCTCTGCCTTTGAACTGCTTTTGACATGTATTTTTCTGGAATAAGTATATACATTTATCATAAGCGCATAACATTTGCAGATGGAGAATAACAGGATGAATGTGAAGAAGGAAAAGATGACGTAGAAGTAGACAGAGAAATAATGAGGAGAAGCAGAAAAGGCCGAAGGAAAAGAAGAAGAAGACAGAGAAGTAGTATAAAAAGAAGAAAAAGCCGAATGAGAAGTAGAAGAAGACGGAGAAGTAGAAGAAAAAGAAGAAAAGCCGAAGGAGAAAAAGAAGAAGACGGAGAAGTAGTAGTAGTAGAAGAAGAATAATAATAATAAGAAGAAATAGAATAAAAGAAGAAAGAGAAGTGAGGAGAGAGAGAGAAAGGGAAAATAAGGACAGAAAAGGAACAATGGTAAACAGAAGCAGAATATCGAAGAACAATTATAATTTTAACGATAACTTGAATAAAGCAATAAACAAGAATTAACGACTTGTGTTGGGGGAGTGGGGGGGGGGGGGTTGAAATGCGATGAAATAAACCCTCACAATTGGTTTATAAACAGCCACACTATCATACACCTACACCCCGTGCCTAGATCCACTCTGCCATGCCCCTGCCTCATTTTAAATACAGTAATTATGCTGATTCGGGTGTTCAATTCCATAACTTTGATTTGGTTCCCCCGGATGAGGTAACGAGGGGAGGAAATTGGACAAGATTGTAACGTTTATAGGGAGTCATCGAGACGATGCATCCAATCGACTGCAGGATATCACATTTCAAGTGTAAATGAGACCATTACTCCTCATTATATGGCGGCAAACATTCTGCTAAATTTGTGACGAACTCCTAGGTTGAAAAAAAAAATAGAAGAAGACGTCTGCAGTATACCTTGACGCAGCCCTTCCTATGAATATCGCTCATTTTCTGTTTTAAAAATGTATTGTATTGCTTTTCTTGATTTTTAAATGCAAGGCACTTATCATCATCATTATCTTTATCGTGCAAAGAGATTTAGAATACTATGTTTTACCCGTTTCCTTTTAATAGGGGCGGCAACCGGGGTATTTTGATGGGGGGGGGGGGGTGGATGGGAGATAGATGGGAGACAGATGGAACAAAGAGTTAAACGACCTTCACCTCTCTTTTCATACTATTTACCTTGCTACAGCCGGAGTAATAATATGATATCAAGTATCAAGCGCAGTAGAGTATATGCAATTACAGTATAGCTGCGCTATAGAAATGGCACATATTATTGTTATTATTATGTAGCGACATTAAAACTATAATAAGTTGTCCTCGAATATATTTGGATATCGTCACTGCCTAATAACCGTACATTTCGAATAAAAAGTCTGCCCCTTAAGTTCCTCACAGCAGTATTACGATTACAGTTATTTGCTGTTCATCTGTTGATTACACTGCACCCAACAGTTTAATATGTTTTACGTGCGTTCATTCTATGTTGAATTAGTAATATGAAAGTGGTAATTACTTGTTGCTGTCATGTCTTTTAATCATTCAAAGCGTGAATGTAGTTCATAAACGGGCTGAAATGAAAGGCTTCGACTCCCAGTAGTGCTCTGACTGCCAATTAAGTAAAGTGTATTAGCATTTAGAATCTGTAAACCTATCATTATTCTTGTTGATGTTGTTGTTCTTATACTACTACTATTATTATTATTATTATTATAATTATTGTTATTATTATCATTATCATCATTGTTTTTGTTATTATTGTTACTTTTATTGTTGTTATTATTATTATCATTATGATTATCATTTCAACTTTATGATTATCATCAGTATCATTCTTACTCATCCACGTGACTATACTGATGTATACTGAGGCAAATCCAATAGGATAAATGTCTTCATAGAATTATGTGGAGAGCAAAAATCAGGGATAGGAATTCACTTATATTCTTAGCTGTCTTACAAGCTAAATTTAACAAATTGGCTCCCTTATTAAAAGCCCTATATCGCATCCACTTACATATCAAAAGGAATTCTTGAACTCTCCTTTGAAACTATTTCTTAATCGTGATATAGGTTATTTCTAAATAATTTCGCCGATGAACTACTTTTTTTCTTGTACGTTTTCATTTCCGATGGAAGATAGCATATCGAATAATTTAAAAGGGTATGTCGATGGTGTTTATAAAGTCCCTACAAGAAATGCAACACCATTTCCCTTCCGTCGCAGCAGTAAGACAAAACCTCGAAAATAAGGCAACTTTTTTTTCATGTAAATTAACGCAAAACATAGCAGTTCGCATCTCCTTTCTCATCGTTCTCATGTCTCGCGTTACGAGAGGGAGAGAGAGAGAGAGGGGAAGAGAGAGAGAGAGAGAGAGAGAACGTGATCCATAAAATAATTAATAAAAGAAGAAAAAAACCTTTAGAATTGATAGCTTGGTAAACATATCAAATATCAAAAATAGTCCTTAGATACATACTAATTTGGTTAAAAAACGATGGTTTGCGATTCAGAGGCAGGTTTCACGACTATGTCACAGGTCTAAGAGTTTTGGACACCCCTTAGTATCATTTCAGGGGAGCGCTTCGTGAAAGAGTTTGCCGGACGAAGTCCGATTTCATCCGACAGTTACCATAGTTACAATGCTTCTCAGTCAATCTAAATCAATCAAGTTGCCAAATCTGACAACTTGTCGGACGAAAATGTTGATGAAGCACCACCCTGATGCACACAAACATAGACATGAATAGTCGACCGCTGGTCCAATTCGCAATACAATATCTTCATATCATTTTGACCGCATTCGACAAGGGATGACCACTAGGTTCACTTACACATAAAGTGTAATTCACATTGTAACTTAGAAGTGAGGTTTACCACATTTCCTACACAAAGCAAGGACGCTGTCGGAACATCTTCCATTAGCTTCCGGGCATTTTATGTATTCTGCAAGTAACAAATCATGAGTATGAACTATGGAAATTAATTTGGAAGTGAGTAATTTTACATCCCAGACAAAAACCGTTATCACAGAAAAGAAACCATTTTAAAACACTTTATTTTACGTGTACTTCGACCCAGTAGACCATACACCATATTAATTGAATAATGTTTTTTCCTATGAATAATCAAAATGAAAGGGTGAAATTACTCTAATCACTTGAACCTCCATTAACCGTGTGCTCATTATCATTAATGATTATGATCAAATCAATGAGGCGTAGGTGGAATCGCCGCCCACGATACACATGGGAACCATTTAATACCAAATCACTCAATTTGATTACCTGTTCTGCGTAAATGATTAATAATTAATGCTGATAAGTCTTACTTCATATACTTTTATTCCCAATATCGACGTTTATCAGCTGATATCCTCGATTCATTTAAGTTGGAAATGTCAGGAAACTATGTCAAACTTGTTACCTCAACCAAATTCCTGGGTATTACTATTGACGAAAATTTATCTCGGAAAACTCATATCTCTCAAATGAACAAAACTATATCTAGAAATGTTGGTGTCATCGGCAAACTTCGCCATCTTGCCTCAATCCGTTTTGCTAATGTTATACAATACTACATTTTACCGTATCAAAGTTACTGTAGTATTGTTTGGGCAAATACTCATCCAACCAAACTCAAATGTTTATACCTCCTGCAAAAGAGGGTTGTCAGAATAATTACACTTTCTCATTATCAAGCCCATTCTAGCCCACTATTTAAACAACTCAATATATTAGATGTATACCAGTTAATTGACTATATGTGTGCAATTCTCATATTTAAATATGTAAACACTGAACTTCCTAAATACATATCGGATATGTTGGTAAAGAACAGTTGAATTCATACTTATAATACTAGAAACAGGAATCAATACCTCAGATGGAATGTGAATAAAGAATTTGCTTTTTATTCATGTAGGCATCATGCTCCTACAATCTGGAATTCACTCCCTACATGTATAATCTCAATTTCATTTTATAACAGATTTAAGCACAATGTAAAGCTATATTTGATCAAACGTGACTCTCGTTGAATTTTAAATGATTTTTGTCTTCTTTCTACTCTCAACCCCCCTCTGCTTTTCATTCTCTCCTACCCTTTACATGTATGTTTGTTCTGGGTTTGTCTTGGTGCAAGACGCAATTCATTTTTATTTACTGAATATTTACTGAATTTGTTCTCCGCTTTTATGAATTGATCAAATCTTATTGTATTAAGGGAGCTGTCTTGACAAGACCTTTATGTTTTTTTTTTTATAGCTATACCTAATTTCAATACTTTTTCTATAACAATATGCATGTACATACTATTGAATTACTTTATTTTATCTTGAATTACATGTTTTTATCGAATGTGTTGTAAATGTTTTTAATATTGGAATTGAATGAAGTTGAACTGAACTGAACTGAACTAAATAATTTTTTTTAATGAAATAAAGCATACATCTTGTATAAAAAGTCCGAAAAACGAGATCTGAAAATATTAATGTGGGAAATATCGAAATCAAACAAATAATTGTTTATATATTGAAACTGGAAGCTTTCTTTGGGTCGTCCGCTGTAACTATTTGGTAGATAATGATGAAAAAGAATCATTATGTTGAACGCCACTCATCCACCATGTGTCCTATCATGACGTTGGATCATGAAATCATTTGTAAAACGTTTTAATTTACACTTCCTTATACCTCAGTCATATTTGCTCAACGGCGGCCGTACGGCGAGTCGAAAACGGCCGTTTTATTCATTTATATTCAAACCACCCACATTATGTAGCTGGTATACACAAAATGTTAAAACGGATGTTCTCGACTCGCCGTACGTTCACCGTAGAGCAAATGTGACTGAGGTATTACTCCCACGATAATTATAAAAAATAACTCCTTTAATGGGGATAGCTGTACCATCGTCGTCGGAGGAGCAGGGAACTGTAGGCGGACTAACAGTATCTCAACAATAACCTGAAACTGGGAATCTCTTGATAATTGACGAAAGCATATTAGACTTTACCTAATATTCGAAATCAAGACCTTGTTGCTACCCGGGCGTTGCCATACAACCAGAAGAAAGACTATATTGGGAAACCTTAGCTTCAAAATCATCAAACGAGACTTCCATAATTAAAGCCTCTTCCCGAGCATTACCAAGGCTAACAATATCACCATGGTCACTTCAAACAAGAATATCTTTAAAGAAAAGAAATAAAAAAGAACGGAGTAATCTGTTTACGCGATGACCCCACATTTCATCCAAGTTGCAGAGTATATCGTGAATACCTCCAAATGTCACCTGAACTCAAGAAAAAACATGGAACTCAGTAATAAAATTAATAAATTGTCTTAATCATAAATGGCGATAGGTCAGGATTTGCCTTTGGCTCCTTTAAATAAGACGATTTTTGTGTGGTTTTAGGATATCACATTGAATCCTATTCCATATTTGTTTTCGTTAGATAAACTTCCAGAATACTTTTGACCTCTGGTTGTGCAAGAATCCCATTTTCGCACGCTGCAAGGAAAATGAACATCATTTCAAAACTGAAAATGTTTCCTTGAAGTTGTCGTGTCGGAAGTAGAATGGGAGGAGAAGGCTACATACAGGCTTAAATAAATTTACAAAAACGAGGACGACAATGCTCTTGAGTACGCGATTTCAATGACTTAAACCAATAATGTATACCCCGAGCAAAAGTATTAAGTTTCAGATTAAAATGAAAGCTTGAGGGGACTATGCACAAAGGAATGGTAATGAAATTGGGAGTAAGAAAAAGAAGATGGAACATACAGTGCGTCCCAGAAAAACTATACACTTTTGAAATGGCTGCCAAATAAAAAATATATCACTTTGGGGGAAAACACCTACATATATGGAAGCCAATAAGGTCAACTTTCAACTGACACAAAAAAGTTGGAAAAATATTCATGCTTGAGCGAGCACTGCCCACTGAAACAAAGGGTATGAAAATTGGGCTGGGCCGGAATTAGCCTTCCAATTTCCGTCAGTTTTTGACAGGCTCCTTTGGAACTTGCAAAGTTAAGGGTGTTGTGATAAATTAATGATCAATCGTGACCAGCACTAAATTGAACTTTAATGCAGGAGTGAACACAAAATACACTTTTTTTGGGCAGCATTTTAACTTTATCATGTGGATCTCAGCAATGTGTTCATGGCAGTCGGGAGAATAGGGGGTGAGATAGGACTTAAGCATGTTAAGTTGGAGAAGTCGGTTGATGGAATAAGGGTCAAGAGAACATGTAGCCCCCTCCCTCTCTCCCACCCCCATACCGTTGAGAGACTGATTGCCATTACATGTACGCATGAAGTCCAGAGCAGAATGTTGATGTAATGATAAATTCTGAATTGGAGCATCAACTTTTACCTATCAATCATTTAATAAACAATTTATCAATAAATCAACTCATTCAATGTGCAATGTGATCAATCAAACATTTCGTGTATTGAATAAATTATTTCACGAATCATCATAATCAGTCAATTTGTTGGAAGTCATTCAATAAAAAAAAACTGACCATCAGCCACCGATCACTTGCCAAGTTTTGAATAGGCTACAATCCAGGAAGTGAGACAGACAGAGAGAGAGAGAGAGAGAGCCGGGGAAATGGAGGTGGAGGAGGGGGGGGGTCCATGTGACTTGTAATTTGTAAAAGGACACAAAGAAGAGGAATTCCGTTTTAACCAAGTCTTACCATATCTCGCCCTCTTGCTTGTAACATGTACCATCGCATTACTCTGACTCTTACGAACACACTGCTGAGGTCTAAAAAACATTCCTGAGATCCACATGATAAAGTCAAAATGCTGCACTAAAATTGCAATTCATGACCACTCTTTTCATGAATTTTAATTTAATAACTCATGAAATTTTCTCAAACAACAAACTGATCACAATTGATAATTAATTCATCACAAAACCCTCAACTTAGCAAGTTCCAAAAAAAAACCGATAGAAATGGGAAGGCTAATTCCTGCCCAGAGTCATTTTAATACCATGGTTTAAGTGGGCAATGTTCACTCAAGCGTGAATAAATTTCCAACTTGTTGGTGTCATTTGAAAGTTGACTTTATATATTATGTATAAGTATATATAAGTATTTTCCCCCAAAGTGATATATTTTTTATTTGGCAGCCATTTCAAAAGTGTATAGTTTTTTTTGGGACGCACTGTAGAAAGAGATGGGGAGGAGAGCTACATGATTCAGAAATCAATGACAGAAAATGTTTAAGGTGCATATACCACGTAATGAAAATTATCTAGGACATTACACAGAAACATATTCCATGTCTCAATATTAGCATCAAAACCGGGTCGCAGACCATTCGTAAGATGTGCGGTGGCCTTAACATGAACATCATGAACATTTCGGATTGGTAAACATGGTAAAGGTAGACAGTTGTTCAGACACACAACACACACACACACACGTCCCACCCACACGCCCACCAACATTTACACATACACTCACTCCCCACAGACACAGCTGCTTACACCGTCACTCTCACACCCACACACCCTCACAAACTCACACCCTCACAGCCGTGTACGCACACACGCACACACCCATCCTTGAACAATACACACGCCCTCACTATCACACCCACCCACACTATCACTGTATTTCATTTCATTTCATATATTTCCATATCCAACAAACTAATATAATTCAAGTAACATAGTATGCATTATAAAACATTACATAAAGCATTGAAGTTGATCAAACAGTAGTAATGTACAATAGGCAGATTACATAACAGATTGGGTATGGAGGGGACTACTATAAAGCCAGGCTCATAGATACCTATCACTAAACTCACAACTTTCCCTACTTAAGTCCTATCTTACCCCACACTTAAGATTCAACGTTCGTCCATTCAGAATTTATGAATGAAGGAAGAGACATGTGTTATCTTTAACTCAATGACTGATATAAATTTATTTCAGTTTATAATTCAATAACATAATTACACGATACCGCAATATAGAATAATCATGCAATGGGAAGGGAAATTCCCAAAATGAAAGGATCTATGATCACATGATAAGAAAGACGAAGGTTTAGATAACACGCATGCTATGGATTACACTCATGAGTTTCTACGAAGAAAAAAAAATGTGATGAAGGTGAAAAGACAGACAAGGGTGGGGTGAGACAGAGGGAGGAAGAATGAAAGATAGATAGATAGAAAAACAAAAAAATAGATTGAGATAGGGGGTGGCGTTTGATAAAGATGACGCATAGGTTTGAAAAAGAAAGAAGAATTGATGAAGGAAAAAAAGAAAGAGGTAAGAAGAGAAGGATGGGTAGTATATATAAGGAGCAGTAACCGTCATAGATAGATATCAATAGAAAGTGTAGGTATAAGACGTGAAGCACATTTCACTCCTCCAGCCCACACCGAGAGTCTTTTTGAGACCTCATCCTTTCGCTGTTTTGACCGAAAATGCTTCTATTTGCAGAGGGGAAAACAGATATCTGCCCTAGCTAGAATTCCACTTATCCATTCTTTGTGACTTGCGGTATACGAGGACTTGTCTCCTTGTGTGACTCCATCATCCTTTCTGGAAAAAAAGAGAATTCCGAATGGGTTCAGATCACAGTGACTGGTGATCCTTTCTTGTGGTAAATAATATTCATCAATACATGTTCATTGGTGATTATTCAACGCGTCAGAAAGGATTGCCAGTCGTTCTTTACAATAATTGTTTTTAACCTGTTTAACTTACGAACAGCTTTATGTAACACCTACCTGGTTTAAAGAAAACCACAGTAGTAAAAACTCCCACACTCTTCTTTGAGTGGTAAGGGGTGCATTATAGCTCCTTCTGGAGCAAACTATGCATTTGATTAAGTCACTTTCACCTCTGTAATCTCGGGTACTCGATTGCGATTTAAGAAGTTTATTTTATTGTCACTTACTGATAATTATGATTTATTACGATTGGTAAGATGCGCTGCCGGTTTCTATTTTCTGTTTCTTCCGGGTTTTTTTACACACAAAAAAGAAACCGCATACCTTTGAATTGTTTTTCATGAACGTGAGGAACCTTCAATCATTGCTTGAACATGTTGAATGTTTTTTTTCTCCCCCTTAGCGAGGACAAGACACAATGCGTATCTCTAATAATACTGCGTAATTAAAAGATAAAATGTCCAAAAACCTTTCAGTTTCTCCACCCTTTTCAATTTTATCTCCATCTTGTCTACCATGAAAGAAAATAGAGTGAAAGAGCTCCAATGTCACTCACCAAACCTTTAAAAACATATGCTTTTAAGGAAACTTGACAACGGTGAGAATCCCGAAGAGACAAGGTCAAAGAGGTGAAGATACGGATCTTTTAACATGTTTAAAGTGTAATTTCCCATTCATTACATCTAGTATAGAAGGCATTTCGAGTGTTCTTGAAGAAAAGCTTTGCTTTGCTTAATATTTTCTTGTTAACATTTATTAAAGGGGTATTCCATGCTGAAAAATTGTATTAACGAGATTAAGTAAAATGAGACAAACAGAACTCTGACAAATTCAACAAAAGTGGGAAAAAATAACAGATTTATGACATTTGCATCATTTAGTTGAAATAGTTCTATGCATATTCATTCACATTACTACGCATATAATAACTAATAATATCATATTTCCCCCTTTTCTCTTGTATTTTATTTCATGATGTTTTTCTTCTAAGAATGTCAAGATAGGATCGACTTATCAATAAATTGTGAAAGATTATCATTGCTGAAAAAGTATTTGGTTACATGAGAGACATGCTTTAACGCTTACATAAGAAAATATGACATAAAAGCCATAGGAGTATAAAATAAATGAGGACATGATAAATAATCAGCCCATCTCTTGCATCTAATGATGGCATGCATATATAGCTGTTTTCAAAGATTCTTTCTATTTTTGAATACAATAGCCTCATTATTTTTCAAAAGATTTTGATGACATTTTAGCATTTCCTGGATTAATTTTATTCTGTCTATTCAAACATTATTATTAGCCTGTTGTACTCATTTATCCAAATTCATATTCCCTCATATGAAAATAGAATTTATTTTCTTTTGGGGGAAAATATTTATAAAGCTATTGGTTACTTTTTGCTTGATGTCTCATTTTCCATAAACAAACATGCATCGCCATTCTCCATCCTTTGTATACACATACAAGAGTTTCCCAATTCCCTTCCATGCATCAATTTTACTGGTCGATCCGGATACTACCTTCATATCTTGCATGTATGGAACCCAATTTCTTACTACTAAATCCTCTTGATTGGGTAAAATATAATGAAGCCTTGATCTTCACCCAGCGGCAGACAAAATGATATCGGTCTTTGAAAGGAAAATACCTTGTAATTCGTGATCAGAATATTTTCCCCAACCCATGGTATTATGAAGTGCATTGTTCCGAAATATTGAATATTTCGATTGGGGTTTTCGGTCGTGAAATGTACCAGGAAGATTACGCTCGTTTAGGATTTGACCTGAATTGCCTTGAATTCACATTCAAATAAATATATCTCACCAAGGATTATATCATTATTTTATGGACAATTCTAAGAACTTGCATTTAATTTGATATGATTAATTAGGTTGAGAATACATGTACAATTTGGAAGAATCCAACTGTAATCATCTAAAAATTTGTCTAATTGAGATTCTTTGAGCATGTTATAGTCCGCGATTTAGTCTTACATTTTCGTTTATTCTATCGATTTTCAAAGATAAAGTCTGATTCAGTGATTTCACCAGTCCATCCAAATGAAAAACCGTTGAATGTAAATACTGGGGCCTGTTGCATAAAACCTTTTACCTGAGAAAACTGGTAAAAATTGAAAACTAAGGTTAGTCTGATTTCTGCCATTGACTTTAACACAGGGCAAAAACTCCGGTAAAAACAACCTGAGTTTTCTCAGGTAAAAAGTTTTATGCAACGGGCCCCTGGTGTGTGTGTGGGGGGTGTTTGAGTGTGTAAATATACAGACAACATGGTTCCTTAAACATTTTAAATGGTTTGCATTCGGATTAGAATAAATAAAACAACATCACAGAAAAAACTTAATTATGAACCTAACCATGGTGACCATGAAGGTAGTAGCATTGTGGAAAGGAAACAACAAATCATAAAAAAAACCTTGGATTTTATTATTTTTCTCATACTGTATTTCGTTGCATGTCAGTGTATAAAACATATTTGTGAGGAATGCTCGACTTCCTTAAAATTAGGCAACAAAAACGCAGCGCCCTCACCATGGCAAGTCTTTTAACCTTCCGCGCATTCCTCATGTACCTTTTGCGTAATACCTATGACCTTGTAATGTTCTCTACAGGGTTTCTTTCATCTCATCTTATGTCAGTCTGGCTGTCTGTCTTCTTATTTCGATTTTATTTATTTTGGCCCCGGGGATAAGTCTCCCTACTGTTTAGCCACTCATCTTGATACGTAGGCGGGAGGTGGAGAAAAATTGAAATTGATAGGGAGTGCATTATGATGAAAAAGAGTAGAGATTACTAGAAAACAATGGGGCGTAATTGGTGCTTAGTCTGTATTCAGCGGGGATTTGTAGTCTTCTATTTCATTTTAAAAGCCTTTACGCGGTGGCTCTTACGGTCATCCATTTTCCCTCTCGTCGCTAAAAATCTTTTAAAGGCGCGTGTTGGTCCAGTATTCCACACGAACATGAAGACGGAAATCATGATTTATTCTGCACATATCTTAAGACCTTGAATCAATCGAAAGTTTAAAGTTTAGTATGTTTTCTGAACATGTCTTTGATTAGTTGAAATTATTCATAAGAAGAAAAAGAAAATTTAACAGTAACGTAAAATTTGTATAAACATGATGAATGTTTTAAACAGAAAACCCATTATTACCATACGTTATGCAAAGAGAAACATTTCGCATCCTGCAATGTCTAGATTAACAATTGGCGATTCCATGCTAGAAAAATCACCTATTTTCGCAGCATTTTTCAATCTATTGTCCAAACAAACAAAGAACTTCAATTTGTTTTGTGGTAATAATAGAGTACTACTGGGTAGACATATGAAAAATTGACAACCAACAAAAATATGCTGTCCATGGGTGAATTAGAGGTGAAAATGTTGCGTGTCGTACGGGACATTTCTGAGTCCCGTACGACACACAACATTTTCGTCCGTAATCCAGCCATAATCAAATATTTTTTGTTGGTAATCAGTTTTTCACATGACTACCCACTATAATTTTATTATTGATCAACAATAATTTTTCATTGCTCAAGCAATCAGCTAAGAGACTAGAAATTGTTGACAAAATGTCCCGTACGACACGTATAGAATCGCCCCAATACTCTTTAAGGAAGGGGCTGATTCGCAGTTTTTAAAAATTCCAACTCTATTGCACCCTTCAAAGTACCTTAACAATTTCATAAGGTGCATTTTAGCATTCTTTGGATAAATATGTACCTTTGCACCTTCACGTAGAATTGTTTGACCTTTTATTCTGTCAAAGTGAAATGATATTTAAATAAATCATTTATTTCACGGTAATTCAAATTAATTCTCTCATTTTTGTCTATCACAGTAGATAAAGCGATTATACTTGCATAGCAGAGGTTATAATGATTGTCTTATTTGTCAATGTGCAGTGTTAAAGTTACTCTGTTTTAACATTAGAAACACAAGATTGTTTTATTAAATACCCTTAAATTCTTCCTGAACATCCTAACAAAATTTCGTAGTTCTCATAATAAGTTGCTATCCTCTTGTCTTATGTCTCTTATTAACTGAATATTTCCCTTAAGACTCTTGTTTGAATTGATTGAATTGATCACTTTTTGCTGGCAACCGTGCAATTTATTGCGAAGCGAATTACAATCTGGCTTGAACATTCGTAACAGTGAACCTACCTTTTTGTTAGAGGTTTCATTGCGAGTCCGACTCATCTCCTCTATGACGTACATATAAATGATCTTCCTCTTTAAACGCCAACTTGCGTGCCTCTTTATCACCTGTTGTGTTTGCTCATCCCACGTCGTGACGATTGACTTCGAAATTTCTCTCATTTCGCGCTAATGTCATCGGCCCCGCGAGCACAGTAAAGAGAAATAGATACAGGGGTTTCACCAATGTGTGCTCCTTTTCTACAGGGTGTTCTCCAAAGAGGTTAGCCTTTCATAAAGCGTCAGGGTATTTGAGTGTATGTGGGTGTCTTTGTGGATGAAAATGAGATATTATCTTCTATTTCATCGTAAATAGCTTTGCTTTTTTTTCTATTTAAATTTAGTGTTCATGTTATACTATTTCGTACAGCATGACGCGGTATTACGTTTTCATATTTATGGCCAGTTTATCCTAACATCCGCTTGTTTTTGTTATGTATCAAAGACTTTCTATTGCTAAAGCCAAATGCGTCATGGATGTTGTGCATTTTTTGAAGCAACAAAGGGACCACACAGAATAAAATCAGTAGTATATAGACAATGTCGAAGTGACGTGGTGAAGCTGTTTAAAGCACTTGACTTATACCACTTAAGAGCATTATATACTATAAAATAAAAATTAATCCATGTTTAATATTCTTTAGTGTTATGTATGATTATTTGATGTCAATTTCTAAATTTACAATTCTAACCACATTTCCCGCTTTCTTCACGCATAGAGACCTGTAAGTGTTATGCGTATTAAGAACTGTACTATTATTATTATTTTTATTAAAATCGTTCACTCTACAGCTTGTTATTGACTTGTATGTACATTAAAAAAAAAACCTAAATGAATGATACTTTTCGTTTGTTTGTTATATTATTTCCAAATTCATAAAAGCACAGTATAACATAATGATTAGTTATAAAACATTAAGAAAATGAAATAAATTGATGACCCATCAGAGCTGTGAAGGAGAAGAGCTCTGTTCTTCCATTGGGTTCAATAAATGAAATAATGAATGAAATGAAATAATTTATTCCACGTCTTGTCAGTGAGACTTTAAGCTACTGAAAACCTCACTCCTGATTTACTGAGAGCAACTTTGTGTGAGAAAAACAGATTACTGACTAGATATTTGATGAAACACTCCAATGTTTAGTGTAGATCAAAAGCGTATTTTAGCATCCACTTCGCAGACGCTTTCTGGATCGCTCAGAATCTATTGAAAATACCCGTCAAATCAACAATGAACAGATTAGAGGTCCTTGTCGAAAGTTGGTGGACCTAGACAGCATAACGTCTTAAGATTCGGACTGGACGAAAAATCGCAAATATGCGGTTTGTCCAGAGTCCAGGACGACACTGCAGTTTTGATTCACCGACTTTCGACAAAGGCTGCAGTTGTGAAGGACTTTTGAAAAAAGATTATTTATGTTATAGTAAGTGTCTGCAAAGCGATTGCTAAAATGCCTTATTGCATTAGCATAAAATCGGTAGCATCTAGAAAAAGTGGAGGTGACGTGTCAAGTGGTTTTAGGCACCTGACTTAAACCACTTAAACCAGATAAGGAAAAAAGGTTGCATGCCTGATACTATCTATTCCTTTGAGTACTGTACATAATTATCAGGAGCGTGGACCGAAGGTGCTTCAATTGAACCGTTACCATGCAATGCCAAGAGATATGGACACAAACGATAATTTTTTTTTAAAGATTAGGACTTTGCCATGTTGATCTTAAAGGAATGCTCCAGTCTGGAGATGATGTGATTTGTACAGATAAATACAAATCTGACAAACGAAACACTGAAATTTAGATCAAAGTCAGACAAGTAATAACAAAGTTATGGCATTCTGAATATTTGCATTATCCCGGGGAAACAGTTCATGAATATTTAATGAGCAAACTGATGATGTCATATCCTCACTTAGTATTTTTATCGTCATTAGTATTTTGTTATATGAAATAAGGTTTATTCAAATTTGTTTCTTCTAAGAATTAAAACAATTGATTGACAATCAGTCCCACACGCATGGAAAAATGAAGCAATTATGATTTCATATAATAACATAAGAAAAAAGAAAGTGAGTATGTGACATCATCAGCCCACCTAATGAATATTCATGACGACGTGCATATAACTTTTTTCATAGTATGTTGCTAAACTTTAAAGTTCAATAACTCCGCTATTAGTTATCAGATTCTGAAGAAATTTTCAGCGTTTTGCTCTTTGAATTTTATTTATTTATGTAGATACAATTAATTTCAGCCCAGAGTACCCCTTTAATAGATTGTTAACATGGACATGAACTTATGAAGGGATCTTACTGGGTTAGCTGTTGTTTGGTAAACGGTGGCTTGTGATTTTCAAACACATGATCACATGCCTGATGTAAACTACACTGTTAAAAAACCCTGATTTTACAGAAAAAAAAAGATTTTGCAAATAGCAATAACATAATCATTCTGTAAATTCATAAAACAGGATTTTTTCCTGCAATTTAACAGAACAGGTCTGTTTAAAAAGGGGTAAAGGGTGTTTTATTTAAGGAAATTTGTAAGATTCCATACACCAAATACCAATTTCCTGTAAGATTACGCAATCTGGTAAAATTACAGGTGTTCTCGAGACTCTGCTGACTCCATTACGATTTGGAATTGGATTTGTTTTTTTTTCCTACAAAGAGGCTCTAACTATACTGACTTTCGATTTCATTGGTCCTACCACTATTCTCAACTCCGATTGCTAAGAGTTTATTGGTTGGAATGTTCATTTCAAATGTTATTACAATTTCTTTGAAATTCGGATCACAACGAATCATCGAGTGTGTGCCGGACTTAAGATGTATGAGATATCTTGAGGCTAATATTGTGCTTGTAACCATGGATACTTAATTGAGGTTTTTTACCGATGTTATTTCAATTTCAATCTTGAGAGTGATAGGTTAACGAATTTTGGAATAGAAGATTGAGATAGAGAAGCGATGCACTCACGTCGCCAAGAGGCAAAACAAGCGAAGATGTGACTAATTTATTCATACGTGTAAGATGAGTAAAGCATCTGACAGTTATAATGAGTAAATTCTATCAAAGGCCCAATATTATGTGTATAGCATTATTTAATTTGTTGTTCATCAAACATTCTAGTACCTATTGCCTATACTGTATTGGTCATCTAGAAACAACAGATCTCGGGCAATTGTCACTTACCCAAACTGAGGCAATTAACTTCGTTGAATTGAAACGGAGATAAACCTCCTTGATCCAATCCACGAAACGATAATAATTACATCAAAGTCTGGTAATAAATGATGAAGTATTGAATTCTAAAATTTATCAATATTTTGTTAGAAAAGTTATATACACGCTCTTATATTACTAGTATACAGGTGGACTAGTGATGATGTCATGTCCCCACGTACGTTTTTTTTATTTTATTACGCGAAATCATTATTATTCTATATTTTCATACATGCGTGTAACAAGTTAGTTTAGAGCAATAATTATCGTACACATTACATTAGTTATAAATCCACTTGTTCATTCTCGGTGGATAAAATTTGAATGAATATAGTTTCATACAATAAACTAAAAAAAGGGATAAGTGGGGATATGACACCATCAGCTTAGTCATTGCATAATCATAAGACATACAAAGATCCCCCCCAAAAAAAATAGTGCAAAACTTGAAAATATAATAACCTTGTCTGATTTTGATAAATTTTCCAGAGTTTTGTTGGTGTGATTTGATTTTATCTCGCCAAATCATATTATATTCAACATTGGGTACCCCTTTAAGTCCAATTCTCACAGTTTCAGGATAACCACATTTTAAAATGTTTTTTTTTTCTTTTTGATTGAAAAGAAAAACGTAGCAAAGGACCTAGGAGGTGTATATTGTTCTCATTTCCTAATCCCATCGATCAACCAATTTGACGCTTGGTGCGATGTAGTGACGGGGGGGGGGGGACAACCCAAAACATGATGAATGTAATAGAGGGAACCTGATATCATAAAGTAACATCCTTACAAGCAGAGAAAATAAAATATATATAAAGATGATCCTTGGAACAAAACAAGGTATTTATTGCATGTTTATCCCTTAAATGGTAATTTCCCCCATGTCCTTCAGCGACAAAGAGAAAACAGTATGGAATTCGTATAAGTAAACTTAACAATTATGCTCAGTATTTTGGGATCCCCTTCATCCCCTAAAGGAGGGGGGGGGGGTGAGAAATATGCATAAAGACCACGGGTTTTGTGCGAAAGAAGCGTTAATAGGTAGAGCTTAAAGGGAAATCAACCGAGGTGGAACTTTAATAAAATGAAACAGATATTAGTAAGTTTGAGCAAAACTAGAGAAACGATTAAAACGCGACAAATGTTTAAGAGTTGTAAAATGCAATTATCACTTTTCCTATGCAGGTTTCAAATGGTCACAAATGTCAATGCATTGTAGGGTAGGTGTAACTGTTTGATTTGCCTCAGTTCACCAAATTACTAAAGAAAAAATTTGCCACAATTTGTATCAGATATCATTTTTTTTAATGAGGAAATTAAATTTTAAGAACGTGTTTTATACTTAATATTTTTATGATTACCCTGATATAAAAGAACACCACAAATTACACGACCAAATGGGTATAGTTGCAATTGTCACCTGCAAAGTATACTAACCAACTTGCCAATTTGAAAATTACTTAGTCTTAGTTATGCCATTTTGTAAACATCCAGATCTTTTAAATTCCTTGTCTGATTTCTTTCAAACTATTTCCAGTCTGCTTGCCTTATCATTTTCCTCCTTCCACACACTTATTGTATTGCCAGCGCGGGATTCCCCTTTAACATGCAAATGGTGTAGACCTAACAATGGAATAAATATGGATATTTCACACCAAAAAATGAATAATAATCGGGAGTAAGGTTAAGACCTCCCTCCCCTCAGCATTAAGAATTGATAACTGTAAGAAATGTATCACGCTTTCTTCATTAGATGTAAACTAACTGTAATGTTTCTTTGAATAAGCTTTCGATGGAAATTTTACCATAGAAATGTCAACGGGTTGCTTCCAGGTGCAACCAACTATGGATATTTAGACCAATAAAATAAACTGCATATGAGGAGAAAGGTTTAGAAAACTCAAGACAGCATTAAGAAAGGAAAATAATGCATCTTGCTTTCGTCATTAGATATAAACTCACTGTAATGCTTCTTTATAAAAGCTATACGTGAAGAGCATGGAAATCCTACCATCAATAGGTCAACGGAATATGGATATTCAGACCAATAGAATAAAATATCAGGAGAAAGGTTGAGAAAAATCACAGCATTAATAAGGGAAACGGAAAGAATTGTATCTTGTTTTCTTCATTAGATATAAACTCACTGTAATCTTTCTTTGTAAAAGCATTACGTTTAAAACGTGGAAATTTTACCATCAATAAGTTAACGGGATACGCCTTAGTGTAACGGAATATGAACATTCAGACTAATAAAATAAAATATAATGAGAAAGGTTACGAAAAAAACCCACAACAACTGAAATCAATATATCATGCTTTCTTCATTAGATATAAACTAACTGTAATGTTTTTGTAAAAAAATTACCAACATTTTACTGACAATAGGTTAACGAGATTTCCCATGTGCAACCGAATATGGATATTTGGCCTTATAAGATAAGATTAATAACAGGAGAAAGGTTGAGAAAATCCACCACAGCATTAAAAAGGGGAAAACTGAACAAAAATCGTATCTTGCTTTCTGCGTTAGATGTTCACTGTAACATCATTTGTAAAACTTGGATATGAACTTTTGACTAAGAGTAGGTCAACGGGAAACTCCCAGGTGAATATATTCAAGTTCAGCAAGAGAGCTCAAATAAATGAATAGATATGTAATACTCTGGGTAGCACAAGGTGTTATTCAGTCCTAGATATTGCCCTCGCTACATCACTTATTCAATCCCTTTACTATTCAAGCAAATTTAAATGGATCATACTTTGAGTCAGGTGCAGGGATGAATCGCATTATTGTTCATGATTTGTTTATGTCATCTGGGTGAAAGTATTCTAAATTATGGTTCCCTATTTATGCTCCTCACAGGAGCGGCGATGGGGGGGGGGGGCTATGCTTTTCCAAGTAGTGAAAAAGAGAAAAAGAAGGAAAATAGGAAGAAAAAGGATGAGAGGTTAAAAAAAGAAGCGCATTACGAAGAGAGAGTATATGTTCTGTAACTGTAAATTAACCATGTAATTTAATTGAAAAATATGCCATTTTGCCCCCCTCCCCCGCGCCTAATTACCCTGGCGCTGCCCCCTGCTCCACACTGCCAAATGATGGATTGCTTTACACCAGCTCATATGAAGCACGTATGTATCGTGTTCTGCTGTTCTTATCTATATAATTGATGCAAAGTTTCAAACATAACTTCAAACGCACAGTTGCAGTGGCATGCACACCGAATGCGATGTGTGCTTGTGAGTACGTACATGTATGTTCACCGTTTACTCAAGTGCGTGCGAGTGAGCGTGTGTGTGTGTGCGCGCGTGCGCGTGTAAGACACGGATATATTAGTTTACGTATTATGATTTGAATTCTCACATGGACCATTGAACCGACAGCCCATGGAGACAGGATTATCGGGAGTAGACCGTGACTAATTTTAATCACATGACCGGTTTTCGAAACTTCATGCAGCAAGTCATTTTGAAAGGATTTTGGGATGTCGTTTCTGGGTTGCTTTACAACTAGAATCTTACACAATGTGTTTTCTTGTAATTATAAACTAATCAACAATAAAGGCAGCCCGTTTGGTCTTACCATGGAGCTATTAATAGCTTCATGGTCTCAGGAAGACTAGGATGAATTAGCATATTTTACTTTGTCTACATAATTTTGATGAGTGTTAGTCGAGATTAGGCCCATGTACTCAAGATGGTTCGAGGGTGCATGTGCGCAATTAAGAGCGATACAAAATCTCCATTAACCAAAGTGAAAGTTTCAATGATAAGAGCCTCATCTGGAACGTTTAAATCCGAACAAAATGCACAATGCTTTAATGTATATTTTATTGTTTTCTCAAATTTTATACATTTTTTCTATACAAGCAGCTCTTCTGTAACCATTTTATGATACTTTGCGGGACTAAGAAATGGTGAGCCAGCCTTCACTGTTGATGGGGAATCTCAAAAAATAGGCCGATTTATGAAGGGAAACCGCTTTAAAATAATGGCCCATAAAAGGCGATGCCAAACTTTTCAATTAAAAGACGGACAAACTCAGTCAAGCGAATCGTGTGCCAAGTCACGGCCTATTCCAATAATCCACCCAAAGTGAACAATACAGATGTCTGCATCAAGATTACCGTTGTAAGGAAACAAATCTATATATGATTGATAGTTTTTACTCATTGAAACTCATTTTCTCTTCTCAATTGCTTACCAGTTTGATTTTTCAGGTTCTCGATGTTTTTTAAAAGGGTTTTCTGCCTCAAGTCATAGACAGTTCCCTCGTAGAGGACATTAAGCCGTCGGTCATCTGGATGCTTGCATGCTTTCAAGCATTCATGCTTTCTTAACAAACAAAAAAAATCACCACCATTTACCGTTACATTCATATTTATAACACGAAGGAAGTTCAATTTGTGGCTTGATGGTCATTTTCTGTTGGAGGGTCTTTTAAAGAAAATCATATTCTTAAATGTATTCGAGTCAAGGTTGGCAAATTTCCGTAATCATGATAATGAAAGTTCTTTTGCTCAGCTTTGCGGATCCCTCCTCTTTCTCGGCGACCCATGGTCACGTAATACAAAGGCTAGCGATTGGTCGCTAATTTGAAAGAACAATTCTGGTTGGTTCCTCGTCAGTCTACCGAGTAAAATGCGCATGCAATACTGATCTTGATAGGCCGTTTCATTTAGCGATTGATTGCTAAACTTTGTGCAACGGGCCCCAGATGTGTGATAGAGCAGGGGACTGATGCATAAAAAGTTACAAACTCCTAAAATCAAATGCAATTTGATTTCAACCAATGAAATGCTATTTTTATAGGGAATTGTGATTGGGTTTTTTTTTTTAAAGCGTCAAAATGCAAAGCCCTCCACACGCCTTACGACTTGTCTTTATGTAACGGGCTCCGGGACGTTCATTGAACTCTGAAGCTGTGTCTAGGGTGCGTGTCATAACAGTAAGTTCACATCAGCATAAGATACGCCTGACTCTGAATCTCCGAGGCGCACAGTCTTGAAATCTGATCCGGTGTGAGTGTTGGTATAAAGTCTTCGCACTTAGTTGTTCTAGTAACATGACACTAGATGATCTGCACAGTATCCACTGTCATTTAGTTTATTCGTGTAGGACTGGTTGATGAGCTAAGACGCCACAGAGAGAGGAAGAAGGGGGGCGGGTTATACATAATAGAAGATCTTCTACGAAAAATTACCAACATTCGCCTATGCTTTATGAAACTAATAAACTAATCGTTCAATTGTCAAATTGCAAAGTATTCTTTCATCTCCCCCGATATTTATCGTCTTCGTCTATAATGATCACTGATACACAGCTTTCATTTGTTTTTCTTTATCTAGATAAATTTATGCTATTCTTGGAAGAAGGGTATACCCACTTGCCTAAAATGTCATAGAATTCAGTCGGAATCTGATCGAATAAAGAGAGTGACATGAATTAACATGATTATATTTAATACGAATACAATCTTGGATTGGCAAAAACTGTGAAAAGACAGTAATGAAAATTCCAACCAACAAAATAATTTTCACACAGATGTTATAGAAAAAGGAATTTTAAGCAATTTAAAGCAATTGTTCTACGTCTTGGCCACAACGGTACAATAATTATTTACATCTGGAAAGCAAATCATGCATAATTATAGGATACTATACATTAAGCCATGGAACCACTACGGATTAAGCTGTGTTTCTGCAAAATGTTGATAATATTTTTAAAAGATTGAATACTGTCGTTTTCGGTTCGTTGCTTTTTATAAAGTACCGGTGATCCACCGCACAATCACATTTCAGAGGAAAATACGTGTGTACTACCACATTTTAGTCATATTGTTCAGTAACTTCGTGTTAGATGCGTGCAATAACCTTTTTAGTCTGATTGTCTTGAAATACCCTTCTTCACGAACTTCGTATTTGACAACCCCCAATCACATGTAACAGAACTCGATATCTCGACGCATTTATTGAACGCTTACACGATCAGAACTATTAAATTGTGTGTCTTCGGGCTACATCTTAATTGCAGCCCTGAATGTGCAATGGGTCATTTTTCGGGGATGACGAGAGAGAAAGAAGAGTTAGATAATGAGGGAGAGGGAGAGAGCCTAGGGACTGAGGAGGATGTTCATGACCTTACTTCTTACGTTTCAGTTGCGAACAAGGATGGTATGGTGCATAAGCTGACACGCGGTGCTATCAAGAGTATCGATCTCGCGCCTTTTTCGAGATTCGATTCCTCTTGTTACATAATTATCACAGGCCTCGCTGTATCGATCTCCCAGGCTCATCCGTATTTTCGTTTACATTTTTTTTCTTCCGCCTTTTTCTTCCTTCTGTACCTTGCAATATATTTTCCTTTGCATTGTTGCTTGCATATGATCTACTTCATTCCTGATTATATCAACAGAATGAGATCGAACTTTCCCACGTAATTCCCTCCTGCTTCCATGTGTTTTCTGAGTCTTATGACTACATGTAAAAACAACACCACGGTCATGCCAAATGAATGTACACATAAATTTCCACAGCGTTATGAGCAGTTCTCATATGTTTTGTACTTAGTACAATGTTCTGCTTATTTTGAGAAATACAGACGTCACATTTACCTAGTCCTTGCTTACGGTTTTTAGGTTCATTACATTATTACAATTATTGTAATCCCAAATAGCCGAGTCAAACACTTTGGCTGATATAAATTAATTTTTTTTTGGACTCATGGCAGTACTTCCCCCACCCATATCCTCCTCCTCATTTCTTCTTCTCTTTCTCCATCTTCTTCGTTGGAGTGTAAGAACCATACATCCCAATTAAACACCTCGTTCGTTCATCTTACAGCTTACTATCTCTCCCCATTCTAATTTACTATATCCATTTCCCCTCTCTCTCCTCACTATCTCTTTACCAGCCTCTTCCAGTATATCCCCTGGATGTGTTTACCAGATTGTGTTACAGAGCCATACGTGCCCCTCTCATACTGCCGTGCCACCTTTCCTCATCGTTTGCCACTACGCATTAATGTGCCCGTCTTAAGGCACAATTCATTTAAATTCCCCTTCTCTTCGATAATGGGAGACAGACAAACTGCCAATGCCAATGCCAATCAATCAAGAATATCCTCACATTAAACTATGGTCTAGAACATCTCTTGAGTCAGTAAAACGTAAACTTATAAGAAGAATCGGTCGAAACAACTAATCAGTGCTTGAATTTGTCCCTAACTAAAATAATGGACAAACATAGATTTAAGTGTATGATAGGTTCTATGCAATGAATAAGATGACTTTTACCTCTTTAAAGATTTCATTAGATGTTAATTGATTAATTCATCAATTAAATTATTGATATGTATCATTTGATTTGATTTAGTTAAATCAATTAATTAATTATCCCATTATAAGAATCATTATTATCATCATCATCATCATCACTTTTTTGTTTGGGTGTGAGGGAGGGGGGGGGAGTTGAAGAAATGTTAACAACACATGGGTTATATTCACGAATGTCGTATTCAAACTTTCTTTATTTCTTCCTTAAACATATGGACATGATGGCGAAAATGAACTTCTTTGCCTCAAATTTTGATGCATGAAATACCTATACGAGAGAAAAGTACAAAATTACGTGTATTTTAAAAGGAAGGCATCCAAACTAGATGGCGCCTATAGAAAAGTGTCGGGTGAACCCGCTTGCATGCTCTAAAAGTCACGTGATTTCAAGAACCGTTCGCCTTTTCTTGGCGAGCGCCATTAATCATCGATCATTTCAAACGAACAGATTGTCGACAGATTCGTCATGGTTGAGAGAAGAAGTGCCCGGTCTGTCACCATCCATAACTAAGTCCCATTTATTTGGAATCACTCTATGATGTTGACTCCACGTGCTATAAGAATAAAGTACCCAAACATCAAAACATTTTGGGATTCTTTCTTGATACTTTAAGTAGCCGCCGATGAGTACCTCACTTCACTTATAAAGCAAGAACGACTTAGTGGGGGCAGCGGAGAGAGTTCTGATTTAGTTAGCAGTTTCACTGAATCCTTTGTAAAGCGCATTGGCATGAGAAAAACTCACTGTTTTTAATCGATACCGTACAATTTGCTATAAGTATAAAACAAATTTTAAGATTTTGATCTTATTTTCATGAATTTCGACTAAATATCTTTGTGTTTATAGTGCTTCTAATTCCCAGGATATCCTGAGTTTCTCCATTAATTCATCTCATTTTGAATTCCTTTTTATAATAATATCCAAAATATGAGTAAATATATATATATATATATATATTTTTTTCTCTTTATCTAGGAGGTGGAGGTTAAGTTACAACTTGTTCCCCAGTGAGTTTATTTTTATATACCATTACTTTAGTAATGCACGTATATTATATGTCGGAGGGGGGGGGGCGGTTTAATCCCCAAAGTTCCCCTCTTGGATCATGATGCCCTATCGAGCGAATAATTTAAGAGAAATGCATATTTGTTTGATTTTTCTTATCCACATCGCCTCTTAATCCCATCATTTCTAAAGTCAGAAATCGAGGTGTTACGTTTCGTGTGGTGGGAAAGGAGGCGATACTCGAGTCGCTGTTAAAATCTTAAGGATTTACAAGTAGATTGCACGGGAAAAGCATCCCCCAAAACACGAGGCTGAATACACAGAGCAATGAACAAGAACAAGACATTTCCGAAATCGAATTTTAAAGATAGATATATTTATCTTTAATAATATATTCGTTGATAGTTCTATATAAGGCGTCAGTATGCTGATGTATTGGGGCCCATACCATGATATTAATGACAAGCACCATCTCATGCCATATATATACATGCATATGAGTCATTTATTGCACATTCATGGAAGATGAATACTTTCATGAACCGTGATAATTTTGTTGACGAATATACCATAACCATTAGCACCATTAACTCAATTGACAACAATTACTTAAGATGGATCCAGGCTCAGATTCAAACATTTATGTTTAACGCAGTCACTTTGTATTTAAAAATTGATGCACAATACAGTAACCATTCATTTGCCGTTTAAGACACATTCAGATATGGGTTTGTTTTAAAAGATATTCCTATGAATTACCCGTTTAACGAGATGTTATTTAAGTAGCACAATTAATCATTAATCGGATATATATTTTAAAAAAATCAATCGCTGTGTGGGATCATGAATAACTTCCTATTAAAAGATCCTGTTTTAATTTATTTTATTTCTTATGACAATTCAATCGATAATGAATTGCTAAGTTACGAATGTAAGGAAGAAAAAAATCAAGGCTTTAAGCGAAAAAAAGTACATTATCTCTGTTAAGAAAACCAATACATCATTTTCTGAAATTATATCGGGCTTAGTTCAGCATCAATCTCAAATTAATAAAATGAACCATTCGTTCAATCAATCAATCAATCAATAAATAAATAAATCAATCAATCAATCAATCAATCAATCAATCAATCAATCAATCAATCAATCAACCCATCTATTCATCCATCCATCAATCAATCAATCAATCAGTCAATCAACCCATCCATTCATCCATCCATCAATCAATCAATCAATCAATCAATCAATCACCCTATAGTGGCATGACTACATATACTTGGTAAGGGTAAAGGGTATCCCAAGGAATATTTCATTCAAAATGGAGCATTAGGACCAGGTTCTTCTAAGTGAGTCAAGTGGTTAGGTAAACAAAACTCCAGTTGAAATTAGATTACCAGCAAGGATCATCTCTTCTCTGGATATCTTTCGAAACGCGCTCAATACATATACAGTATATATTTTACACGATGGAGGGGGGGGGGGGGAGGAGGTGGGTGATAAGCAGGTACAATGGAGAAATGATATGACGCACAAAAATGATGAGAAAGGCGAGAAGAAGAAAGATGTGTCTGTTTAGGGGACAGACACATCTTATTATAAGATCCATAAGAAAGAGGCAGACGAACAAATCTATGCAGGAAAAGTCAGGAGTAAAAGTTGAGGAAAAGGGAAGTTGAAAAGTTGGAGATACCTGGAGAGAAAAGAAAAAGAGGGAGAGAGGGGGTTGTACTGGTGACAAGATAGATAGATAAATAGAGAGAGAAAGATATAGGGATGCATAGGCGGATCCAGCTTTTTGCGAAAGGGGGGGGGGGGCGCACTGCCGAGCGGCGCACATATTTTTGCACTTCACCGGCGCCATAAAATAAAATTTTGAAAAAGGGGTAAAGTCTGACCCTGTCAAACGCTCTTATAAAAATGTAGGATTTCCAGTCATGCCATTTTGCATGACCACACGCAGATAATATTTCCGGGGGGGGGGCAAGACTCGAAAATTTGGTGCACATTTCACATTTGCACATTTTTCATAGTTTTCATGAAATGTTAAGGAAAAAAAATTGTTTTTCACAACAGCAGATCGCGAATGTGCCCCCCTTCCCCCTTGCTGCGTACGACCATTCCCTGAAGTCCACTTAAACATATCTCATTATAACAGAAAATATACATCAATTTAAACATATAATCTTTCTAAAACATATATAGAGAGTTTGAAAAACTTATTAAAGAACGGAAACAAGCAAAAAGTAACACAAATTATGTGCGATTTCAAAATCTCGTGTATTAACCCTTTTATTGCGATGAGGCAAATACTTTTGTATATTAATAAAGATACAAGTTTTTCTTTACTATATGTATATATATATATATATATATACACAGGGGCATCGATCCTTTTTTTAAGATTTGGGGGGCAAAATCATGAATCAACTTTCCAAAGGCGCTCGATATCAGACAAAACAAACAAACTCACACAAACACACACACACATATGCATATATATATATATATATATATTTACATGACTCATGAGATAGAAACACATATCTCACCAACAAATTAATGCGAGCGCGAAGCGCGAGCTGAAATTTTTTAGTATACTGAACTGAAAACAGGAAAAAGGTGCCTGTTTAGGACCGTTTGTAGTAACTAATGAGGAAGATACATATCTCACTACACAGATAATGCGAGTGCCGAGGGCGAGCTGAAATTTCTTTATATTCTGACCAGAAAGCTTTATATTCTATGCATTTTTGGTACCAATGATTAAGATGGGTATCTAAAAAAACAACAGATGCGAGCGCGAAGCGCGAGCTTAAAATTTTGATATTTCGATCTGAAAAAAATGACAGTTTAATGGACGTTTGTATTAAAGAACAAGATTATATCCAGCAAAAGATTATTGCAAATCGAAGCGGGAGTTCTTTTGACGTTTAGAACTGAAAACGGAACATTCTATTCACCTATTTAATCATGAAAAGTATGGGGTTTTGCTACAGAAATGATGCGAGCGCGAAGCGCGAGCTGAAAATTTTTATATTCCAATCTGAGAAGCGGATAATTTAAGCACGGTTTTAAATAAAGAACGAGTTGTGTAGCTCAATCTCAATATACGACTGGTTGCGTAATTATACACTCCCGGTACTAGCAACGGGTTGTAGCAAAGTTTTGGGCTAAAATATCGAATCATCTTCATAAAACACTATAGTAGCTGTCTTAAACTAAAGGCCATAGAGGTGGCACAATGTGGAATGTGTAAAGAAGGAAAGTGACTGACCTTCTTTTTATTAAAGCATTGGAAAATAAGATCAAAATTAAAGGATTTGCTCTACGCTTTTGTATGATTCTGGGAATTTTTTTATAAATTAAATATTTCATGACATCTGTCATTCTGTGGGCAACTGCCCCGCCCCAGTCCACTCTGTAAGGACATGCGATAAGCTTTGTTATGACCATTCAACAATAAAATGTATAACCAGGTGCCGCTTATCATTCTTGACCGGCGCCGATCTAGATTTGGTTGACAATAGGCCCTTCTTCATTATTCTACCGGCGCCTATTTATTGGAACCAGGGGACGCTGATTATTCTTGACCGGCGCCGACTTAGAACTAGTAGTGCTGATTATTTTTACCGACGTCACGTAAGATTCAGGCAGCGGCAATTCATAATTGACTGGCGCCGATTTAGAACCAGGAGACGCCGATTATTCTTGACTGGCGCCGATTTTTAACCAGGTGGTGCTGATTATTCTTGTCCGGCGCCGATTTAGATTTAGGTGGAGCTGATTATTCTTGATCGGCGCCGGTTAAGACTCAGGCAGCGCCGATTTATAACCAGATGGCGCTGATTATTCTTGACCAGCCCCGATTTAAATATAGGTGGCGCTGATTATCCTTGATCGGCGCCGGTTAAGATTCTGGCAGTGCCAATTTTTCTCGACTGGCGCCGATTTATAACCAAATGGCGCTGATTATTCTTGTCCGGCGCCGATTTAGATTAAGGTGGCGCTGATTATTCTTGATTGGCGCCAGTTATATGCAGGCAGCACACTGCTGATTATTTTTAACCGGCGAAGTTGTTGGGAAAAGGGTAGTTAAAAGAAAAGATAAGGAAGATGATATGATTGTGCTTTGCTGGGGGATAGTCTTTCGTTACTGTTGCTAATATTATATCAGTGTATAATTTTTTTAAGCGGTGCCTTTTCTTTTCTTTCCTTTATTTTTATTTTTTCAAGCAGCGCCTTTTCTTTCTTTTACTTTTCTTTTATTTTTGTTTTATTAGGGGGGGGGGCGCGCGCCCCCTGCGCCACCCCCTGGATCCGCCACTGGGATGTGTGTTTGTGTAAGACGGTGTGTGTGTGTGTGTGTGAGGTGAGGGTGGGTGAGTGTGTACAGGCGTGTTCGTGTGAGAAGATCAATACAATCTTAAAAGTTTGTACATCCACAGGTAACAAGAACTCAGAATGGCATTATTATGCATACCTATATCTTACACAGTAATAAAATATCGCATCCTTCCGATTCTGATGAATAAAAGATAGAAAAGATAGACAAGTCGCCTACGAGTTTCGTCACCTCAACACGAAATTGTACTAGGAGTGAATTGATTTGATTTTCTGCCCGAATGGTATTTTGAGAGCTTGAGAAGAAACAGTTACGGACTAACGACTGTGCCTTTGACAAATTAGGTGATTATGTAAAAACAATTGTCGTGTTTGAAAATCTCCTCTGACAACCTCTTCGCATCATGAAGTGCTGCTGAGCTTCGTTTTTTGTCGAATTGCAGCTCGAAATACAGCAAAATAAGAAGCATTCTTTTTATAATGATGTTAATACAAAAACAATACAAGCATGTAAAATGGGAATCGTTTTAGAATTAGAAAATAACGAAAGAATATGCTTTTGGGAAACGTCTTTGGTTTTGCTCTTTACTCTTATCTTCTCTGTGGCAGGTGTAACAGCGAGGAAGAAAGGGAAGCCAAGAAAGTTTAGGGGAAAATTATCTTTAAAAGTTTAATTTTCATTATTGCCCAACCAAACTCTCTGCTATTGTTCTCTTAATCCAACTGAGTCCTCTTTGCTTTAAAAAAATAAAAATAAACGACAATTTGATATCATAGATGATCACTAAAGAAGGGCAAGCAATCTGTGATATATCATTTAGGCATAGAAATTATCTAATATTTAAGAGTATAATTATTCATGCATAAGAAAGAAAATACGCTAAAATGACACAAAGTCCCGTATTCTTAAATCTTGTTTAACGTAAGGCGTGGTCTAAAGCGTGTACTAATATCTTGGGAAGATGTCAACATTTTGTATATTTCCTATATTTTCTGTGCTTTTTCCTCATGCTTTAATGATGTAGAATGTTTTAGTTATTATTTCCAGATAGTTATGAATGATTTGTCAAGTGAGCTGATAATTGTACCGACAGAGATTCGTGTCACAATTGGCTATCCATATCCACATCTATAAACCAGACTTTAAATTGAACCCGAGTTTAGAATACGCCCATAAGGTGATCTTTTCAATTCTCTTACATGTCTTATGCATTATTGAATTCATTGATATGCAATGTCTATTATGTGGTCATCGCTCTTAGCGAACAGTTATTGCTTGAATCGTGAGAAAAAAAGAGATACATATATACTAATAATTATGATGATGATAATAACAACAACAACACCGATAATGATAACAACAGCAGCAACAACAACAACAACAATAATAATAATAATAATAATAATAATAATAATAGCAATAATAATAATAACAGTAATAATAAGCATAGAGCATATTTTTATCGCACATACCCACCTTCTTTGGGCACTCGAGGCAAGGAGCTTCTACATTCTGGGGTGTGCGATGAAGTCATCTATTGTCGATCGAAAGATCACTTTAAAACGAATTCAATACTTTGAAAATTTGGCGCCTATTCGGTCCCGTGAAATAGGAGAACAAGTGTACGATGCATTCATTATACTGGTATGCTGCTAACCGCATTACGAGGAAGCGGTTTACCGCGAATCCCAACCGTATCAATCCATAGGCCAGGTGAAGAGCACCACTAACAATCTGTAAAAAGGGATACACCACTGGAGGTAAGCAGCCAGGGTCACTGGCCGCGGCTTCGTGAAACTTGGGGGGGTGCAAAACGACATTTTCCGATACGTTGCTGTATCCCTACATTAATATCTGATCTTTTTAAAATCTCTTTACAGTACTCATGAAGCCTTGGAATCATCAGACTACGAATCCATTTCCCATGCACACCTCTCTGATGTTAAGATTGATATAAAGGTGAGTTTAATAGTAACAAAATTACAGTTTCTCTACCCATATTTCAGTGATTATAAAAGGCTCTTAAATGAAACCCATAAGATCCCCGTATTTTGATAAAGGTAAATTCTTTAGAAAGTAATGTAAAGAAAGGAGGAATGCAAATATAAGACTGTGAAGGATACGACAAAAAATATACATAGTGATATTTCGTTATCACGGTCTGGTCTTTCGCTTTCTTTTATTATTTCCATCAATTCATGGAAAGTTACTTCGGGGGTCTCGAGATTACATTTTAATGTCCTTTTGTCAGCATGCTGTACATGTTCATGTCCATCTCCCGACACTCATCAGTCGCATTGAAATTCACTAGCAAATTATTTATGGGCCAATTACAAAGCACTACGAGTGTTCAGATCACCGTCCTGTTGCTGAATATCCGTTTGCATGTTAATTGCACGCTGACCCGAATTCCTCTCGTGACATGGATATAAACCTAAATTATATCGATCTTTAGGGGTAAGCATATGGTCTTTGCCTTGTATAATAACTTAAAGGAGAATGAAACCCTCGAAACCAGCTGAATTCATATCAAAGAGAAAAATCAAAGAAACATATTGTTGAAAATTTGAGGAAGATTGAATGAATAATAAGAAAGTTATGAGCATTCGAATATTGAGATCACTAGTGCCATGTAGATCCTCCCAACGGCAATGCGACCAAGATCTGTGATATCACACACGTACAACTCCCTCATTACTTTAGTACTTATTTCACTTATATTCTCACTTTTATAGAGTCTATCACAAGGTGAGGTGTTCTCTTTATGAGATGACAAGTACAGAGGTTTCACAACATTATATCATTGATGAATCGTTTGTCATATGATTAGAATGAGCAAAAAGAGATGTTTTGGGGTATATTTTCAGTGTCCAAATGGGAGAGTTGTACGTGTGTGACATCACAGATCTTGGTCGCATTGCCAATGGGAGGATCTCCATAGCATTATTGATCTCGACATTCAAATGCTCATAACTCTTTTATTGCTAGTCCTATTTTACTCAAAGTTTTGTTGATCTTATTCTTTGATTTTTCTGCTTTCACAAAAGCTAACTTGCTCCAAGAGTTTCATTCTCCTTTAAGGGTTTTAGAAAAAATACAGTTAGTACCGGAAATGGAGTTCTTTTAAACATGTCTCAAGTCCCATGGAGAAGCTATGTGAGACATGTTCTTTCGTGCTTAATATTTATTACGAATGGGTTGACAAAAGATACCCGCATTTGTATGTGGGGTGTGTGAGGGTGTGTGTGTGTGTGTGTGGGGGGGGGGAGGGTATAATTGATTTTTCATAGTCGTTTACCAATCAGATATAATTATCTATGTCTCGGACTGACCTTTTAAAGTCGCCATCCGAAAGACGTGACCAGGGCTCGAACCTCGAACCTCTGCATCAATGTGTGACTTCACCAGAACGTAGATTAGGCTACATACAGGTGCACACCACAACGCCCTTCAGACATGCAGTTTACTCTATAGGCTATACTTTATGCCTTTGCAAAGAAAATTACACCTTCGTTGCCCTGGTCTGGGAACAGGAAAATTTATTTTACACAATGGTGACGTTCTCGAAAACGCTATATACTACAATAGAATTCAATCAAGCATGCACGTACTGGGGCCCCCATTTCATAAAACTTGTTATAATAAAAAAATGGCAATAACAGTTAAAAGCTACTGAAATCCTTCTATCTCATTGGTTGATTTTGGCATTCGTTATTATAACATATCTTTTTTTCTTACTCAAAGTAGACGAGGATTATATTTTCTTGTTCTGTTCACCGAACTAACGAGAACTTAAATAAGCCATTAAAATGTATTGTCTATTTAATTCATATTTACGTGAATGTGCGTGCTAAGGTGTGTATGTAATAGGGAGTTTTCGAAATTGCAACGGGGACAGATTCCACAACGTGGTAAATCTATTGAAAATGCCTGTCAAATCACAATGAACAGCTGACAGGCCTTTGTCGAAAGTTGGTGCACCGGGACAGCAGGTCGTTGCAAAAATTCGGAGGTGACGAAAAATTGCAAATATGTCGTTTGTCCAGAGTCATACACGACACTGCTGTTTTGATATACTAATTTCCGACAAAGACTGCTTTGTTATGAAGGGATTTTGGCAATAGATTATCTGCGTTCCAGAAGGCGTCTACGTAGTGTTGCAAATACTCCCTAATAGCTATGTGCTAACATCCGCATTTGTGATTTTTGCTTAGCCGGGAGCAATCACAAAGGAGTCAAAATCTGCATTTTACATTGAATCAAATTCTTACTTTTATCATAAATGAAAACGATATGACATAATCTGTCCAAATTCTTTTGTATTCGTTTGACCATTCGCAAAACAAAAACAAAAATACACAGATAACAACATGACGAATTATTTCCTCATGCACCTTTATGTAGCTCGAGACATATCACGCTCCTCTTTCTTAAAGAGTTGCGACTTTTTAAAACTGTGGCACCAAGACTTCCAACATGCCACAAGCACTTACAGTGTTTTTTTTAATTCTTCAAGACTTCAAGTGCTTTTAGAATAGATAGCTCGAAGAATCGTGTCATCAATCTCTTCATTACAGCGACCTGTTGTCCTCTATCTGCGGTGGCCCAGTACGAGAGTTAGGAGGGCACGCTAAAACAGTTAAGGATGGGAATGAGCACGGAGAGGTCTGCCGTGCCCCTGGTCCAGCCTTAGGGTGGGGCGGGAGAAGTTAAGAAGAAAGTTGTGACGAGAATAAGCACGATAGAAGGAACAATTTGGAGGAAAGGCAGGTTTGAATATGATAGTTCGATTATAATACACCATTTTGAACTAAACAAATTGCAATTCACTGGAAATGCGTGGGTCACTTTCTTCGCATTCATTTTTTTCTACAACCAAAAGATCATATTAGTGTTCCAGTCATACCAAAGTTACCAACTCCCAACAGATCGATGGGATATGCCATTGGAAATGACGTAATAGCCTTGGTTTGTATTGAAACCGCTTCACCGGACGGATGTGACTGTGTCATAACTAAATCAATTATTCAGGAATGAAAGTTCATAAATCAAACACGACAATGACATGGGTTGCACAATATTTCATCACCTGGGAGAAAAGAAAAGACCTCTGAATGACAATCGCAGATGTTGACTTAAAAACTCTATGAATATGGTGACGTCAATATATGGTGGTATGAATAATTCAGAATAACCTACAATAAATTGTATCAGTCTGTACCTTGACCACGGCTCATTTGATAATAATTGAACAAGATATTCCAGCGCCGCAGCATTGAAAAGAAAGTGAAAATTTGCTGCTCAAATAGCTATGGTGCAATAATGAGGAACAAACACTCCACTCGAAACTTAAAAAAATAATCCCAATATCCCAAAGATAAAAGGCGATATTTTCACCGCAGTGTTTGCGATATTTTCACTGCAATATTTTACTCTTTGTGGATGACTGGGTGATTTCAGCTTGCGCTTCGCGCTCGCCTATTTTTATTTTTTTCCCACTTGTGTTTGTACCAGATGGAGGGGTCCGTTGTAAAGCATTTCTTCAACCAAAGTATCCTTCTCTGTGTTTTATCAATTGTAATGATTAAAAAAAAAAGAATTTTTACAGTCAAACAAAGGACTGTAGCAAAAGAATATACAAGAAATCCAAATGACTCTAAGAAAAGCTCTTTCATAAAACAACTTTGTTATTTGTTATCCGATTTTGATCAAATTTTCAGCATATTACTCTGTGAATTATACTCTATTCATTGAGATAAAAATATCTCCAGCCTGGACCATCCCTTTAAGATTTTGACTGACCGTCATCCTGTTTTTCGGCATTGCGATAAGATACCTGGGCCCCGTCTTAAAGAGAGTTGCGATTGATCCAATCATCCGCAACTATGGAAAGCAAGCCACGTCATCATCTATTATGCATGTTTGTGCAAAATAGTTTCTAACTATGATGTATATTCATACATTCATCATTTCTCGAAGATTCAGTTTGATGCAGTGGAGGGAAGAAGGAAATGGGATGTGCAACAAGTTTGTTTATTTTTCATCCCCTTCCCAACTTTTCCCTTTACCCGAAGAACGATTGTATAACTAGCAATGTTCAGAAAATACTGTGTAGAATCCCCATGTAACATTGAGCTGCTTTGTTCCGAATTATGCAACAATTAATAAGTCGCTCATCACTTCAATGTTAATCAACAATTATGACGATAAACATCATCATAAAAGTGTTGCCATGTTAGTAAAAAAAAATCTCTACTCACATTCACTTAAGAATGTAAAAGGAATGAAGTAGACATCATAGAATCTGGGAATGAGTGAGACAATCTTTGCAAAAAAAAATGCGCTTCTAAAAGGACTACTCATATCCCTTTTTTTCTATTCATTTTTACATCATTCTTTTGGAAATGTTGAGCTATCCAGTCTCATGAATATTGCTAAACGCAAGAATAATAAATGCCAATCTGCGAGCATTGATGCTTGGTGGCATGAGTCGAATCGTGTAAAGACAGCTGCGTAGCGTCGTGATTGGAGTTAAAATGTCATGGACTTGGTAATTGTTACCTCCAATGATGTCCACGAATTAAAGAAGAAATAGAGCATACATTGGAATTATCTACAAAATGAAGAAACGGATAGACATACATACAAACATACAGATGCAGATAAAAGCGATAGAGAAGAAGGTAGGAATGAAGAGAAAACTGAATGAGGGATATAATATTGAGGCAGATTTGTTTGTACTGTCAGCATGGTAAGCTGTTTCATATTGTCCTTATCTTTCTATGTTCATGTTCATCATTTATTTTGTTTATCTACTTTCCTTTTTAGGTAATCGGTATACTCCTCCTATCTCTTTTATGCACTTTGGAAATTCCGTTGTTTCGATTTTTTTCAATCTCTTTTTCTTGTCTAATACTTGCCTATATTATCCACCCAAAGGCAAAGGCTTCAGATTTATCATTCAACATTACCACATAAACCGACGCCATGTTTCAACCCCATGGGTAATCTCGGCTCCAGACAACATCATCACCATTTACCTTCGCCCCACTTGTTTCCGCCAGTCCCCATGGAATGCGTAAAGCTTGAGGTTCGCTTCAATTATTCCAACCAGGCCCCCTTAACAATCATACGATGCTAAAGTAATGGGAATAAAATGGGAATTCCAACTCTTTAAGCCACCAAATGATTGAGTACATATAACTGCTTCAGGTGCCCCATCAATGTTCCTAAGTTAAGAAAGCTTCCGCCAAAATACATTTTTTTGTCAGAAAGTTGAGACAGATTCAAGAGTAGACGTTTCAGCGGTTGATGCCCCCTTTTATCGCTCGCCTCGCAAGTTCTCTTCTACATTCATCTTTTCCTGCTCTATGCCTGTGAAGTATCTCTCCATTGGAAAATCGATTACCTCCTAGTCTACAAGAGAGTTACATTATAAAACACACTCTTATCATGCGCACGAGTAAGTGTGATAATGTAATTGACATTATACCACGGATGCTCGAATTTAATTGGTCAGATTCGTCTATAAATTGAGTAAGAATAAAACTTACACTTGTAAGGAGTATCCCGGGTTCGCTGCTACACTTAAATGCGTATGAAATGATGCGTAAGTCTGGCATCGCCCATATTCTCTCTCACGCGTGAGAAGGTATTACGCTATCAGATTTTCTACGTTCGAGAGGAACGCTTTCGTGTTTCCTTTTGAGAAACCAATTAACAGATACGACAGCGGTAGATTGTTGCATCCCTCGATCCTCCGATCGCTTTATTCCTGGGGATTCCATGGATAGAAACATGGATTGTTGGAATAACCTAGAACGAGATAAACAAAACACTATGATAGGATATAGGAAAATATGCCGGCAATAGGCAGCCACGTGACCAAAATGTCCTTAAAGCTAGGTGGTATACCAACGAATAGGTTAGTGTTTCCAGAAGAGTTTATTACCTTTTGATAACGTCAAACTTCGCCAAGCAAACTCTTTAAAGAAGTTCAACGTTTTTTGGTGAATTCGTTACAAGACTATCCCCCAAAAATGAAAAAGATAAAACAGATACTTGTTACTTTCTCGTTTTGATGAAACAAAAGAAGTTGCTTATACAATGGTTGAAAAGGTGATATTGGGAACCAAAAATACACTTTCAATTTGGAGTCTTTCTTTTGTTTCAACCGTTCTCCGAAGCGTCTCACTGCTATAAACATTAGTATTGCTATTAGTCACATCTACACTATCATAAAGACATCAGTAGTTCACTTAAAATATAAAGTATATACTACTATTACTACTACTACCACTACTACCACAACTTCCTACCATTACTACAATACTACCAATACTACTACTACTACTACTACTACCACTACTACCACAACTTCCTACCATTACTACAATACTACCAATACTACTACTACTAATAATAATATTATTACTACTACTACTACTACTAAAAATACTACTACTACTTCTAATACTACTACTCCTACTACTACTACTACTACTACTACTACTACTACTACTACTACTACTACTACTACTACTACTACTACTACCACTGCTGCTACTACTACTACCACTACTACTACTACTACTACTACTACTACTATACTACTACTTGTACTTCTACTAGTACTACTACTACAACAACAACAATTACTACTACTACACTCTAAAAAACGAAGAGCTAATTTAGCTCTTAAGAGCGTGTATAGTGACTACACTATGTGCTGATTTGTCTAGTTCAAATTTGAACAAGAAAGATCAGCACTCCGAAGTGCAGTCACTTTACACGCTTTAAGAGCTAAATTAGCTCTTCGTAGCTCTTCGTTTTTTGGAGTGTACTAAGTGTACTACTACTACTACTTCCACTATGATATTACTTGAACAACAAGAAACAAATGCTTAATTGTAATACTCTGCATTGAGTCAAGAGCAAAACAAATACATAGTTATCGAGAGGTACAAGAGACTTATCTCTGGATCCCATTCTCAAAGAATATTTCCACATACCATCTTCATCCTTCCTCCAATGGGTTTATTTATTACCCCACCTGATAGTAATTCGTTTCAAAATATAATTGGTACCGCGGACAGTCGCTTTTTGACGTCCTATATTCAAGATATAGGGGGATCCAGTTACAAGATGTGGTGTTGCTAAAAATTACCAATGGGATAATCATCAGGGTACATGATGGTGATACCAGAAACGGTTTGGCGTCGAGACCGACGTGGGTAATTGACTGCGCCCCTCTTCCACCGTGACCAGAAGGATGATTTAAGGGCTGATGGTTTTAACGTTAACCTATTCGTTAAGTAGATAGTGCATAATTATGACTATAGGGCCATGTGTAACAAAAGCAAACGTGCTTCTACTGGGAAATATGAATAGATATTGTATGACCGTGTGTAGAGGTCAGGTCAACGCTGATCGTGATATTGGAGTTCAAGCTTTTATGAATTGCAAAGTATAAGTGTTCAGAATGACGGAAAATGTACTGTTTGATATGTAATAATTATATAACGTTGATGAGTAACGCACGAGTGAATGGGGGTATGGTATGTGAATTTATGAGCCGTGGTCATTGATGTAGCTGGAATCAAAAGTGACATAGATGAGAAAATTCAGAAGCGAATCCGTTCAGTTCCCTGACCTCAATATGCCACGAAGTCTTCTGTTTTGCACCACATTAGAACATCATCTTCCATCGCTTTACCCTTACCCGCGGTTACGAAATGATGGGATGGAATCGACTTAATATATTGAATATCTCGTTGCCATTGTGTAATAGATTGTGATATATTTATGTTGTAAATGAATTACGTGCATGTACGAAATAATATCAAGATGTTTCACAATTCAGACCGTGTCCGAACGTCGTACCATTGGACATGTGTGATAGATAATAATTATTGTTTTCATGTTAAAACTGTTGCTGATAATCAATTAATTATAAAACCTTAAAAAACAGAGAGAGAGAAGGGACAAAATATACACCTTTATCATCCTGTTAATGTTGTACTTTTCAAAACAAACACTTCAGCCACTATACCTAGCCTAAAAATGAACCCATCAAATCAATTGGTTTTCAATTTGAGATTTTTTAGAGTTATAACAAGACAAGTAAGTTAAGCCTACCCCGTCCCATTATCACCAACTTGACACTCTGTGTACGCGTGCCATTATGCCGATTCGCCGCAATTATACGTGTCCGATGCCCGCTTGATATTGAAACAAAACCCGGGTTTTCTTCCCAGTTATCGACGTGAGCCGCCGTTGGGAGTGGAATTGCTGTTTCTATTTGATCAAGTGAGGCAAATGTATACCCCAGAAGTGACGCGGAATATTGTCTCTTCTTTTTGACAGACGTGGTTTCGTCTCGTATTTAGCACGCTCTGATGAGTGAGAGAGTATCCTCGACCCGACCGATGGCGTGAAAAGGGGGGAAGCAACTATGAATTTTCAGTGATAAGAACGATTTTTGCTGCTAATAAGTAGGCTGATGTTTGCTGATAGGAAGGTATCTTCCGGTAATGTTTTCATTTGTTTAATTATTTTTTACGTCAAAATGATGAGTGACCAGCTTTGCGTATTTGGCGAGATGGGCGAATCGCAGCGTCATTTGCAAGGGGTGTCAGTCAAAGATGGCAGGGCAAAACAGAGATATGGGATTTTTCGCTCCATGACGTACAGCGGATTCAACAACATAGAAAAGTTATTGTCAAAAGTTCTTAATGACAAAGAGCATCCAAGAAATCATTGTCGAAAATTGGTGAATCAAAACAGCATTTTCGTCCGGGATTCTGGACAAATTACATATTTGCAATTTGTTGTCAGCTCCGAAACTTAGGACGAACCTGCTTTTCCGGTTCGCAAATTTTCCACAAAGAAGAGATTCCTTATGTTTCACGGTAGAAAATGACCAGAAATAAGATCGGAAGTGACCATTCCTGGGTCAGATTGACCCTTATTGGTCCCACCGGACCCTATTCTTCTGGTCTTGTAGCGAAAATAGTGTGACCAGAATACGTGTGTAAGAATGTAGCCAAAGGCATGAAAGGGGTTGGAGATCCGGTCATATGGCGTTGCTTGATATACCACTTGCAAGATGGAATGAGAAAAGAACATTCTCTTGAAATGCCTGGCACTATTGTTATACTTGCTTCTCTCCCAATTAATAAGATCCCCAGCAAGTGTTCCATATAATACCATTTGAAATAAATCGAGGAGGGCAACGTTTAAAGATATCGATATGTTTATGCATTTATGTGTGAGGGTGTGTGCGTGTTGGGATTGGGGATGGGTATGCAATTAGGAAAATAAGTCAATATGCTATTCCACAAAATACCCTTCGTTTACCCCATTTTATCATGTTTATTTCTACATCCATAATGAGCATTGTGCAAGTATGCAATTGAATTGTATGACACGCAAAGCCCTCTTGAGCTCCGAGACGCCAAGCATCCGAGGATTCGCAGGAGTCACTTGAAGTCCTTAGGATGGTTCCACCGCCGAGATTGGTGGCGCTGGGGCATGATCAGCCGCTGGGATCGGGCGTTGAAGTGGTAGTTGATTACGTGAGGGGATGTCCCCTTATGCGTGGTGATCGACGTCTGCTGTGCGGAAACGGGATGAGAAGGTTGGGGATTAAAAACAAAGAATGGCGGTGGTGGGTTACGAGGAGATGGGGGTAAATAAAAAGAAGGATGAGCCTGATGAGAGGAGATGCGGGTGAGTCCAGAAAAAAGGAGACTAGGAAAAACAGAATGAAGTTGATATAATATTTAATACATTACATATAGATTAAAGAAATTGAGGAGAGAGGTTGAAAGAGTAATGGATACACATAATTTAATTAATAATTGAATAGGAATAAGGAAAGGAGGGTAGACAATAGGATAAGAAGGGTGAGGGAATATATATCCATATTCAGATTCGGATGATTGATAGACAATTTATCAAGTGATGAAAGCTCTGTGCTCTGATTTTATTTTTTAATGGGGTAAAAATAGTACTGAATGAAAAATTGACTACACTCAAAATGTTGAGAATGTTGAAAGTACGTCAGTGTAGATCGTCAAATTCATATATAGATAGAGAGAGAGACAGAGGGGGGGGGGTAATAGAAATAGGGTGAAGAAATATGACAACATTTCAAAGAGTTATTATCATAAATTAAAAAAAATATATATATGTGGACACGCAAAAACAGATAATTGACCTTAGTCGATTTACGCATATACAAAAACATCCCTCCTCGTTCGGGTAATGGGTGGATGGTATCATTTGCACGTAACCTTTGTCAACAGGAAAAACTCATCACAGTGACAGTCATTGCAGCTTTGTGTTTATTATCTCCGGGTACTTGAACCGGTGAGGGTGTTTTTAGTATCAGCTTACGATACTCGTAAAGGAGCGGCTCTATTTTGCATTTTCTTTTATCCATTTTACAGCCCTCGAGATATTCATGGGCAAAAACATGCCATAAAGATATATGTAAATGCCAAGATGGCATTTAAAAAACGCTTGTTTTTAACATAGCATACTGAACATTAAACTGCAATGCGATCGAGTGTGACATTCTCCGGATGACTTGATATAAAATTACTCAGAAAATTTGATGAAGCTCTTTGATCAAGCCATAGGGATTGAAAATATACACTGTCATCGTAAGTGAGCATGGTTTTCCCTAGACATGAAGTATTTTCCCCTACACAAAAGTATTAAAGAAAAATAAAGGAACAAGGAAAATTTATCATTTTTTTTAATCATGACATTCGGGCCCGATTTCTATAAGATATAATTGAAAGAGAAATCCAGATGTAGGCCTAGGTATTATGTTTAGTGTTTGAAACAATAGAAACAATAGACTCAATAGAGACTGCTACATAATGCCACCACAAAAGCAATAGCCACCGGTACACGAAACATTCTGCCATATCAGTGTCATAAATTATTGAGATGTAGGAAAATCTGTTATGTGGCTTTTACTGACTTAAAATCTCCAGTCTTAACTTTCAAATGCCGTAGACGACTGAGAATAAGTAGTCGCTTGTGGCTTGCATTATCGCCGCTCCGTGTTTCAATTAACCCTTATCCCCAGTGCGATATACCAAATCCCACGCATTTTGCTCCTGAATTTTGCCTATTGCCCTCAAAGACTTGGTAACATGAAGTTAAGCATGTATACCTGGCATTTACAGAAGCCCTTGGTGTTCGATTTCTCATTAAAATGGCCTATTTGCTCTTTCGCAAACATGGGGACTTTTGCGAAAGAGGTATATATTTTTTTGAAATAAATTTCTCCTTCCTGTTTACCTGTCCTTATTCTTAGAATGAATATTTTTTTGCACGACATTGTTGTATGTACAGTATGTCTACACTGTCAATATTCTAAATAGAAATGATATAAACCCAGAAATACATGTCGTAAACGAGGTATGAAATCGGTGGATTGCCCCTTTACAAAAAAGTGCTCCTTCTATGCCTATTATAATAACAATATATGTGATTTGTAATGCGCCAAATCCACTCGGCAGAGTGCACAAGGCGCAGTAAAAGAAAGAAAGAAATCCACAAATTTCATGCATGTACGTAAGTCTCTAAACTCAATCTGTCAAAAAGAAGAGAAAAATTGTGAACCTGTTCTCTTATCTATAGCTATGTGGTGAGATTAACTCGATATGAGCATGTTGTCTATCAAATTCAAGTAATATGTGACGAGGCCAATCAAAATTTTTTTACATGCAATCACTTCACATCAGAGTTAGATAACCCCACTGGAAAGTCTACAGTGTGTTAAAGCAGTGTGAAAACTTCGTCACTACGTGAAATTGATAGTTATAGTCGTTACGTAAAAAAATATCAATTGCAACACAGTCATTACGTTGACTCTCAGCATTCTATAGTGTGTTAACACTGCTTCACACTAGGGTTGTCTAATGCTGATATGAAGTTAGTATCCCTACTGGAAAGAACGCGGTGTCGCACAGTGTGAACACATTGTGGGCTATGTGAAAATGGTATTCACACTTTTAAAATGCACAAATTCAACAGTGTGAAGATATTTTCACACTGTGGGCACCTCGACAGTGAGACTGTTCACAGTGCGTTCACATGGTCGACTATGTGAAAACAATGTAATCACACTATATGTGACACTATTCTCTTCAGCAGGGATAGCATTAGATAATCCTACTCGATAGAACAAATTGTGAAAAACATAACAGTTTGAAGGTGATTCCAAATTGTGTTCCACACTGTGGCACTCACTGTGGGACACTTGTGCACGTTCTCCCCAGTAGGGATTTTAAAGTAGGGAAGTGGGAAGAAGGAGTGGGGGAGGGTGGGAGAGAAGTGTGTGTATGAGAGAGAGAGATAGGGGATAATAATACGAGATACGGGACATTTTTCACCAAATCTAAAGATACGCTTGCATGTCTTCTCTGTAAAAAATGAAGTGCTAATTTAGCTTTTACAGTGCTTGTATAGTGACTGTACTACGAGTGCTGATTTTCTAGTTTAAATTTGAACTAGAAAATCAGCACTCGTAGTGCAGTCACTATCCAAGCACTGTAAGTGCTAAAAATAAGCACTTAATTTATTTCTCTTATCTGCGTCATTACAGCCCTGTGCTTTTTACAGATATATTCATATCAGTTTTGAAAACAATGAGAGAGGAAAAAGAAAGATAAGGACCATTAACAGTAAAAGAAAAATGTTTTATGGACTACGAAAGTCAGCTGTAAGTCACACTACGTACAGTATGACAAATTTCCAAATAAATAAATCAAGAAATAAGAAAAGAAGTAAGGGACAAAAAATAATAAATTAAAAATATTGTGAATTCAAGGTACCCACAGATATATCTAAGTATCCATATTTTACCCATTTATCCAATATCCATTTCTATACATATACTTATTTAAGAACACTTCAGATGCATAAGAGAAAAGATAAATGCGACAAAGTAATAGCCTACAACAATAGAATAAAGGGGAAAACGAAAGATATAAAGATAGATAGAGAGAAGGACAGAGAGAGAAAGAGAACTAGAAAGAGAGAAATAGGTAAAGAAAGGAAAGGGGATAAACTATTACCAGGGGACATACACAGTAATGCACCGACTTCCGTAATGTAGCTTCTGTGGTTTCTTAAATAGGATGAAAATAATATCATGTAACACAACAATCTCTCAGGATAATTACCAAATAAATAGCTTAGGAAGACTTGATTCTAATGCCGATCGCTACTGGAAAGTATTATTTTTACCTCTAGAGAGATGTATATTTTGTCCAGTGTTTTACCTTCTTACCATGCACTATCATTAATTGACCAAGTAGACCAGTCATCATGCCCTATTAATTATTCTTAAAAAAGATGGAATTTCAAAGGAAGTACTCTTGTAAACTTTTCGTTCTTTTAATACACTTTTCCCTCGCAGGACATAATATACTGGTCGGAATTTACCTTTGACGTAATTTATATTTTTAAGGAGAAGGGACGTTTCTTTGGGCTATTTGCATTAAGTTTCAGAATTTTGTGTGGCTATTGGGCGTATCTACTCTTTAGTGACGTCGAATCAGTCAAAGTGCCCTTTTAAAATGTCATGAACTCTGAAAGTTACCTGATAGAGAGAGAGTGTGAGAGAGAGAGACAGACAGAAATTCTGAGGACTGAAATGGAGTTAAAAGAAAGTTAAGAAACATTCAGATACACACCATCACACAGAAGAACACCATCAATCAATGCACAACATGATGGTGACCCTATATTGCGGATGCTCAGCAATTTATACTCCAACAGCTTAAGTTGAATTCCGACCCTTGTAAGATTGTTTTTCCAATTTGTTAATACGTATGAAAATGTACAGTTCACTTAATATAAAACTTTCTGATATATATATATATATATATATATAATATATATATGTATATACATATATATATATAAAAGAGAATTGTAAAAAAAACCAAAAACTTCGAAATGATAATGAATGAAAAATCTGTAAAATTATTAATGTCCCCTCTATCAGTTTTCCCCCCAAAAGGAACATTTTCAAAGAATCTGGGTTCGCTTGCTTGTCAATTGGAATCGGAGTTCGTTCCTGATATCATCAATGTGGGAACTATGAACGTAAATATGTGTAGATATATGTCGAAAAATGAAGAGGAAGAAGAAGAAGGAGAAGAAGAAGATAAAGAAGAAGAATAAGAAGGAGGTGGAGGAGGAGGAGAAGAAGAAGAAGGAAAAGTAGGAAAAGAAGAAGAAGAAGAACGAACTTGAAAAATAGGCAGAGAGAGGGGGTAGAAGAAAAATATAAAGATAAGATTAAGAAGAAGAGGGAGGGAGAGAGAGAGACAGACAGAAAAAAGAGGAGTTTACTGCTGGCCATACTTGGGTCCACCAATCCCACTTCTTGTACTACTTCGATTGAGATGAAGTTGTTGGTAATCCTATTTCCAGCATCCATTTGCAATATTGGGTCTTACACCTGCGATGGTACATCACGTGACTTGTTCCGGCGAAAGAACAGGTGCATATTTCCTTGTAAGATTATAGTTTGTTTCCTGAGACTCAGAAAACTTAAGAATTGATTCACAGCGACATCACGACTCCATGGATGGACGCTCATGGTGTGGAAATTGATATCTTACTCTCCGTCGCAAAAAAATGTTTTAGATTTATAATGACATTCTTGATAGATGCAATGCCTGTTGCTATGTCGGGCAAAAAAATTATTTTTTGAAAACATTAAGTATATCCTTAAAATATTATTTTATATTTGCATTTAATTACATTAAAGATTCCATTGAATAACAATTTCAATTGATTAAAAGCTCTTCTTTAATAATTATTGAATATATCATTTATTTATTCATATATGCAGTTTTCTTTATATCAAATAAATCAATTCAACGTCTAAATAATTGAGTAGTGAAAAAAATGTGACCACGTCTCTCATTGTGGGCAATTTAACTGATACTGAATCGATTGGAATACACGTTTTAAGAGATGAGAAAAAACGTGACAGATGTTAATTTATTCAAAGGACATTCATGTACCGTGAAGATACACTTTAAGAATAGCTGATGTCTAAATTGGGATACGTAACTCTGATGTTCTTTTTGAAGTAGACAGTGGAGTCAAATTACGACTATCCCTATATCAAAGCCTGTTATAATAATACGAAACGACAATGAAAGAAACCTGATATGCGTATATTCCTATTCTGATGAAGAAAATCACGGTTGACCGTCATGCAAACATTACGCCGAAAATGCTTTTATAGGATGAAATCAAAGCCTTGACAGAATATGAGATTCTTCCCACAGGGTGCTCTCTTCCTTTTGTAGACAAAATCATCACTACCCAGGCCTGCAAAAACGCTCGGAAATTATAAATATCAGTAGATCAAGGATACCCATGGGGTTTCTCCTAAGAATATTGTTTATGTAGAAACGAATAAACGTTTTAGAAGAAAAGGGAATTCAATCCAGTCATAGATTTTTCTTCGTATTCAATCCATTCCTATTTATTTTTTTCTTCATATGTACAGGTCACAATCACATAGAGTCTCATTAAGACTAATTTTGAGGTTTTTCGGGTCTGGATATTTTAAGTATTGAGCATTCGGTATGAAGTACATATATATATAAAAAAAACAAGTTGATGATATTTTCCATGATTACTTTCATTCTTTTTAAATATTTTGTTTACGTCATCATTATGATGACGTTATTTGCAGTTGGTTCTGTACTGATACCTTACACGATTATAATGTTACGGATATAAACAAGAAATAATAAGTATTGTGGTTCAATCATATTTCGAAAACAAATGTATATACTAAGATTATGTAGTATCTGAAAAATAAGTTCAATATTGTATCAATGTGTCCTTCATTCCAAACTCTTCACTATTATGAGATGTGAGACTTTGGAATCGTATCGATATTTTGACCACCCATCTCCATAAAAGAAATCATCTGCGATCTGTTTCTATCATTCAGACCCTTCTTTTTGTCAAGATTATCCCTGCAGGCTTTCAGTGTTAAATGCTAATGACGGCGACACGTGCGAGTCTCGATTTTGTCCCCCTCATGGGTACCTGGCGGCAGTGACGATTGATGACAAGCTGCAGGATATAACAAGTGCTCGTGACCCTTTAAAAGCATTCCATCCATTTCACCGCGATGAAAATCGGTTATAGTGTACTTTTACCACAACTTTCGATAAAGGCCATTACAAAATAGTGCCTTCACATGCGCTATGATTGCTTTAATGTATTTTAAAATAATGGTCACAATCTGACCTAGCAACACATATGGACATATGTGCGATGATGTATTATTTACTCTTGAACTATCTCTTCATTTTGCATCTTACATTGTAAAAGAAGATTCAGCCAACTCATGGAGTAATTTTCTTCCTTTTCATGATTTTTGGGAGTTCCCTTGTTAAATTATTGGTATCTAATATAATTTAAAGATAAGTTAAAAACAGCGCAGACGCACACACACACTGGCTATTAGCATGATAAGGGGAGCTCCTGAAGTTACTTTGAAATATTCATTTCTTTGAAACTAAACAAAATATTTAAAAGGCTTCTGCGTCAGTGAAATAATCATATATATTACATGCGCTGGAAGATAACGAGATTGACCAACAATTCTACACATCCCAGCCAGATAAGACAGTATGTTATCATTGCTTTAGAAGAAACACTGATTTCTCTTCCGGATCAAGACGGGATATCTTCTCTAGGATTAATTCGCACCTGCCAAGGAGATTCTACTCCTCTGTAATTGGTAATCCTAGATTCTGTAATGTCAGACGATAATTGGCTAAGCTTTCATTAGTTGTGCGCTATCGACAAGGAAACGCCCCGTATTCTTCGAGTAATTGAGGACTCATAATTTGTGACATGAAGCCTGATTAACATCATTCCGAAATGTTTGCATCAAAGCGAATCGGGAGAAAAGAGGGAGTAAAAGAAAAGTGGTTCGTCAACTCACCATATTTAATTTGATTACAGATAACGTATCTTCTCCAAACTTGAAAGGGAAATAGTTCCACATGGAAGAGTAGTTTTTGGATTATGAAAATCGTAAAAGAAATTGGCAATCTGTTGTATTCTGAACCAGACAAAAGGAAATGGACCGATATCAGCTCCTTACGGAACTCTCGTCTTTTAACTTTTTACATGGTAACCTAATTCGAACATAAACTTGCAGATAAAACATGCGTATAATGGTTTATTCTGATCTGTTAAAAAGAAAACCTTAAAACATACCATCATATCTTTATTCAAAGTAATTATGAAATATTTCATAACTTAAAAAAAACAATCTTAACTGTTGAATATTTAGTTTTAATGGACTCCAGAGAGCATACCGTGTAATTTGTCGTATTTCGTAGAGTTTATCCTTGATATTGTCTGACGAGGATGGCAAACATTTCAATACCCGCAATGAAAACTAATGTATACTTGTAATTCCCCTGATAACCTGGCTAGGAAAAAACATGAAAATGGAACATGATGATAGACTTATGTTAAATTCTAATTAGTATCTCCAAGATTTGTTTTATTGAATCCGCCTGATCTGCAAGCCTTCGTTAAAATTCCTTACCAGGGCCCCGTAACACAAAGCTTTGCGATGAATAGCAAATATGAAAGAACACTTCTGATTGGTTACTGGTCAGTATGATAAGCCAAATGCGCGTGTAACAAAGATCTTGATCGGTCGGTTCATTTAGCGATTGATCGCTAATCTTTGTGTTACGTATCTTTGTGTTACGTTTTCCGGGTCTACATTATCGTAGAAGAAGGAGGGAGAGGGAGAGGAAAGCAGGCTAACAGATACAGCTGAATGACATAGCAAGAAAATCATGATATAATCAGGATGAGTGGTGAGACAGGGACTGCAGACTATTTCCGACGGGGAAACGTGGCTATATCGTAAGAGAAGAAAAACAAGACACACAAAAAAGATCCTGCTTGAATTATATTCCCGATTATCAAATCATGGTTACCAGATGTAACTATGTAGCATTGACAATGTGGTCTATGCATTCTTGGATTTAGATAGACAAGATGGAATAGCAAATAGATATATGGACATGCATGTGAATTTGCACATGTATCTTTTTTTTACCGGATGGTAGAAAAAAAAATGATGAAAACACTTGCACAAAATCAGTAAAGAAGCAATGACAAGAAACAAATGTGAAAAAAGATAAGTAATGAGAGTATGCTAAGAAGATTACCGTCATGATGATACTGAGGACGATACACACTAATAATAATAATTATGGCTGGCCTTGAGGGGAACATCAAATATATTGCCTGCAAAAGAATCATATTGGCCCGATACGAGGGCAATATGGGTCTTTTAAGGGCAATATCTTTGATGTTCCCCGAATGGAGAGCTAGTCAATAATTGTATTATCATTCAAATCAGATATCTAGAGCAAAATCATGATACTACTACTACTACTACTATACTATTATTAATTAAGTGAATTTGAATCTTAAAATCTTACTCTGGATTTAATCCAGTTTTTCTATGTTCCATAACGATAGCCGATTCGGATTTGTTAAGAAAATTTGTAAAATGTAAAAAGTATGTAGATCCATAGAATGTACAAGCCAACTACAAAGTAAGCATGGTTACCATGACATAAGTAACGAGCTAAACTAATCCACAGAATAGATCTATACATGCAAATTAATCAGATTGGGTATTTACTCTTTTTTTAATAACAGAGTGCAGTGGTTTCTTTTACTGCGATGTCCGCTATCGTATTTCTAAAATAAAACTTTCATAAGAGAAATCTACTGAAGATGTTAGGATTATTGTTCAAACCCGAGATCCTGGATGATGAATCGGATATGTCAAGCTGGTGACAGAGACATCAAAATGGCTTTGGAGTATCATGAGAAGAGAAACCAAAGAGCCCAGGAGCCACAGCGATGAACCCCGACACCCGTCGGGTGGAGCTATCGGGGAATTTTTCCGCCCAGCGTGCGGCCAGCCTTCGGTGCGTTGCGATCGTGCATTAACCGCAATCTTAGCAATTAAAACCGCGTTGTGGTGTCTCTAAATACCTTTCGAGAATTTATTTCGATGAACAGATTGAAGAAGATCGTAGTACTGCTTCTTGTATTTCGAGTGCCCATCAAAAATCAGAAGAAATGCATTGATGTATGAAAATGACATGTGATATAATTTTTTGTTGCTTGGTTTAAATAAGTTTCGTAAGACTTTTCGTCCCTTTGATAGTTTGATTTGTCTAAACGATTGACTTTTACTATCAGAATATAATTTTATTACTTGAAGAATGCGTATGTTGTGCTCTGAGATCCTATAATAATGGATCTCTCTGTAATACATATATCACTAGTACTATTCATCCCATATCCCCTTTTCACTGTATAGTAAACATATAATCTGGAGCAATACTTGCTACAATGATTGTTGTCCATTGATATTTTTCAGTAATCACGATTTCCTCCAACTTTAATATTTTTAAGGTCTTGTTAACATAAAAAGGCCTTTTTAGAATAACAACATGAAATTCCCAATTTCTATATAGGCATTCTTATAATTAAATCCAAAAATTGCGGTGTAGTATTTTTGTGATTTATTCGATTATTAAACAGTGATAATCATTGAATTGAAGGAAATATAATCTATATCTGCTCTTGAAATTAACAAAATTAATTTATTCTGTATTGTGAACCCTGGGTTAATTCAAACCATGGTCTAAAGTTGTAGTTTGAAATAAGGGGAGCAAAATGTGATACCAATCTTTTAAGAATTAAATAATAGGTTTATCATCACATTTGGCATTCATATCATTAATGTTATGACCAACGATATTACATACGATAGTTTTCTTCATCCTCAAGACAGAGGAACAAGCCCTGTAAACACAAGAAGCCCTGTAAAACCCAAGATACATTAGCTGTATTCTGAAGTCAGGTTTAACTAAGACCACGGTCTAACTCTGTGCTAAAATTATGGAAAGCAAAAAAAAAAGATGTTTATATTGTATATTTCTTATGTTTACTATTTTGTTTTATTTTGCTTTCATAATGAAGAAAAATTCTTCAAAATACTTAGTTGTCATTCGCAGACAATTTGGGTGTCATAAGAGTTAATTATTTTGAATGTGTACTCTTAGGGGTTTGTGCCTCATTGGCTCTCCATAGTTAAACCACAACTTTAAACCAGGGTTAATTTAAACCCGACTTCAGAATACGTGCCATTGTAAACTAATTCCTGACACTTCCAGGAGTTCCAGCTTCCCACAACTTGAGTCAAGACTGTGACCATGGTTCAAGTTAAACCGGGCTTCAGATCACTGGTCCCTGTCTCCTAACGGGAACCAAGCAAGGTCTAATAATTATCATTTAGTTTCTCGATACCGTGGTCATTAACCATATCCCCAACATGTAATGAGGGAGAATAATACCTCAGTCACATTTGCTCTAAAGCGGCCGTACGGGGAGTCGAAAACAGCCGTTTTCTTCATATTTATTCAAACAACCTATATGTAGCTAACCAACAAATGTTAAAACGGCTGTTTTCGGCTCGCCGTATGGCTGCCGTAGAGCAAATGTGACAGAGGTATATAGTCAACCTATAATGACGGCACACTATCACTCTCTTTATCGAGTCATAACATCCGACAAATCACCAGTTACCGTCAGAATGATCTCATTTATTCAGATGTATTGACTGGAATAGATAGTAGAGGAGATTATAACATAGGAAATTAGATCTGTGTACCGTTATTACTAATTCAGAAAATATTTCTTGTAGTTCAAGAGCTTATGGTAGAAAAGAACGGAAATCTGCCCTTTGGGGCTTTTAGGTTATGACAAAAAAACCCCACAACAACTTTAATATCAGTTACAGAACTACGCAGCATAGAATTAAATATGAAATGCGATCTTGTTTCCAGATATCTATAGTAAAGACGGATTAAAGGTTTTAGATGTATTTTATTACCAATGCTCTAATAGGCATACATGCAAACAGTGTAAAGCTGAAGCGGGACGTCGTAAACAAATTCTGATGTATTCTTTTAGAGCATGTTGGTTTATTGCAATGTTGAAATAATTAAATGTAGTTATTAAATCGATTGAAAAGAAATATGCATACAAAACAAGTCTTGCCTTTGACATAAAAAGGTGGTTCTTTAGAATTTACCTATTTATTGCCTCTCTATACCGTTTACCTATACACAATCGTCCAAAATGTACCTTCTGAAGCCTACCCATTCAACATCGGCTCCCATATACTGCAGACAATTTTTAAACATTGAATGATTTCGTGTGTTAATGACAATACCGAACATGCAAAATAAGTTCACCACGGCACAACTTCATCAAATGCTTTGTCAATCACTGATCTTGTATATGGGAAGGAGTTAGGTCAGTATAGGTTTTACATATGCTCAGAGAGAGAGAGAGAGTATGATTTGCTCCACCAATCTTGTCCTTAGTGAACCATCAGCAGGGTGATTTTGCTCCGCGACGTATGGAGGGTTCAACAACACAGAAAATGTATTGTCTAATGCCATTCATGACAAAGAAAAATTAAGAAGTCTTTGTCGAAAAGCGGTGAATCAAAACACCAGTTTCATCCTTGACAGTGTACAAACGACATATCTGCAATTATTCGTTAGCTTCGAAACTTAAGAGGAATCTGCTGATCCGGTTCAACAATTTTCGACAAAGACCTCCCAGCTGTCCATTGTCTCTTGGCGGGCCTAATCAATACATAAACTGTGTCCTTTAATTTGTTCAGCGTGGCGGTGTGAAAACACGCTAGTGGCACAAAGAGGTCGTCGACAACACTCTCAACTGTCCCAAGAACTAAATTGTGTATTTTGTATGATATGGACATACAACGATCTTGAATTCATAAAAGCTGTACAACATTTTGTTTCTTCGATAATCTAAAATTTTATTGCGCATTCTTCTCAAATATTAATTTCATATCTGGCTTTGTGCAATTTCGTAGAATATTGCCCTCTTCCTAATATCAGTACTTGATTGGGTAAGGTCAATTGAGATTCAGGCGCGAGGTCGACGCACTTTGGCCCTTCAGTTCTTGCGTGCTAAATAGAAGCATAACCGTTCAAATACTAAATTCATGCTACATCATCCATTTTTCATATTTTTGCAAACTTCACGTAAATACACCTGCCTACCAGATTGGGGCTATTTTTCATCCAATCAGCCATGAAAATACAGCCATATTAAGATGTCAATCAGATCAGGCGAGTGCAAGCTGGCTCGAGAAAAAAACAAAAGGACCCCAGATATTTTCCACCTCGTCTCATGGCAATTAAAAGATAGAATTTGTCCATCATGGCATTTCCTTAAGCAATTGAAATTTCTCGAATTCAGGTCGAGATCTCTCCTGCAGAGACTCCCTCAAAATAAGAGAAGTAAAAAAGGGGTATTATTTGACTTAAATAAACATAACTCCCCGTGGTTGTTCGAGCAAGAGATATTTAAGTGATTTCTTCAGTCTATCTTTTGATGTTTGTTTTAACTTTTTTCTGAGCTGTGGTTCACTGGCACAAGCTGAAGGACTTCACGTGTTCATGAGCAAAGGAGATGGCAGGTGATATTTACTTCCATTTGGATGATGAAAAACTGATTTTGCTCCAAGCGAGGCTTTCCTTTTGTTCGGAACCTGATCGCAGATTTTCTCGGATATCTGTTTTTCCAGATTGCTCAGTCGAGCAGTATACCAGAAGATCAAACAAGAACAAATATGTACCCGGTGGATTGTTCTCAATTGGATATGTTAGAAAGGAAATGTTACAAAATGAAATGAGCAAATAATCACCATTGGTGAAGGTAATGGGAAAACTATCACTTTCGAGGCATGCTGGATGTAGCTATCTTTCCGAAGCAAAGCTGATGAAAGATAGCGAGTATATCCAGCTTGCCGAGGAATATAGTTTGCCTCGTCACCTGAAATTATGAAGTTATTATATAGTTATATTCCACATCGGGAACCACTATAAACAAAGAAACCGATATCAATACGTCTCTATAAGAAAAAATTGATTTGAAAAAATAATCAAGGTTTCCTTTCAAAACAAAATCCATCGAGATTATTATGCTTGTTTTAATGCTAGCGCCTATATGTAAACTGTGCGCAAGCAGCTGAGATCTTGCTCCAGCAAGATTTATTACGACCTCACATAGGAATTTTGCTGTCACAACGAAACAATCGAGAGGCAATGCACTTATGCACTTATTTTGCGCAAAGTTTTACTGCTAGCGCATACACTGTGCGTGCGCGTCTATATCTTGCGTGATCGTCACTACAGGGGAGTAATATTCTTAGTTTGAACACAATGAATAATAATAATGATATTTATTATGTTCCAATTTTATGTAGCGCAGCTACACTAATTACAATACTCTCCTGCGCTTGAGACTTGGTATCATATTATTACCCCGGCTGTAGCTGAGCCGCATATAGGCGCGAAAGCATTCAAGGAATAAATTATATCTTTGATATCATGATTTGACAATACCCCCTTTACACCAACGCTACGTCCATGCAGTTCTCGCTGCGCCAAAGATACATGGCCATGACGCAGTGGGAACTGTTACAGCGTACTGAGAGCGTACCAAGAACTACTATTGACGTGGCATGATCTCTGGAGACCCATTTTCCGCTACACAGACTGTTAACATGTCCAAAGTCTACGTAACGGGGGCGCCATCTGAACAGTGCGTATTAATGACGCAGTCAGGATCATCTTATGACCTACTAACAGGTCCATCGAAGTAGCATAGACATAGCGGACAAAGAAAGAATGTAGCAACGACTCTGTCCATGTCTTCTGTGCTGCCACTACACGACCACTACGCGGCCTCAACGCATACGCAGTTGGCGCTACGTCCAAATAAACGAAGGTACAAAAAGTCGCAATCGGCTGGATATACATTGTGTAGCGAGAACGTAGCGGGAAACGTTTCGACGCAGCATGGATCACTTAGGCGCCCGAAATGAACTTAGTGGGAACACCACAAACGCAACGTGAACCTCACAAGGACTTGGCGCGGACGTAGCATGCACGTGCCAATTTCACATTTTCGAGCAAATCAAACGAAGTTGGCGCCGCATCCTAGGCTTTCTTCTGAATTCCAAATAGCTTTTGGCAAAGCCTGAAGCATGGTTCAGTTTCTGTAACATTGCAGGAGATTTATCGGATGAAATGTGAGCATTACGCCGTGGTTTATTTCAATTGTCTCTTACAACCCTCTGCATGTTTCGGTTCTCTGTTCTCCCATGTTGTCGCCATGGCTAGATGTGGAGCTAATGCACAGAGCTTTTGCTACACTCACACCAACGAAACTGACTTCACTCCGATGAATGGTCTGACAATGGATTTAACATAGATCCCTTCCCGGTATGGAATCGGCTTCACCGATGTGACTGCAGCAATAGGTAAGGTAAGAAGACACTACCAAAGTGGGCCATTAACACAAATAGAAAGAAAACAAGCTCCAGTGTGATCTGATCGATTCTCTGATTAGGAAACTTATCCCTTCTTTGCTCGCATGCAGGGTGGATTACTGTTCCCATTTTAAAATGGGATAATTGGGTGGGACCGAATTATGTGGAATGGGTGCAAATTGAATGCAACGAGATCTATACTTGATATGGATGCTAAGTTGGCATACGGTTTATGATGAAATCTTGTAGTGAAATGTAGGATGCAAAGTAACTATGAAAAGGACAGGATGTATACCTATAGTCTTAACAACAATTTCTTTTTTATTGTTGTCGTGATTGTGCAATACATGTAACTGCACTAGTCGAAATTCCATCTATCAATTATAAAAAAGACATTATCTTTTAGCTTGATCGTTCTTACTTTCTATACCTTTCTTATTTTTACCTTTAACTTACACATGTGCATATCAACCTGCACAACAAGAAAACATTTTATATAACATGAAAGGGTATGCAAACATTTTCACACGTACACACTTATAGCAAGTGCTTTATAATTTTAGAACCTTGAAACAACACTTTCACTGGAAAAAAGTAGTAGTAGTAGTAGTAGTAATAGAAGAAGAAGAAGAAGAAGGAGAAGAAGAAGAAGAAGGAGAAGAAGGAGTAGAAGAAGAAGAAGAAGAAGGAGAAGAAGGAGAAGAAGAAGAAGAAGAAGAAGAAGGAGAAGAAGAAGAAGAAGAAAAAGGAGGAGAAGAAGTCGACGAAGAAGGAAAAGAAGAAGAGGAAGAAGATGAAGATGGAGAAGAAAATAAGAAGAAGAAGCAGAAGCAAGCTCTATGAGGATCTATGAAACAAGGTTGAAAAAGACACAGAGGTCTGTTCTGCGATGGATCAGTTCCAGTCCCCTGTGGCAGTCCTGTGGTTATTTCAATCTTGTTCGATCCCCATCATGATCATGAGGAGTGTTCTGAAGTAAGTGAACTATAATGTCATGACATACTTTACAACAACGCAATATCCGCAGTCATAGGGATAGTCTTATTCCAGGGCTCTGTCTCACATAAAATTTAAATTGATCTGAAATGTTTATCTGTTATCATTATTGTTACTTTTGATGAAATATAGTTATATCATACCACAATCAATAATATTTAACATCAATATTTTTCACATTCGACTTTTAAATCGGGCCAACCAACAGGTATTAGTTTTTAGAAAGTTTAGGAAACATGTCGACTTCTAGCATAGTTCTATCGATATGTCTTGATGTATATAGTTTACACCATGTGTACCTGTATTGATTGATCAACATTTCACCTGTTTCATAGAGATGCAGGTGTCTTTGTATGTATTATATGGCGTAAACAATTTCTTATGAAAGAAAGCGTCCTTAAGACCTATTCTCCAAGAACACCACTGACCTCGTTTCTTTGTTTGACAGGTGGTCGTACTTGAATAGCTTGCGTTATATTTTTTTTACATCTACTGGGCTGGTACATTACCTTCGGAATCAACTTCGAACTTTATTAGCTTATTAGATATCATAATATGTATAAATTATAAAGAAGAAATGGGTTTAAATTCGCCAAACTCTGTCCTGAAATTTGTAGTCCCACGCATTGAGTACCACAAATATATATAACAAAACACACACTTGAAATGTTGGGCAACATAATGTCCACCGTGTTTGGTAATGTATGTTTGTAAAGAAATCAATATATTCTTGGTAATTATTATCCAATTGAGCAAATTTATTACTCAATTATCAGTTTTTATTACCAAATTTGAGCAGATTTTAACCAACAGTTGTGTGGACAGTATGATGCCCAGGGTTGGTTAAAAGTTGGGCATTTTTGCCCAACTATTTTAAGAGTGCAGATTGCAGAATAGATACCACATTCTCTCTTTTATGTTTTTGTAAATGTGCATGTCAGCATTTCCCGACATTGATATATTGTAGATAGTATGAATACGTATGTCCTAAAACAATTATAATATGAATGATACATTTTTGAGATGTACAGATAAATTATTTTAATCGGATGCCCTATGTAAAGAAATTGTTTGCGTATGTTTTCAATGGAAATCTCCTACTTAAAAAAAAGGATCACGAAAATCAAAGTATTTACAAAGAATAAATTGCCATTACACTTTTGTAACGTTGGAATATTAGATGATGCTCCATCGTAATTCATATTATTTACCATTTACTAAAGATTTAGGCTGGACTTAAGTTGATAGACTTACATTCTAGACCATAAACGTTAGATCAGTATGTTATTATCTTTATTTCAGTGCGCGCTTAGTGAATTAGCATCACCTTTCCAAAGATACTCCTTTACTCCTCTATCGTTATACCTCGGTCACATTTGCTCTACGGCGGCCATACGGCAAGTAGAAAACAGCCGTTTTATTCATTTTTATTCAAACCACCTATGTAGCTGATACAAAAAATGTTAAAACGGCTGTTTTCGACTCGCCGTATGGCCGCCGTAGAGCAAATGTGACCGATGTATTACTGTATCCTGTGTATAATGTCAATCCTATCTTTACGAAGTTGTTTTTTGTCCGAGATGGCTTTTGCTGATACCTTAAGTAGACAGTCTTGACACAACTTCTAAATTAAGTTATTCAATGATGAACCTCGCAGGAAAACTATTTTCAGGTCCTGAAGTTTGGGAAATCGTTTTACGATGGAGAGAAGATTGATTTAATTGATTTAGGAAGTACATCACACACTAGTACTTGTCCAACCGCAGTACCTGGATATAGCCCCTTCTCCCAATAAAATAATTGAAATCATGCGTTTTAATCGAAAGTAATTAGCATGAATTTAGTTCATTTTGCACAATCCACATATACTGCACTCTAAAAAAAGGTGTTACCAAATATTGGGTAAAATGGGAACATGCATGTTTTTTGGGTAAAAAGATGCAAAATAATTTGTAAATTTTACGCAATGTTGCGTTGAAATTTACCCTCCAAACATGCATTTTGCCCAATATTGAGGGGGAAATATTACGCAGCAAACATGCATGCTCCCTTTCTACCCAATATTGGGTAAATTTTTACTCTGTTTTTAGAGTGTGTGTAAGACCGGTAATTATAGCTATCGAACGTGCACTAATATAAGAGGACACAAGTTCTCGTATGAGAACATTTTATTGGTATTGATAATAGCTATAACATGTATAAGGGGATTCAGACAGGAAAATTGTGGATTTTTCTTTTGTCTGAATTACACACATACACCCCTACACGCACACACAATATTTATATGTTTAGCGAATATGACTATACATTAGGTGGTCATTAGATAACGGCAATGGTGTTCATTCCGCCAAACAAAAGCAATTTGTGTGTCAGGTGGACATTATGCACAATGAGGATGTAGAAACTGACAAAATACTCTATACATCATTATTATCTTCACATTTCTATCTTGAACTCAATGAAGCAGCTCTTTAAGATATTTTTTTTCAGAATAAGACTTTCTTCCCTTACGCTTTATGATGTGACGACCCAATTTCATGTCTGTCAAATCCGTTGCACTTTCTTATTATGCTGTCTTGACTTTTCATCTTTAGTTATGCCTTTTTCCCCTGCCATCAATCAGATACAAACACAGCTGCTTTTCTTCTCTATTGACTTCACTGTGTACGCCCGTCTGGAGAATTTATTTCTATTTGTTGTCGGTTTCTTTGACGTTACCGTATGTAGGAGACGCAAGGTGCAGGTTTGCAACACTCGTTGGCCCAATTTTGTAACCTATTTTTTAGGCCTAACTCTTTGATATTTTTAAAGATTTAGATGGAACTATGCTATTTTTTTCTGGATTTTTAACTTATAAATCGAAATCATTATCAGTATCATCAGTATCGATATACAGAATAATTACTCAACGTGATATAATTATGATTTAGTTTTTAATTTGAACAATATTCTGTTGCAATAGGGAACTTTAATCATATTGATGCATAGTGAAACAATATAATTACAGATATATGAGAAAATCAAATGAGTGCAATATTTCCTAGTTACATAGAATATTGCAGATTGGCAGACATTGCTAAAACAGCTTGAACAAATTTCATTTTAGGAAATTAAATCAAAGAAGACTCCTTTGGAATGTGAAATCAATCTGAAGTATGGTTTCAATAGAAACAGGAAGAGACATCAGAGACCAGAAAAGAAGCAAAGTCTTCCTAAAAGCTGACCCCTCTCACAGTTGGATTATTACCGAACTTAGTTTTTTAAAAAATTATACAAATATGATAACAAAAAACTCTTAAAAATTTAAGCGTTGAGAAACATTAGAAAATATACGAAACTTTTGTGTAACCAGTAAAATTCTAAGGTTCTTAGGAACAAATTATACACCTATTCCAAAGCAGAACACATAAAACAATTGATGGTGTCAATAAAAAGGATTTCAGACAAGGATGAAGTAGATTACTTTGTTAATTGTTTTTCCCTCGGCTCTTAGAAAGATAAATACATCTATGCGAAGATGTAATTTCAAAGAAAGGGAAAGTGAATGGAGATGGGGCATTCGCCTTTTTTCCAAACGTGCTGAAGTTCCGATGTGTTCTATTTGCAGCTTATCTACGTCGAAACATCACCCTTTCTAAATGAGGTACCACCTGGGAATACTCAAAGCAGGCACGGAACAGGTATTGTTATTAACCTCAATGCATCATCTCGTACCGTTTAAAAACTCTTCACACTTCTTACCTAGAAACTACGTATTAGGTGGGATTAAATAATTTTGAAGATATCTAGAGCAGTGAGAAATGCGACTTCTTTGAAAGCCCGCCATTGATGCTTTGATGGGATGACCTGTTTTCGAACTAACATGTGTGTTTTACTTATCAACCTGTCCTAATTAGCAAAATGACCTCATCAAATGATGTCATTAAACTATAAACCATACACAATTCTTACATCTCCAGGAACCAGGAGGTCAAGTATGCATTGAACTAAATTTCATTGAAGATGACGCCCTCTCGGAGTATCCAGATGTAACAGAGATAAAATATTACCCGTCCAGAATAAAGAGATTGTGGCGTTTTTAGTGAATAGCTACGTAATTTTTTTTTTGCGCGCGTTAACCTCTTATTTGCTTCAAAATGTTTGATAAAGATGCAAATGTAAAATAATTTGATGAAAACACTCATTCTGACGAAGAAGCCACAATAAAACCCGATAAAGGTTAAACATACCAAGCCGATTCGTTGTCATGAATGTATAAATAACGAAAGTTGATGTTGATTATCATGATTATAGACCAGTCAACAACGAAGAAATCAGAATAGAAACACGTTCTTTAGTTTCTAGCATTGACAGGCCAGGGTAATATAGCAACAACACACAATTTAAAAGAAAAAAATCAAATACAAAGTATCATATTTGGCAAAGTTTTGCCAAGAGTCAATTGGGACCAAAGTATCGCGTCTATTTGATAAAATAGAGCTGTGCCGGATCAATATTTCCTACTTATCTGCTTGGTTTTTTTTCTATTTTGCTTTGAATTCCGTTTAATTTCTAAGATTAACTGGATATTACAAGTATTGTGAAGATGATATAAATATAATCAGGTAAGTAATAAACCAACAATTTTGAAGGAAACACATTTGAAGTGTCGGGCAATATTTACTTGCAAGTGAGCGAACCGAGCGAGCACAGATTTCGACATGTTTATTACAAAAATTTTGTGATAGATTTTGACGTAAAATTCACAAAAGATATTGTATTTCACCACTCTCTCTTTCCTTTTTTCTTGGTCGTGTTTTTTTTATTATTTTTTTTTTTTGGGGGGGGGGGGGGCAAGCGCCTCAAGCCCCCCATATCGTATGGTGTAGTTGAATAGTAAAGCAAGCATGAATCTAAGAATATCGCTTTTCCAATGTATTTTGCCTATGATCACCAGGCCACCGTTTGTGGCATATAGTCCATTTCTGCGATATAAAACAAACTATAAAAAAAATATAGTGGGGGAATTTAGGCTCCTAAAGATAAATAGATATATAGATAGATAGACAGACAGATAGATTGACATAGATATATGGGTACATATAGAGAGATAGATAGAGAGAGAGAGAGAAAGAGAGAAGGGGGGGGGAGAGTGAAAAAGAAACGACAGAAGATGGGGGTTACGTAGTAAGTCATGTAAGTGAATACTTCCTAGCCAATCTATATCTCCACACACACACAAACGATATTATATTCAACCACATCGTATATCGTTTTACTTCCCACAAGATTCATAGGCAGAAGTGGACCCTTACATTTCCAGGCAGAAATTATTAAATTCTCTCATCAAATTGTGAAATGGGAGACTTGGAACGGATTGCATGTATGTGTTGGTTTTCATTGGTAAACTTTGCTTTTACGGTGCCTTGAACGATGTCTTGAATGTTGTTTGAAGGATGATGAATTAGAAAAAAAAAATCAATTTCACCAGCGCGAAAATCCGGATCCGGATCATTAAAAAAACAATTGCTTTCCAAATTTCAATTCACAAACAGCTTTTAACCAATCAGAACGCACGAATCGTATTGCATTTTTTTGTAACTCGTCATCCATAGTAGGTTTTATGGCATGGATTGAACGACAACGAAATAAACTGAACGACACCTTTTTCTGTTTCTTAATGGAATAACAATGGTTGTGTAATAGTTCCCAAATAATCAACTCAGAGAATAGGTTCATCAACCTCGAAATGTATTACATGTTATCGATCAACATGATACCAATGGCACTTCATTTCAAGATAAAAACTTGAATCAATAATTGGTGGTAGTGCTACATTTGCTGAGTGTTTCTCATTTATGTCATTTGAAATAACGTTTGAAGCCGTCACTTTCCTTCCATCTACCATTTCGCTTTCCCTCCAAATATCAATTCACTTTTGAACTCCCCCCCCTTGTCATGCCTGCTATGCCAAACAGTCACACTTGCATGCCAAAATGTCTTAACGAGTCTATCTCATTTTTGATGGGGGATGCTAAGACCTATCATAATGGTATATAATTCTCACTACTTTTCGCTCACCCCCTTGGGGCAGGCACGTTTTACACAGCTGTAAAGCTCTCATTGCCATACCTCAGTGTCGATTTCATAAGTACAAATGGAGATCATAATAACCTCTGGAATTTCATATGTTGGATTTTGATTTTGATGTACCCCATACACCATTTCAAGGACTTGGTTCAAAATTTATAAAGAAAGAAAAATAATACACCTTTTACGAAAATTGCACTAAAAATGCCATAAGAATCACAATAAAATATTTATTTTCTAAAAAATGAATTGAATTTTCCTAATGAACCTCTAATCTCCTGTCATAATTCAGTCAAGTACAATCATGGTCGCACATCTTCAATAATGTCTTGTCACATGAAGCACAACGAAAATCTTTAACAATCAAGATTCTACATCAAAAATGTCTGTTTCCATTATATGTGGTTGATACATTGATAAGCATTGATTAACACAAAACAAAAAATGTCGGGGAAAAACTGTTTAAGTTGAGTACTTTACCTTCAAAAGCTGCATATCATTTTATCATTTTTTTAATGTATAATTGTCACACGTATTACATTTGTGAAAATGTAAAACCAATGTCTGTACTCCCTTCTATTGTAAAGTACTCAATCTCATGGAGGTTTATGATACTATGCATATAAAATAGTGTGTGTGAGGGTGTGTGCGGGTGCAACCTCGCTTTGCTACCATTTTTGAAAAAGTATATGTATGTGTGTGTGTGTGAGGGGGGGGGATGCTGGTAAGGTTGAGGTAGTTGTTGGCTGAGTAGGGGTCTAGACAAAGACTTACAAGCACTTAGTTTTTCAATGGCCTCCGAAAATTTCCTTTGCGGGGGTTCGTACTTCTTCTTCGTCTCGAGGAGATTCTCTAAAAAAAGTGCCTGGGTTTTAATCCCTTCAGTATGGAGACCGAAGACTTGAAAAGTGTCCTTACTTTTGATTGCGTCTTGAAAATATATCCCGAACTCCACAGACTGAGATGAAATTAGTACAAACTTCACCAAAGTTCCACTTGTTTCCTTGGTTACAACACGAATATTTGACATATTATCACAAAAAACACATTGCTTTGCTTTCCTACTGTCATGTTGGTAACCTAACCCTAAGAAGATTTTTGAATTATTTGCTGTGCTTTGGTGTGAACACACTATAAAGAAATTTTAATTGCTACCTACGATTCAGCATTTCCCCATCTTCTTTCTTCTCTCTCTTTTCAAAATTTCTTTTACGATCCAGATCATGATCGTAATTACGATTTTAGATGATGGAAATAAGTTACTTTTGAGTGAACAAAAAAACATAATCTCTTTCGATCCTTACTCCTAGGCTTAGGCACAATGCGCCTGACCATGTTCATATGTTAATTGGTAATCACTGCTCTAGGTGTTGAAGCGCATTCGTGAGTAACGATGTCTCAACAAGTACATTCCCTCAACTTTTATTTATACAATATGCCTTGGTCAGGAAGATGTTGACGGATGAGGCTTGCCATCACGCTACCTTCTCACTGGTGTTATACCCTCTCCCAATTATCTAATAATTAATATTAGTATTTCGGACATAGACAGATTTCAACGCCAAATTCAGAATCACACAACTCGTATCATTTCCAATGGTCAGAAAGTATGATCACGTCTCAATTTTTGTCCAAAAGCACTTCACTTCTTACCGGTCACAAAAATAGAAATCTAAGATTGCTTTGTTTACATGTGCATAGATAAACCTAACACCACAATTCATCTTGTGCCTGTTTTCTCCTGTCTTACAATTCATTACTTTCTAGAAAAGGCCCTTTTAGTTTACACTTGTCCCAGTTTTTTATAGTCTGCAGTCATCTCAACTAATCCGAATTCAAAACGACCCATGGTATGCCATTGATAATGACGAAATAGTTCACCAACTAGCCCCAGGGGCCCTTGCAGCTAAGGACCCTTGCAATCAACTCGAAATATCATACGCAACTTAATTTCAAACCAATCAAAAATGATTTTTCTAGTTTGTGTTTAATCGCAACTCTTTCTGCAACCCATTCCGGAGACGGTTTTGCTGGTGTGACCAAGGAGTTAACACCTTGGTCTGACTGTTGCATTATGTGAGGCATTGGTCAAGGAGTTACAACCTTGGTCTGACTGTTGCATTATGTGAGGCATTGGTCAAGGAGTTATCACTTTATAAGGTGTGATAACTACTCGATTTGTACAAACAACGAAACATAAGTACACGAATGAATAAGAAAACAATCTGTTAGTGCTATCATTTTGTTTGTAGTATCTTGGACTATGGCTGATTATTTTTCAACTTTGGCAATCTGTCGAGACAGTAGGCCTATTCAATCTCGCCTCATTTAATTCGACCCAGTTGATAGGTCAGTAATTTTTATTTATGGTCATTAGTGATCCAGAACATAGATTTCTGACCCTTCCGACAATTTAATTGAAATCTGGTATTCTAGATAATTCTACCGAAACACTCTGCTAGCCAAGCTCGCTTCTTCATTGTTCTTTGAAAGGAGGGGGGGGGATATTACACGTACAAAAATTGGGAAAATGCAAATAAACATAATTGTATTTGTCATGTGCGTAGACAAAATATACGTAGATCACAAAGTAGATAAAGAAAACGGTTATAGAGTTGACAATGCACCGACTTGAGAAGAACTTTGAATTGCAGAGTTGTTCTCATAGTTAGCATTCAATGTTTGTGTGGTTTAAATCTAATAATAAATGAAAGAGAATCGACGACATATCATATGTGCTTCTTGTTCTGATAAATTGTATAGCATCGTTTAGAAACGATGGATTCGATCGAGGGTTTTAACCTAATATTTATGATAATCAGGTGAGAAATTATACACTTTTAAAATTGAAAAAGTTGGATGGTAAATACGTAAGCGACAGAATGAAGAAACTTAGCAGTGTGAGTGTGTGTGCGTGAAGACAAAAGCGCGTGAAGTGGGTGGGTGTGCGTGGTTTGCGAGTGTTAGGGAAAAAAGTGCGTGCGTGCGTGAATGTGTGTTTTTCATCCTCGATGGAAAGTTTGGTCGTCGCGCGGCAATATCCCCTTCGTGATATCATTAACTTCTGGGATACCGTGAGCTCATGTCCCTCCGTGGAAGTGCCGCCATCCATCAACTTCACAGTCGCTGAAACGTTCAATGCTTCAGATTCGCTACGTGTTTCACAACTCGCTCACATTAGGAGTTAACGAACTACTGGACACCAGAGCTTTTTTGGGAAACTGCTCCTCGTCCTTCGTGTGATGAAGGGTTATTCTAATCACATAAATTAACACATCTTCATACTTCTTAGGCCGACTTTCGACGGGTAGCACCACTCTCTTCTGGCTACCACGGGCCTTGGTCTTATAATTATCCGGTATACAACAACATTTTGACGACGGAAACCCGACCCTCTTGGAGAAGTGAAGAAATTTTGCAATATGATAGTTTGATGTCTTTTTGTTCGTTGCAGAAAACCTATTACCTGATGAAGTGCGTCGATACGTTTGAAATTCTATCAACGATTCGTGATCTAAAGTAACATTTTCCCAGCGCAAAGGGGTTATCAACGAATTTTATCTTTTTTTGATAAATGTCGGGTAAGTGGATTTTTGTCTCCACCGGTGACAGAGTGTCGTTATAAAAGTTCACATAGTGTTTTCAGCTCAAGTTTATTAATTGTTTCAATAATATCTATATTTTAGCGTACATGGTTATGTTAGTCAATATTATCAGAAAGATAAATACAGTACACTGAAAGCTTAACTTTAAAAGACCAATCATTTTTATGAAATGTTATGTCATAAACCATACCATCATTGCTTGTTCAGGGGTTGAGGATTTAAGGAGCTTTTTCAATAATAAAGAATATAAGAAAATCATTTGTGGAATAGTAAAAATCTGTAGATATACATACTGCTCCTTAAAATCCTTAAAACGAAAGGATACGTTGAAGGCATTGGTTATTTGATTTGACTTAATACTTCTTAGCTGCAAGGTCTCATTTTTCACCTGTGTCTGTGATGTATTGTAAAAAATAAAAGCTCAGAAAAAAATGAACCTGAAAATCATCGTTTAGTGATTAAAAAAAGTGGAAGATGAAATGACATAAAGTACCATCCCCATATATTTCCTAAACTACATTTGTTACAATTACATGTAGACTCTTCGGCAGATAAATTTAACGATGATTTCTCAGTCATATCTATTTTGAAAATATCTGCAAGAATTGTTTTTATCTTGCTGAGTGTTTTTTATCGATATGAACAATGTTTGATTAAACACATCAATTATTGTAAATGTTCAGGATTTTTTGGGGAGTTGGACCTTTGTAATATTAACCAATGCCTTTCATACAAATTGACATTTTGAAATAAAGCCAATCTACAACACAATGTATATTGCATGAGCTCCAATACTGTCAGAGCGACCCAGAATCAAGTATTGTCTGTAGATTGTGGGCCCTCCAATCATTATTATAATTATAATAGTTTTCGCTCTCATAACCTCTTAAGCAAACATTTAATATAGGAGAAGATAAAAGACATTGTATCACTGATATTAACCACATTTCGTGGTTTAACTTGTTTCTTACGAATGTGTATATTACATACGTAATTTAAAATGATACATATTTTTAAATTCATATTCATCTATTTATTTTAAAGGGTGATATCGCTGGTTTAATTATCTTGAACCACCTAAATTGTGTCATTTGTAATATCAATAATAAACCCTTTAATATTTCTTTATCTAAAGGGGATATTACAAAAATTGTATATTCGAAGAATGTCAATACAAATATAAAATAAATTTAAAAAGGAGATATTGCCGGTTCTTCGTAACTGCTTTGGGGGAAACTCCGTACCATTGTATTTAAAAGGTAAAGTAATGATATCAAGATTAATGTCTTATCCAGGAAGCCCAATAAGCCTTATTTGATCCATTGACGTATATCGATATAATAGGAGTTGCATCTTTGTTACAGAATCATGCTAAAGCCTCGGGTATTGAAAAGTATTTATTATCTTCCTAAAGTGCATGCGTGACATGCAGATACAAATCAAGAATGAATTTATTGTGGACCGTAACCATGGTAATTGAACTTAATGTTGCCTCATGTTATATTTATGTTGTATGATTATGATGGCGAGAGAGGAAATGTCAGCAAGGTTGATGTTCATTTAGAAATAACCCTTTAGTCTTGAAGAAGCACTCGATGATCCCTTAAGGCCGCCGCACACCTTACGACTGTTTGCGATCCGATTTTGGAACAAATCGCATTTTGCTCATTTTCTGAAAATGTGAATGGAACATGTCATTTTATTTGAGGTTAAAATTAATTGAAAGAATACTAATATAACAATTTATTTTGGGGTAAAGGCCAAATCAGTTTCAATCGTAGCCATTCGTACGACTGCTATGACGTCATTACGACTAGATACAAAATTTGCTTTTATTCTAAGAAGGGTGTTAGCATAGTCACAGAATTAAACATAGGGATTTGTACGATGATTTCGAACATTACACAGTAAGATATTCCAAGTGTCAATATTAGCATCAAATTCTACTACGTTTTATTCCAAAATTGAGTCGCAGACCAATTGCAAGGTGTGCGGTCGCCTTAAAACATCTGAAAACAACATTATGCAGGAAGAAGCTAAAATAACGATTGTATTGCACATTTGCCTTTGCTGTTGACTTTAATTTGAACGGTTACCTTGGTAACTTAACATTGCTTAAAGAGAAACAATAAGGACATTCAAAGATCCCTGATAGATAAAGTTTTATCTAATTTTCCCCAGAAACATATTTATCTAAAATGTGGCTGAATAATTGGTTGGATTAATATTGGTGGCATATTTCTTTTTAGAGTTCTTAGACTTATTGCAACTACGATGTGCGTTTGAAATCTTCACATCAGATGTGTATTGTTAAACCGTTTTTAATTGATATCTGCTTTATTTATCCCAATAATGTAAGAACATACAAATGGAATCAGTGATAGAGAATGTGGTTAATTTCACCTGAAGGAAATACATTATGAAATATTACTTGCAAACGATAATGGTCATGATGTGTCAACTGCTGAAAATGCATATATCTTTATAAAGATATTATTAAGTATTCGATCGCGAACTTGAAACTCTGATTAACATTTTGGTCAGGATGGACGTTTCTCTGGTTCATTGTTATTGATTTCGGTTTTCCAGCATGTTTTTTTCTGGGTGTGTGTGGGTATGGATGATGTGTGTCTGTGCGTTTATGTGTGTGTCATTTCACATTCAATAGGTTTTCAGTTGTCTAGTTTTATGTCTTATCAAAGGCTAAGTCTTGGGAATTTAAGATTAGGTAAATGGCATCAGTAATAGGTCAATCGCCTGGGGAGGTTGATTCGCAACTGAACCATATCCATTTTAATTACTTCATTTTCACCCTCTTTTTATGTGGCATGTATTGTAGGTCTTTAATATTCTCTTCTTTTTTCTTTTTTTTTTACAAAACTTTGATAAAGATAAATCTCTTCAAATAATGGCAATTTTTTGTATTTTTTCTCCACCATGTCCGTACAGTTACTTGTCAGATTTTCTAGAGTCTAATAAAAGTTTGAATTTCCTTTTCCTTTTAAAAAAAAAGTGTGAATCATCAAAATCTTGAAGAGCCTTTATCCTCATCCAAGTTGATGTTTTCATGAATCTGGACATTTTCAGTTATTAAATCTACCCGGGAGCGGTGTATTTGTACAAGGTAACTTATTATTTTTTTACTTCACCTTTTGTTGCTTTCCCAAGCCCCAGGTATGTTAATGTTCGTAACCTAGAATTGTGATGAAGAAGTTTCCTTCCTCCAAGAACTTTATTTTTGAATTCCGCATTCTGCAAGCAAGCGACAATGCCCTGCAGTTCGTATTATGTATACTTAGGATGCTGAATCATGAAGGCCTATATGTTCATGTTCCTCGTGGGTTTTGACTGGATTATTCCACCCTCGAAGTCTTGAATTTCCATCATTTCGTTCTGCTTTAGATTTTCAATTATTTCAATTTCCTTCCGGTATTACCGTTGAATAGAATCAATTGGCCATTTAAATCTTTTATATACGTGATGCACGAAATGCGATTTTATTCAGGCAAGAGATAGAGATGGGGAACAAAGACATGCGCCTTTCTCTGTATTAAATCTAATAACCTTGGAGTTAATGTCATTTGTTTGGGAATCCTTAATGGTATTATAGTAAAACTACAGAGACAGAATAAATCTGAAACAAACCGGAAACATTTGAATATTGAATGAGAGCTTTAAAATCTAAGCTAGTGGAAATCTCTTTCTCGTTTCTTTTTAAAGAGAAGAACGCTATCTTGAACGAACCAATGTTTAGAGTTCTTTTAATATTGATCTCTTGATTTTGTTTTCCTCACATCCAAGTAGATTGATATTCTTCCTGTTCGACATGGAGTGATTGTGTAAGCCCAAGACCAATTTCGTGTAGACCTCTGATGACATTACAAGATTATGCATTTGTCAGCGATTTAGAGGAAAATTGTTTTAAATACAGATAAACATGATACATCATGGTAGATCTTAAGGGGTGATTGCCATTTAGATGCGTCGTGGTGTAGCTGTTCTGACTCTCGCCTTGTAATTAGAGGGTCGTGTGTTCGAATCCCACTTCGACCTAGCAGCGTCCTTTTGGCAAGGCGTCAATGCACACTTTGTCACTCTCCACCTAGGTGTTCAATGGTAGGATGCGAAATGATATAGTATGCTTAGCAATAGAGTCTTGGAACTCTTCGTGGAAGTGGAGAAAGTATATTCATTGTGTGCAGGCATGCCATGATCCGATGAGCGGAGCAGTAATATAATCTGTAAAGATCTATATTTTTCTTTACGTTGTATTAAAAAAACACAACATGATATGAAAAGTGATGAATGAATTATTATCATTTTGTTTTGGCGTCACCTGTGCCTGGGAGGCGAAAAGCGAACTAAATCACTATGACCCGCAGGTCTCTCCTCCCGATATAACTGATTGGGGGGAATGCAGGTGGACCACTACACCGGGGTTTCCCCCTACTCTTATACGAATAGTGCAGTGGGTTCTTAACGTGCAAAGGTGGTGACCCTCCTCTACACGGGGCCTCCATTTAACGTCCTATCCGAGGGACGGAGTGTTTTCCATTGTAACATAGCCTGCATCTATGAAACATGGGAGAGACGTTTACACACAACGCACTGGCTTCAGTCATCCGCCCGAGGTGGACTCGAACCCACGATCTTTGGTTCGACGGGCAGACGCGTTACCGACTGAGCCAACACCGCTCTCCTGAATGAATGAATCAATCAACCAACCAATCAATCAATCAGCCAATCAATCAATCGATCGATCGATCAATCAATCAATCAATCAATACATCAATCAATCAATTCATCATTCAATCAATCGATCATTCAATAAATGAATGAATAAATAAATCAATCAATCAATCAATCAATCAATCAATCAATCAATCAATCAATCAATCAAATAATCAATCAATCAATCAATCAATCAAAAAAAAAAATCAATCAATCAATTAATAAATAAATCAATCAATCAATACACTATGTTCGCTGTAAAGAAATATATCATCTACATAAATGTATGTATTAAATGATAATGTCCTTGGTATTTTTTGAATATCCTAAGCATGTTTCAAACATTCCTTATTTAATTTTCCATACACAACATAATTCCTTATTAGCGTATTTTGGAAACCTTAGTTCATTACAGGAGTATACTTTGGTCATCTTTCCTATATAGCAAAATAATCTTGATAACTCAATACCCATATCGAAATGGGGACAAACCTAGAGCGGGTATATAATTGCTCCCACTGATTAAAACAAATTGCGATATTTAGATTGATTTGCGCTTTGTGGTTTTCAAATAGAGAATGATCTCACAGTTTGGACTCTTGTAAGAGTTTTCAGTCAGTCAAGACTATTCAGTCTCAGGGGCCCAATCCCTGAAATTGACTCCCAGTAGTAACGGGAGACAGAAAGTCCCCTTTAAAAGGAAAGGATGATGTTTTAAGCGCCGATTCTGTCTCACGTGATGGAAACAATCCTATTCTTTGACGTCACTTATCATGACCACATTCAAAATAGGAAATTCCCTTATTCCTAATTATCACATTTCATTTAGAGACAGATCCCGAAAGACGGTATAACCCGCTCTAATTCTTAGTTCAATAGTTTGATACTCTGGAATGGAATTTCACATTTTTAGGGTGAAATTCACTTTTTGCAGTAGACGAAAAAGGGAATAAACCTGAATTGAATATTTTTTTCCCTTGCAAAATACTGCTCCATCACATCTTTGAATAAAGAAGATATTTCAAATCCTGAACAGGATTGTTCAGTGGCGACATCAATGGTTTTTTTTAATTTGGAGGTGGGGGGGGGGCAAGTCAACCAAGAGGTGACGTAATTTTGTCCTCAATTGAATAGGAGGGGTAATACATAGTTTCTCGATTCTCTCTTTTTTTCTGGTAAATTGCCGATTAGTCTACAACCGCTTCGTTCTCCGTTCGTCTTATCCATTCCGGACCTTTCGTTTGAGGACGCGCACGCTTATTTACGACGTTAGTTGATTTTGGAAGAGACTTTTTGGGCCCGTCATCATGGTCGTCCTGCAATGCAAATTGTGTGACATGAGATTTTTTTTTCGTTTCGCATCTGCGACGGAAACATTCAATATGCGTTTCGTGTGCAAAATTTTGGTTGCTACTATGGTAACAGCGATATATCTCATTGAGGACGACTTTCCAAAGCCACATTTGACTCCTCCTAGAGCTCGAGAGGCCGCCCGGGGGGCCCACTTACATTGATTAGTGGATCCCAGGAGCGACCACGCGTAAAAGGGGACAGAGTGGGCAGGTACGTTACGTATAGGCCTATGTTACGTTATAAGGGTGTCAAAACGATGTTTAAAATGCTGACAAAAAAGGGATATCCAATACTTGTAGGGTTTCACAAGCCAAATTCTTGTTAAGAGATGCATTTTCATAATCTGGAAAAGAATTACTTCCCAGCTTGTTTAGGGTATTTTTCGAAACCCCATGGTCGTGCCTGGTATCCACTCATTAATGGAAGTGGTCCCCCCGGAATTTGAATCTAATCCCCATTTCTGGGGGAAGTAAAACATAATGCCCATTACATCGTGTGCGAGAGGCATATCGTTTGTGTAGAAGGAATAAACAAAAGAAACAAAAGAAACAAAAAGAAACGAGTTCAAATGTATTACATAATGGTGTGCACATATCAACTCACGCGAAATGTTCGGCTGGAGATGTTGATCTGACCCATGAAATCAATTGCCAGTGATACACCAATAATCCACATTAAATGTAATATCGATTCGATGGACTGTAATGATCTATATCTAAGCCTTCATTCAGTAAGTTTTTCCTCACTCAATATGTACTCGATTTGTTTGAAAAACCACTTTCTTATCCATGTCATAATCTATTTTAGGTCTTCATTTCGAATATCTCAAACCATCAGTCGTAATATACATGCTATGTATGGTGCGAGTGTCGCAGAAAAGGATTTTGCACACGAAAAGCAGATCTGTAGGGCCTGTAACCCCCCTGTAACACAAAGTTTAGCATTGATTGTAGAGCAGTTTTCTACGTTTGATTCTATTGACTATAATGCACATTCAATCTTAAAAATCAAGTGTATGATTAAGCGTTAACTTTTGTGTTAGGGGACCCTAATATTAGCGTCCGTGAGGATTGCGAAAGGTCCCAATTGTCTAATCCGCTACACCCAATTCGAATTTTAACCACTTCGTCTATTTGCCAGTTTGTCCGCTCCCAATTTTATTCAATTTCAAGCAATATTCCACCCATTTATTGTAATGTTCACATTACTTTATGATTTATAGATGAAACTGTTTATGAACCAATTTTTTTTGACAACCCCTCGGGTTCTAAGGGAATATCAGCAGCCGATGTGGAAATTAGACAAACGGGCATTAGGCTAAATGTGAATTTGATCTAGTAGGTATTGGCCCAAGATGTAGTGTAGAACAAACTACATTTCCTCTAAAAAAAGGTTTACCCAATATTGGGTAAAATGGAAATATGCATGTTGGTTGGGTAAAAAGATATCCTATATTTTGTAAATTTTACGAAATGTTGTGTTGAAAAAGCACAATATGGGATAAAATAAATACACAGCAAACATGCATTGTTCCCTTTCTACCCAATGTTGATTAAAATTTTACTCAGAGTTTTTATAGTGTTGATAGTAGACCGAATTGCCCCATGTACTATTAGACTATATCTGTGAAATGTAGACCTATATATCATTGCGTGTAGACTAATTAAGTCAATGTAAATCCCATTTCTTTAATATCCTTCTTATTTATTTATTTCTTCTTTTCACCCCTTTCTTCTCATCCCTTTCTCTTTGCACTACTTGGAAAATCATGTGGAAGGGGATGAGGGTAGGTGGGGACTAGCCCACCGTTGGTCCACTTATTCCAACATCCCTTTTTGATAGATTTGAGTGTTCACTTAAGACCTTAAAGAGAGTTCTTTTCTTTTCAAAAATGCATGCAATACACGCCTTCATTCACGGTTGAGGTCGCTGGCGTACCTAGGATTTTCCAGAAGGGGGGGAAATTTTTTGGAGGATATTTCGTCCGCGAAAAAAATGACAAGCAAAAACAAAAAAAAAGGTCTTCAACCACAAATAAAGGATTTCTTACCAAAAAAAAATTTGACAAGCAAAAATATAAAAGGTCTCTTATTATTGCATCATCGCCGTTGTCATCATCATCATCACTATTTTATGGAAGCTTCTTTGCACTTTCTAAATTACATTGGATAGTTCTAACTGAAGTCAGATTGTGCATTTACTGTTCATATCTTGTTACTTTCTATCTTTATTTATTCTAAATTTTTTTTTTTTACATTGAATCCTTTTACAATGGTGAGCTTTCGGAATCATGGCAAAATCGTTGATTGCTTTGGCTGGCTTCCTATTCAGATTTACGGATGATACACTGATATATTGACATTTTATCTAATATTCCTAATAAGCACTACATAGAGTGGTGAAAAAGAAAGATCAAGCAAAGAGAGGACACCTCGCAGTGCGACTTAAGGCTGTATCCCCGTAATCCATGATTTTTATTCTTAAAGGATTAATGAGCTGAAGTGTGCGCCAGCGGGGATGATCCTAATGGTAATGAAATGTCAATGTCCCAAACTCATGATATTGAGATCGGGATCCGAGTTTAATCCTCGCCTGGATGTTACCATGACAACATGATTGGCTGCTACTTATCTTCATCTTAGGAGACGCTTTTGTTACAGACGAAGAGTGTGATCCTATACAGGTGTATCGTCGCACGATTAACGGCGACGACGTGAAATTGCGAGATCGTGGCCGCAGACATCTGACGGCTCCAGTAAGGTCACCAAACTTCCGAAATACCTTTTTGAGAAAACTCTAGAATAGAGTGCATTCTCCTCAATATTTTCTCTATGCTTTGATCATTGTCACTAAGCTTTATTATAATAATTCTGATTTTGCTGTTGACAAAATAATTTTGTTCACACGGACGATCTTCATAGCCGGTTCCTTTTTGTTTTGTATCTGAATTATGATATTCTGGCTTTTACCAATGAGACAATGTGATTCAGATAAGTATATGCTATAGGTTATTTCAGTTTTACGGCATCCATTTCACACCTGAGTGGAGAGTGTCAAATTTAGACTGTTTGGGCAAAAGATGATTACCCTTCCTAACGACATTACATTGAGACATGTGAAGAAACGTGGCAACCAATTATTTTTATTGTTATTAATAATATTATCGTTATTATTATTGTTATATAGATTATATATATATATATATATATGTATTTATACCATGTGAGAAAATATAAAGATGACACCTCAAAAATCCCCATTAAAAAATATGTCATGAACGCATAATCATTATATATGACTGGAAAGATTATCTTCTCCAAAATAATTTAGTTACATATTTATGTAGTATGTGTTAACGCTTGGAAGAAGTATCACTGCAAAGTATTCTTTGCAGTGATGTAAATTTTGATTTGCGCCAAAGTAAGGCGCGACTGCAATGAATGAATTCAGACGTCAATGATGCCATAATCCTACAAAATTGATAATTTACATTATAATTGTTCAGTAAACAATTTTAAGTATCAATTCTCAAGTTAATTTAATTGAAAGGGGATGTGCAATATGATTACTAATTAATGTGGGATTATGACATGATTGGCATCTGGGGTTCATTCATTATATTTATGCCTTACTTTGGCGCTAATCAAAATTTACATCACTGCAAAGAATACCTCCTGATCATCCAAGCTTTAACACATATCCCATAAATATATCAAATTACTTGGGAGAAGATACTCTTTCCAGTCATATACAATGATCATGCGTTCGTGAAATATTTTTTTCTTAAATTGGGGATTTGTGAGGTGTCATTTTTTTTTTTTTTTTTTTTTTTTTTGGGGGGACTCAGTTTACGTTTACAAAACGCTCTTGAGATGAGAGTATGAAACATTGAGATGAGGGTCAACTCAAAGGATGTGGCAGGAACCATACTTTTTAGCTTTAGAAAATACAAAAATAGCTTTCGACTTTATTGAATTCTTCAGAAGCGGTCTGAAAAATACAAGAGGGTACAACTTCCAAGCTTTATACAGAGTTGACTCTCATCTACATATTTATATATATATATATATGTATATATTATATGAATGTATATATAGTTTCATCAATGACTGACTGGTCTAAAATAGCAGCCCCTAGCAAGGTCAATAATTATCTTATTTACCCATAGTGAGCAGGTAACATTCCAATTTGCCCGAAGACTTCAGATTATTGATGAAGCCACATGACAGATAATGGCGAGAAAATGTAAACCCGACTCCTTGAGGAAAATAAAATAATTGAACGAGCCTATTGGTCAATTAATCTCGATTTGATTGACATTGTCTCGTGTGGTGATGCTATTTGCCGGATATTATGACACGAATAATCGGTGTTTCTTTATGGAGTGAACAACGGCTTAGAAAATAATATACTCATATCTTGCCCGCGAGGTATGAGTAAAACGACTCGGCGCGTTAAGGTATACACCACTCGGCTCAACGCTGCCCTTAAGTGAACTTTACTGACACGTTGGGAACCAGTGGGGTGGGGTGGGTAATGAGTCTGAATTATACACGTATGCCATCGTGTTGACTATGGAAGAGAAGGCACTTGGTCCCTTGATTTGTGATAACCCGTTTGTCAACTTTTAAAAGAAGGAATTTATGTTTTTTGGTTATAATTAGCCCCCCCCCGACTTAGCTTTTATTTTATTTCATTTTTGTTTAGCTTTGACGACATCTACATAATTTCGTGCCTACAAGCAACTCTTTTTGTGACCGCCCCATGAAAATAAAAATCATCGATTTCTCCCCGGCACCCCCAATGACAAAGTACAGGATCCGCCACCATTTGGTACTGCAGATGAAATGACAATCGCACGGCATCCTCCCTGTATACAGCTTCTGATCAGCTACCTGATTTTTCATGATGCTGGATGCTCTTTTCATATATATATAGCATTTGGATTTGCGCGAAATTGTTAATCAGAGACACTGTCATCAGTAACACTGACTCGGTTTACCTATAATTCCAAGAAGGAAGAAGTACATCACAAAAGAGTCAATAAATATTCTTATTTCAGCACACAGTGAGAGAATCAAGATTATGAAATATTAATAAAATACCAAACTTCATCAATTGTGATGTTATTAATCGATATTTTGAGAACGGAAAGGTATAGGCCTGGCTATTCCTTTCCAGGCATGTACCTGTTAAAAAGAAATAGTATTACAAACATTACATGAGGAGAGTTAGATTACTGTATTAAGAATGTTTTAGAAATGGATACAATAAATTTTTTTGTTATTCATATAAAATTATTTGTTTCAAGATGACGACACAGAAGAGAATGAGACTTCTCCTCTGAAAGGAAAACAAAGACAATTTTAAAAAATACAAAGCAATATAGATATTGGAAAGTGATCGTTGTCGGAAATAGAAAATATGTCGAAGGTCTATAAAATAGCCCTACAAAAAGAAGGATATACAACAGCATATTTCAATCATCAATCCAGAATTTATGGAGCGCCAATGAATCGACGGCTAGGACTAAAACGTCTTTCTTCATGAAATCCAATGTTAGATCCGCTGTGACCTGAATATAAGATCAGCATTTACTAGACATCGGACTCTTCATTATACGAGACAAAAAGACGTTTATTTTTTATCCGAATTAAGAGATTATTTTCATAGGAAAAGGGGTCACATTTCGAACGTGACTAGATTCGAATTTTCACTTAATTGACAGGGAAAGTCCGGGTTTGTAATGATTTTAAGCGATTGGATTTCCGATGGCAATGCGTAATGCAGAGGATTTAATGACAACATGACGTACCATCAGATTAGGCACCATACATGCCATAATAATGAATAAAGGTATTCGGAGTGGGCCATTTTTTATGTTATCCTTTGCCCGGCCAGCTAATTTTTTTTTGGTTAGCTTTCTCGTCTCTTTACAATATATATTCCCACGCTATTATCCTTTTGGGAAAAGGCGCACGTTTCCACCATTTGTAATAATGTGTCCCTCTTTTGTAGGGCAATGACTGTATCTCATTCCATTCTTATGTTAAATTTCTAATTTACTCCCCCATTTCCCCAGAGCGTCACTCACCTAGGTTATTTATATATATAAAAAGTTTGAAAGTTCCTGCACTCTGAAAAATGTTCAGTAATACATACGTCTTTGGTAAAATGAGAACATGTATGTTGTTGGGTAAAACATAGAGCAGGACTAAAGAGTGTCTTTGTAGGTAAATCTTATAATATGATTACATAAATCTACACTGGATTCGGCATTTCTATACCACAATACAGGTTACCACTTTAAACCCATGGGTAAACCTCTTTCTTTGTTTCATGCGGCGTGAGGTGTCCTTGAAAGAACGCAATGTTACACCGTATAATCAAAGTGTGTTCACATAGAGGACTATGTGAACATATTATTCACAATGTTAACATGTTCAGACTTAACAGTGCGAAGATATTTTCACACTGTTAACACCTCGACAATGTGACTGTTGACAGCGTGTTCACATGGTCGACTATGTTAATATGTAATTCACACTCACCCGTTGAAGAGCTTGAATTCAACAGTGTGACGGGAATTTCACTTTGTGTTCCACACTGTGAGCTGTGGCGCACATTGTAGGACAAAGTATTCTTTCCAATGATATTCACATAAGCAAAAATAAAAAAATAAAAGTTATTACTGCACAGTCTTCATGAGCATTACAATTCAGAAATAAAGCAACGAGATTAAAATGAGATGACTTTTAAAATCATCTGCCATCTTGAGGCAAAGATTAAGTGAAGAAGTGAATGAATAAATAATGAAGTACACCCCAATTGATTTTTCGATCCCTAAATCTTACAGGCAGGGTTAAATGTATAGGAGTAAGAGAGATGGAGAGAGAGGGAGGGGTAGAAAGATCGTAAATGGGGAGGGGCGAGAAGGGAGAGTGATGAGAGGGAAGCGGAGTGAGAGGGACAGAAGTAAGTGTCGAAGTTCTTGGTTTGAGTCGCTATTGTGTTGAGCCAAAATATATACAGAAAGAAAATCACAGCTTCCATGGCTTTAGGTCGGAACCCCTGATTTCAATAAATGTCCCTTTTCATTCCGTTCATTTCTTTTGAAAGTACATCTATATTGTATCTATCGAACTTGCAACTCATAAAGCTATAGATGAACCGTTAAAACACTACATTAGGGCCCCCATATACAGATCCCAATCTGCATTAATAGCAGATAATATCTTATCAAGGAAAGCAATTTTTATTTAAAATATGGGTAATTCAAAAGTCCTACGTGAGATTGTAAGTAACATATTTAAAAAAAAGAATCATTTGCAAACGTCATCATGATCAACATTGAATTTAAATTAAACTAGAAAGTAAACGAATCAACCCTATCCTGAAAATTTGAAGTAATCCCGATGTAGGCTTCCTTTGAAAATATGATGATCATTATTTCGATATTACCACAAATTTATCTGATTGTACGTCTTCAAAATCACATTAAAGAGTGATTAGAATCATTTATTACTGAGGATCTCAAACAAATAACTAGGTATATTAACTTGTTTTTTATCATGAAAGCCTTAAGTCCATTCCTGTGAAAGACTTTATCATGTTCCTATAGTTATATTCCTCAAAACTTGACCCAATTCACCTGGCATTCCGTAGTACTTTGCAAAGATCTATGGAAACATGTCCCCATTCCTACGGTATAAGTTCACGAAATACATTCCCTGGGGAAACAGCAATTAAAATAACGAATGTCGCGGCCTCATAAACAGATATCATGCATCGCAGAGATGAATATAATTGAACGCTGGAAAGTATGATAAACATCATTACAGAGGCCAGTTTGACAGTCGATGGGTGTTACTTTTCAATATCTGATATCATCATCCTTTGCTGTCTCAGAGAAATGAATTGCATCGTGCCGCAGGCTTAGCGATGGTAGATTTGCCATGTGATACAAACATGGAATCTTTCATGGCATTAACTGCGATCATATCCAGTCATACGTGACTTTTCGATTTTTACTACCGGATCTAGAGTAGTTTTCGCCGCCTGCAAGTGCGGGGACGAGTAAAGGCATTAACTGATCATACCTCGCTGTGAGGTTCGACATGTGCGCATTAGGCGGTTTTTATCGCAGGATTTCAAGAGGTAACCCCGTGTAGAAGGGCGATATTTCAACAAGGACTAGTGTGCTTTATCCCATAAAATCTTACCTTTCTAGGGAATCAATGCATCTCATCATACGCACGTCCAAAGTGATGAGGAACAAACAATTTAAATTGGCCTCGTCATTTCAACCTTCATCCCAAGACTAAGTCTTGAAACTCTTGAAATTTGAACAACGCGTTGTGCCCTCCACCTCGCATCCTTGCACGACGACATTGCGCATGCTCATGATTCGATATGTTTACATCTAACAAAGATATACAACGGGTGATTTTAAGTTTAGTGTTAACAGCTGTCTTTAAGGTTAGGCTGATGTTCAAACCAGTCCCACCACCAAACATGATAGAGGCGTTTACTTCGATTGACATCACCAGGTTTTGATTCAAGTGATGTTATATATAAATACATTTTTTCTTTAATAAAATAATAGGCACGGAGGATAATTATGGTGCTTTCGATATATATTTTGTATAATGACCATAATGGTGGACATTAAAACGATGATTACTGGCCTAAAGAATGTAAAGTCCGCTCACGTACGAGATTTTGCTTCGTTTCCATGGGAACAATTAGTCCATCTTCTAGGTCGTACACCTCAACACCTGCAGTGATGGCCAAAGTATTCTTCCTCCCAGGCTAGGCTTCCATAATAGGTCGTTGTTGCTCATATCATGTCAATGCTTATACCGTTAGATTTTGAAAGCTATCAATTCCTAAATGTTTGTGCTCGATTTCTAATTAATACATTTTTCGGTTTTAACAGAATATTGAATTTCGCTAAAAAAAAAAAAAAAAAAAAAAAAAAAAAAAACCGTGGAGGGAGGGCATGAAGGGGAGGGGGTTCTTGAGCCTATATACTGTACGTCACGCATGACATTACATATCATTCGAATGTTGAGGCGACATGGGTGGATTCTCTCTATCAAACTTATCTGGCATCTGAGTAAGCAGGTTTTATTTCACCATTGACATGACATTTTAAAAACGTATATAATGTACGCTTCGCATTTAAAAGATACAATTTACGTTGATACAGTACGGCAATATACTAATGAGAACTGTCATCCGCCAGACTACATTTCAATCGCTTCATTCGTCTAAATACTTTTAAGATAACTTAAACGCTTTCCTGTTACATGTCCTGTACTTGATATCATTTCCACTTGGGTTGCAGGTTGGGTCGGTATCTGATTTTGGGGAGTCAATTTGTTGAATTGTTAATGTGTTGCTTCATTTTGCCAAGAAAAATCAATGCAATCTTTAGGGAACTTTAGTTTTGATCCTGCATTTATGTTATTTGGACACCTACAGTATATATACGTATTTGACTATTTTGAGCTGCTTAATGGTATTTGAATGACATTTCCCCTTAAAAGATTGATGTTGACATGAACGTCTACGTGTATCTATGTATTTCTTCTGATACTCGGCGCGGCTTTAAAAGTTAACTATCCCCTCATGGCGAAAACGGTAAATCACTTTTCTCTACATTTTAGATACGCTGAGGAAATGATGTCTTCAGGCACATGTACGGAACATCTTGCCTTATGGGTTATTAATCGTTGCGTGGGTTTGGGAACAGGGTAACTTTATAAATTTCTTATCGCCGTGTATGATGTGAGGATCTTGATGTGAGGGTAAAATATTTCCATACCTCCTGTCTGCTCTCTTTTTGGAATATAGATCAAAATCAATCATTAAATAAATTTGGAAAAAGGGCATCCTTAAAGCCATTTACATGTGTGCGGCAGGGGATTTCGTCTATAAAACTATATATTTCGAATTGAATTAGGTGTTGCATTTACTTTGATATAAATAGACATCTAAATAATCTTATTTTTTTGCATAAAGACATAATAGTACATGATCACACTTTATAAATTATATAGATGAAACGACATGAACGAGAGCTTGATAAGTTGCATTATTATTGTTCCATGTTATTTCATTTTGTTTATTTCCATTTCCAACATTTCGAATATATTATATTCCATACATCTTGATATGATGACAAAGACAACTTCTATGTAAATTATAATCAAGATAATCGTACAAACATGTTGGGAATGGAGGAGACTGCTAAAAAGCAGAGCTTGTAGAGTGCAGCCTCCTATTGAAATATTCGTATGAATAGTGTAAATAAAAAAAAAACAAGTACAGCAGGATGGCAACTTGAGCATAAATCTAGTTGAGTACATATAAAAAAAAAAGACAATGAAAACGATTGACATTAAAAAAGTCTCCAGATTCCTGGCTCGGCACTCACAGCGAATCTCACGAATCAGCATGAAAAACGGAAAGCGTATACACAAGTGTTCGTAATGCTATCCATGCTATCAATTGTTGTTTTATCGTCGTCATTATTATTATTACTATCACCATCATTATTATTATTAATATTTTGATTTCCATTATAATCATCTTTATTTTTATATTATTATTATTCGTAATATCATTAATATTATTATCATTATCATGAAATTAAGGAAAGGAGAAACAGAAGGAGTGGTAATAGTAGTAGTAATACAGAAGTGAAGTAAATACAAAATAAGCTTTGCGTTGAATGTATCATGTAGATGTCATATGAAGTTATTTATGTTTTCTGATTAGTGACTGCTGTTTTAAAACAGTTTTATATGTACACGGGATTATTAGTCTTTAGAATTCAATGATCTTGCTTTTTTACAAACTTAATCAAATTATTCATTGAGTAACTTTGTAACAATCTTTCAACATCCAGAATCTAAGCTTGGGATAAAGCCGATTCTACCTGGCGGGAGCGCGCTGAAACGAAGAAGGGTAAAAAAAAAGATGGTATTGTTTTGAGGGGATGCACTTCCAGTGATGCAGCTCCGGATCTAGCTAATTCTGGTTATCATCACTTGGATGTTGTTCTAGCAGTTAACTCAAAGTACTCTGAGTGAGTGAGTGAGATTGCAAATTGTGTAGGGTCTCAAATTTTCCACCCCCAAAGAATTTCCCTAATGACCTCCTGTCACTAATGACTGGAGAAGTCGTGTGACGATGTTAAAGTGAGTGAGATTGAAAGAGAGAGAAAGAGAGAGAGAAACAATGATACAGAGGCGGGGGGAGAGGGAGGGGGGGAGAGTTAGATATGAAGTGGGAAGGGTTGGGCTGATACGAGAAAAAAACATTAAAAGAAAATAAAATTAAATGTTTGAAAATTTAGAAGTAAGAATTAGACAGAACACAGTGAAGGAGAGTGGGAGGTAATAGTATAGTATTAGCAGAGAGAATTATTCAAGAGATTCATTCCTGGTTAAGATTCCGATATGGCAATGGATCTGATCTATCACCGCGAAGGAGCGTTTCACGAAACAAAATAGCCAGTGGTGTTCATTTACTGTTGTTATGAGCTACTGAAATACTTGCATCTGATTGGCTCAGAATATATTTCCAGTGAAAATCTCTAACAAGATGCTTCATGAAACACTCCGATCTGGAGTGTAGAAAACAAAACTAATACACTCTTTGGGAGAACTAGTAATCAGTCGAGTCAAGATTCCACGCTATCACTGAACAATAATGTACAAAGGTAGATGAATATTGGTCTAGACATGCTAGATGAAGGAAAAATATCGATGTTTATAGTAAAAGGAATAACATTTTATACGGAGTGTTTAACATAAAATTTGTTGTTTCGTCTCGCAACATTAATGACCAATTTTAAAGAAAAGTTTCCGAAACATTCATGACTCATTGCATGACTTCCAGACATGCCAATTCCTCTTTTACTTCTCTTTTCAAAGAGGGCGATATGAAGAGACTCTGAGATTGAAACTTAAACCTTTTATATCTGTTAACACTTGGAGTATAGACTTAAGTAAATAATAATCAAAACGAAAGTTGAATAACATAATGTTTGTATACAGCACACATCGTATGTAATGCTAGCATTATTTTGAGACCTGATGATTGGCAACACTTTCCAATTCATCAGCGAAAGCAAACGCATCATTAACGATCAATAAGACAGACTCAACAAGACCGACAACCTACATTTCTTTACTGTTCATAATAACATATAATTTGCAAAATATTATCATATTTTCAATGGCTTTTATTACCTTCTGCTTCGTAAATATACTCTTTGTTGAAGAATAATTGATTTGTTTGACACCTGAATCGAAAGAAGAACAGCGAGAGAGAGAGAGAGAGAGAGAGGGGGGGGGGGGATAAAGAAAGAGGAAGAGAGAGATAAAGAGAAAAAGAGGGTTCCCTTCCAAATAAACTCATCGTTTAACAGTTGTTTCCGGTATATCGTTTCACGAATAAGCGGCGTTATCTTGAAAGAAAAAAAAGTTTTTTCTTTCTTAGATATGAAAATGTTTATCAACCATTAAATCTACGATAAAGTTGAACGGTACGGAGAGAGAGGGGTCGAAGGGTGACAGAAAGGGAGATATAGAGATATGGAGAAGGAGAGAGATCGAAATAAAGACATGGGAAAGAAATAATGGAGAATAGGATGAGATGGATTTTAATTTAAAAAGATAATTCATTATTGATTACCATTACTCGCATCGAAGAACACAGATGAGGAAGAAAAAAGGGAAAACATATTTTTTAAGAGAACAAGCATACATGGGCAATGGTTCACACGAATTATCTGACGTGTACTCGTTGGTCATGTTGGGAGCAAATTTCGCAGTTTGTATCTTTTCCATTCAGTTTCTCTCAATATCTACTGTATACATGGCTGTCCTTTTTATATATTTTTATTTCTGCTTTCATTGACAAGGGTGAGTGTTTCCTTTAAATGAAGATACATCGTAGATTAGACACCTGTGACCTTGATGAAATCTTGAAATTATTCATGGAGTCATCCGAGGCTAACAGAAGTGCTGTTGCAGACATCAATGAAAGGACTATAATTTTGTACCTAGCATCATTGAAAAAAGAAAAGTGCTCCCGGGGAAATGACCTCAGCTTCCATCCGGGCGTGTCTGGTTGTGTGTGTGTGTCCTATTATTGCTTTATGAATGTCGTGTTATGAAACCAATGAAGATTTCTGCTCTTTTAGATTCATTTACATTCCTTTTATCAAAATATGAAATCTCTAAAATATCATTAGAAACACGACAAAGGGCGTGTTTGTGTCGAAGTGTGCGTGTTGTGGAGTGTGTATGTAGTATGTATAATAAAGGGGAGAGCGGGGGGGGGGTCTGAAGATTGATAAGCCAATTATCTGACCTGTGTGTATTTCTATTCAAATTGAATCTAAATATCCTTTAAAAAAAGGCACAACACAATGGGTCTTTCATGTGTTGATCACTGAGCTGGCAATTCGCTGAGGACTAATCTCGATCTTAGATTTTGGCGTCGGTGCTTATGTTAAACCTAAATGTTGAATCTCTATCAATCAAGATATGAACAGAGAATTGGAGGAAAGTAGGGCGAATATTTTAAGCTGTAAATTAGGATGATAAGCCCAGCTACTTTTCGGATCTGGGATTGATATCTATATTTATTGATACGATTAGCATGATGCATATCACCTGCCATCGCATGTCACAACTGTTGTTTGTTTTTGAAGACCTCGTGCCAATTGCGCTCAATCCTTTCCGAAGCCCTGGTGGGTTATTCTTAATGTGAGAGTAACATTTTACTCATCACATCAATTATCCTACCCTAAACAATGGGGGATATGCGATATTGGCTCTGCTTCACTGGAGCAGGGATATGATATGAGTCGAATATTATTTACATCATAAAGATATCAAAATAATGCATCTTGATAAAGAGACAACGTGAGAAGATGAGGGCGATAGACGGAAAGGGAGAGGGGAGATGAGCAGGAAGGGGTGAGCGAGTGTGTGTGGGTGTGCGTGTGTGTGTGAGGGGGGTTGGGAGAGATGGAGTGTAGGAGGGACATGGATGGAAGTTAAGCAGAGCATTTCCGTCCAAAATCGACGTCCCATGCAAAGAAAGGTCTCTGATATGATTGTATCTGGAGCCTTTATATACGGCGTCATGTTCGTAGTGATTGCCTCATATCAGAGAAAATGATAGTTATATTTTCCTTAATTTTCGTCTCCCTTAGATATGAAAACACTTATCATCTATTTAAGATAATTTCAACCCCATACTCGACTTTTCTTTTCAAAAAGGTTATTTTGATGTGATTATATGAATGTAGGTGGTATTGTCTGCCCCTAATCTTGGAAAGAAACCCCGATAACATATCCATGTATATTCCTTAAGTTTCGTCTTCCTAAGATATGAAAATGTTTATCGTCTAAAGAATCAGCGAGAAAGAAGTACGTTGCAGAGCGAGAAAGGGAGATTGATAGGAAAACAGTGAAGAGAAGGAACGAGAGAGGAAAGAAAGAGGGGGGGGGGGGGAGGGGGATGCATGTGGGGATGTAAGCACCTTTCTTTTTCAAAAAGCTTTTCTTTTTAGAAAGTAACCCGATATGACTACATTAACATAGAGTATCATGCTGAAAGTGTCAATCGCTTCTATTGAGATATTAATAGTTATTTTCATCTTTCTTTGATTTGAAAATACCTGATATTAAAGCCACTACTACGCTCCTTAGCAATACGTAATTGTGCAATTTTGGGGGAGGGGCTGGGATGGATGTTCGCGAAAATATTGTCTTTCAGTAAAGGAACAAAAACGCAAACTGAATTCAGGAACGATCTTGACAGCTTGCAAATGTGATTCCTGTGTAATTTTTGCTCAAAAGCTACTTTACACAAAAATGAGTGAAAATCGAACATACGTGTGTAAAGTTTACCCAATGAAGTTTAAGATTTGACAATGAAACATGCTTACTGAAAGTCAATTTTGAAACTTGACGATCGGGCTAAACGGTAACCCTTTCCCGTATCAGCCTTCTCTATCACAGACTCTCAGTTACTGTCTCCTCAGATGCCTAATCAACATCTCTCGTATAACGTTCCCCATGCAGTCCAGCAATTGTATATCAACTTACGAAACTTGTAAGTCCAAGGGACCTTCATCAGTTTCCGTAATAACCATATTTTGCATGTTATTGCAACATTCCAAATGCTTTTTTTTCATCAGGGGGTACTAAGGGCCTTTTCACACGAGAATCTTGAATCATCATTGTAATGATTACTGCAATTCGTCTCTAGAATCATTGTACCATTCACATGTTCACTCGAAAACTGTGATTTGAATTCGAATTTCTGAGCAGAGGCGGTATTGTGTCCTTGGTGACTTGCCAATCAAACCCAATCAAAGCACTGCATCGCAAAAAAGAAACTACGGTGAGTGCATGACAATTATATTATCGAATCCTAGCCATGAATCGAAACATAGCCATGGCGTGTTTTCCTTCAGCAAGAAATTTATCGACACTGTGCTGCACTCGACCCAGATGAGGTGAATGGGTACCGGCAGGAAGAAATTCCTCAAAAAGCTGTGCGCACCAGAATCGGTAGACTAGCTTAGCCTGGGTAATAAAGGAGCGCCTTTAGCACCTAGCAAGGTGGATACGTGCGCTATACAAATCCTTTATTATTTATTTATGCATAATCTACGGAATTGCTTGAAAGGTCACGTAAGCTCCGCCCCTCAAAAGATGTTTTGGAGGTCAACCCTTTCAGATGTAAAATTCGTACCGTAATTTGAATTACACTTAACTGGAATTCACCTCCAGAGTAGAATTTGAATTCGTGATTGTGATTAGCGTTCGTGATTCTAATTTAGTTTCACACGTGCTAAAAATTCGTCATTAGAATTATTTTTCACTGGAATCATCATTCAAATTACGATTCTGGTACCGTGTGAAAGGATGATAAGATAACATAGTTTCGTACCTGACATACCTGGAAAAAGCCTGAATTCGAAAATCAATCCATTGCCTAGTGGAACCAGGTGATCTCTACACAAGGCATATAACAATCATATAATTCGGTGGTCTATCGGATAATATGGTCAATCACGATCAATTGGGCAAACAATGAAACAGTATTTAATTTGTGATGTCTATTTTGAACAATAAAATATGGATTTGGATTTGGATTTGAAACACTTTAAATTTGTTATCTTGTTGACTTATTCATTTCGCAAGTTTGATGATTTAAGCTGTACTACAAAGACGATTGAAATGTCATTAGAGACAGCTTTCCCCAGAGGAAGGAGTTATTTGTCAAAGATCTTGACGGACTCAAGTCCGCCGTAATTGTGTAGACGTCTGTCCTCCACTTATTCATCATGTCAATTGATCGCAAACAAAGTCATGAATGTCGAAGAACAGTCCTCAAAATGAAACTCTATACATGTACCTTCTAGTAACAGAGGAACCCATAAACCAACTGGTCTGTATTTGGTGAATTCACGTTAAGCAATGATATTATTCATGATAATCTATGCTTTAATTATGAGTCGCCAGATGTGATACGCATCTCTTAATGATTCATAAAATATCAAATTTTTCGGACTCAAATTTCTATTTGAAAACTATAGGCCTAAATACAAATCTTCGTCACCCTTAACGCAGGTGGAGGGGATAGAGGCCAGTAAACATAAGAAGCATATAGTTTAAACAATTTTATAAAATTCAAATTTATATTATATTACGTCATCGATCCCGTGGTGATCTTATGTCCATGTTAGCAACACTGACCATCATCAATATCTGTATATTATCATTATGAGCAACTGATATTCAGTATTCAAAACTAGCTGCTTGAATACCCCTGCCTCACTTTTCCGAAGATCTATTTCCTCGGGAAAATCATCAATTGCTGATTAGTGGAATACAATTGGTTATTGCTGATCATCTCTCATGGGTGTTTCTTTTCGAAATGTACATTATTATGAAGAAAAGTCTCGGAAAAGAGACTAAACCGGTCCCTCTCCCATTAAGCGTTCATTCACCCCCACCGTGCCAATTTATTGCATGCCTGAAAACAGGAAGAGAAAATTGTGTCTATATATCAATTCAAATCAATACCTTATCAGACACGTTTGTCACTGGAATAACTCTTAACTTACACATTGAACGACAAAAACAAACCGAGTTATGGATCCTGCGGTAAAAAGCATTTTTTCTTGAGGCCGAGAGAAAATTACAAAGGAGGCCCTAATGTTGTTAATCATGTTCTTGCCTTGAATATTAATGCTGTACATTTTTACGTTATGCCTTGATGCTTTTGATATTTCTTTATTATCTGTACAAATAGGTTGAAAATTTATATGAGTATGAATCAGCTTTCCATAGAATATTGCTGATTTTGTTGCTTGATAAGTTGTGGCTCAATATGCGAAGTGAAAACCACTTGGAGGGATGTCTTCAATCCATCAAATTTCCGTGAATGTAATGTAACGTTTTATTTTGCCTTCAAGTTTCCTTAAAATTGATCAGATAAATAGCTTGCTAACGTCTCTGCACTATGGTAAGTGAATGGTTTGAATTTCTAAATGGGAAATCAGCTGTCCATAGAATTTTGATACCTTTTTTTATTGTAGAATATCTCATAATACTGTAGCTCAATTAGCCAGGAAAAACCGCTTGTACATTTCTTTCTCACTTGCTTAATTTCCTTGATTTTTTAAACATTATTTTTCTTTACTTTCCACGCACTATATATTTCATGAATAGCAGAATACAAGGACTAAGCAGTAAGATATTAAAAAGTGATTTTCTTTTAGTGGAACAATGATATACGCCCTCTTTTTGTATAGTCTCTACCGAATGATAAATATAAATGGACGAAGGTATATAAACAACAGGACGCTTCATGAGTTAATTTGTGACGTCAACTTATCATTAAATTATACTTCACTACTAAATTCAAGCAATCCATTGGTTTTAATTTCATAATGATGTAAAGATTTAAAATTTTGCATTTGATTACATCACACAGATTATTTACTAAAGTTTATATGAAAAAAATAGTATTTTCAGTCAAAACAGAATGGCAATTCATGGATTTTACTTCACAAGAAAAATTGGGCCACTGCCAGCTTTTGATGTCTTTTGCAAATTCATTCGTTTTCCTATCCTTTAATCGATCATTGTCGAACATTGAATAATCCTTGCCCCCCCCCCTTTGTCTGTTTTAACTATTAAACACAATTTTTCGGGGTAGACATTCCCCTCTCAAGGAGGGTGCACAACATCTTGACAATAATAATAATAATAACAGATTGGACTTATACCGCTCTATATCCGCTCTGTAGAGTGTGCTTTTCAAGAAATGTTGGAGAAAATGCAGAAGAATCGAACAGAAATGCTATTATCGTATTTATTATGAAGTAGCAATCTGATCATTCTGATACAATTTTGACGGTTGATTGATTGATTGCATTTATTCTTTTTCATTCCAAAATTTAACAAAAGTTACAATGTATAGCAAAACACAAAAAATATAATATACAGAAATGAAAAAAGGGAACCCACTGGAAAGAAAAGCTTGTTATAGTATGGGTTCCCTGCAATAAATAGTTAATTAAAGTATATCTTTGATCAATGAAATTCAATTCGTAAATTAAAAAGTTTGTACAATGAAAAAGAATACTAGTGGGGTCAAGCTTTTTATGCATACTCACTATGTTACAATTAACAAAAAATATTATATTATACCCCTGTTGTGTAAAAAAAAACCTGAGTTCAGCAGCCTGTTGCATAAAACCCCCTACCCGAGAAAACTCTGGCAAAAACCGAAAACCAAGGCCAGTCTGACCTCTGCCACCGACTTCAACATAGGGCAAAAACTCAGGTAAAATACTCCTGAGTCCTCCCAGGCAAAAAGCCCTATGCAACAGGCCCCAGGAGTGTGTGAACAGACAATCACTTGGACAAGACAGGACGAATACTAAAAACAAAACAAAGACAAAAAAAGGCACACACACACAAACAAAAACAAAACAGGACAGAACAGGACAAGACAGCAAAAAAAAAAAAGAAGGAAAAGAAACAAAACAAAACACACTACAAAACATAGACAAACAGGAATATTAGAAAAGCAATATAACTATACATTAATATGATAGGAAGAGAGAGAGAGAGAAAAGAAATGTGAGAGGAGAGGGGGAAAGAGAAGAAGGAAGAAAATAAGAAGGGAAGAAGAACAAAAGAAGTGGTAGCTGCTTACACAGAAATGTTTGAGTTCTGGGGTTTATACCCAAGGATAAGAATTTTCTTTAACCCTCGACTGAAACTTAAATGTGTTGGTTTGTTACGTAATGATTCTATAAGGGAGTTCCAAAGTTTGATACCTGTAAAAATAAATGTTTTATTCAAAAGGATGGTTCTAGCTCTTGGTGGATGAAAGAGCCCGGCGGACCTAGTAGGATAAAGATGAATATCGAAATTTTTAGTAAACATGGAATAAAAAATATTTGGAAGTTCATTTTTATCGAAACTATACATGAGTTTTCCGAGATTGTATCGATACAAGTCACCAATCTTCAAAATATTATATTTATATAATAGGTTAATGATTTATTCATCGAATCTCGATTCCTCTGATATTTTGCAGGTTTCTCTTGCTTCTTCAACTTTCTCGGATTGAAAGATCATGACGATAGCAAATGTTACGTTTTCTTCCTCTCGCAGGGATTCCCCTACAGTTCGGATGGGAGAAATGTCAATAATAAACATAAATACATAAAATAGGTCAGGGGCATTTTATGAAAGCAACAAACGACTCTGATATGTTTATTTGTTAAAAATGATACTAAACATTTTCTTTGGCGTAACCATGGACCTATGCTCCTCAGAGTTGTAGGTCCATGCCGTAACAAATGAGAAAGCTATAAGAGTTTTCGGTTATTCCGACTCCAGAAATACGGTTTAAGTCGTTAAGTCCCTGTTATCATTACGTGCAACTCGACGCTATGTCCGATAACACCAGATTAGACCATCGGTACTTTACATCATCTGCTATATCATATTTATGGTGAGCAGTCGAATCCCAGGGCATTATTAGGATTATATACCATTTGTCTTTGCGACGTCATAAATCTATAAATACCTTACGAATCTGATCGAAAGGGCCTCCGGATAATTGTGGAAGTTATCTTTAGCATAAATATCGCTGTTAAGTTATGGTTTGTCAAGGTGTGTATCGCTATAATAGTAACCACTAATGTGTAAACCAATCTAGTGTCTTATTTTACATTATCGACTCTCGCCGATGTATTAAAAAATTTCTTCACGACATCCGAAGAACAGTTGACATTTTCAGTCAATCTGTAAGATGTATTTGGCACTCCAGGCTGAAAATAATGATATTTAAATAGATGTAGTGATATTTGCCGAGCTAACCGCTGAATTATTTAGAAAAAATATGACAAAAACAACAAAGCTGTGGAATTCTAAAGTCTAGCATTATCTTGTGAAAACATTTATATGAACACCGTCATGAATGTCATTTAGGTTTCCCCTTTCATTTGTTATTACATTATTGCATATGATGAAGTAAAAATAAGTAGGGATATGAGATCACCAATTTGCTCATTGCCTATTTAGGAAGACATGCATAGAACTGTTTACACCGAAACAATGCAACGCTTTAAAATGTCATTACTTCGTTATTCCTCCTCTGACTTTTATGAAAAATTTGCAGTATTTTGTGAGGATGATTTTTCTTTATCTGCTCAAATCATATTATTTCCAGCCTTGAATCCCCGTTAACATCAATCACCAACAAACATGATTTCTTCCGAATATGTTTATAAAGTCGAAGCTATTACAACCTCTTTTTATTCAAAGATGACAGTTCATCTACTCTCTTGATAAGGATTACTCAAAATAAATAATGTGTTGGTGAATATCTGTCCGACGAGAAAATGGATCAACCAATATGTTGGTTAGAATCTACCAGAAATTTCGTTGGTACTGATAATTTTTCTACAAATTTTTTTCTAAAAAATACTTACTTTGACCATTTTTAAAGGGTGTAGGCACAATTCTCTAGGCCTACATGTATATATGCCCACCAATTTACACCACTCTACGACATAAAGTCGGATAATATAGTATGCTATTAAGTTTCATTGATTATGTAAAGCGAACACATTGGAAGTTTTTCTTTAATTGAATTCCGTTTTGACGAGTGACCAGCTAATTAAAAAGCGACTATGTGGGCCACTTGCCACCTTCATTCAAAGCTCATATGCGTGATCCAGGTCGCTCCTTGGCGCCAGAGAGTTGCTCAGCCGTGTCGACTTGCCGAAAGGAATAAATGTTTCAGGAGGTTTAAGTAGCAGACGTTATCATTTAGCCCATTTCAATCGAAATGTTAAGTCAGGAAACAACTGCATTTAGTAAACAGGTCGTGCACAGCATTTAACGGGATTTTTTTTCTTCGTGTCCTTAATTAATAAATTTGCCTTGTTCTTAGTTAAATTAAAGTGAATTGGTCTGTCCACATGGAGCACATCTTCGTGATGGCAATGTAACTTACAGCATGCAAATGGTAATCAAATTTGGGTTATTGTGCGTCAAGACTCCAATGGTTTCTAACGCAGGGGTTTCTTTAATGCAAAGGCTCCATAATTGCTGGTGGTCGGTTGTTTGACATTTGCTCCTGCGAAAGTAAAATTTACTCCTACTGAAAATGCGTATTAACCAAAACCTGAGCTCCAATCTTATTTTAACCTTAATGCTACTCCTCACATGATTTTTAACAGGAGACTATATTATCTAACCCAAACCAACCCCTTATATCTTCAGGGAAATTAGCGTAGGCGCATTTGTCGTGAAAGCAAATGTCGCGTTACCTAAATATGTTAGCAGAGTCGATATCGAAGTATATGAGTTCAACAACGTTTCAGGTTTTAAGGGCTGCTTTTCTTTTTCATATATTTCTCATAGGCCTTTTTTCCTCAAAAATAAAATTATGATGATGATAACAGTAATGAATTACAAATGATGGTCATTTATAGTGATGATGATGATGATGATGATGGTGGTGATGATGATGATGAGATGATAGGCCTAATGATAAAACTGATACCAATAGAGTGCCGATGTGATGATGTCACGATAATATGATTTTTTTTTTACATTTAGTTGGGTTTCTTAAATCATATCTCGGAGGGGTATGATGAAGAACCCAAACATGCCAAATGTGATTTTTTTTTCTTGGATATTGACAATTAAAGTTTCCATTTGACAGCAATAATATAAAGATTGATATTTCTTTTTTCTTCAAAGAGGGAGACCCCATCCCCTGCAATGTAGTCCATTTTATTATATAAAACACAATTGCACAATCATTGGTTCACAAGAGGTTTATTTTCAAATTGTTTACTCTTATTCTTTTTAAGTTATTACTTAACCATCGACATGTCTGATGTTTATTACCAAGATGTATATACCGCATTTATGTGACTTAATGAATAAGGGAGGATTAAAATCTTTTTTTTTCATATGGATTGGATGGAAATCTTTGATTTGTCCTCATTATGAAACCTTGAAAAGATAAGAGGAAGAAATTTTGATGTCCTGCTTTTTATTTTATAGTAAATCTGCCTGATAATGAAGTGGCAATTTATACATCAAGAGGTCAAATATCAAGATCTGTCTATACAGTTGATGATAGTCATTTTAGTGAGATTAAGCTGCTTGACATAACTGGTTCAATTCATTGGTGCAACATACAAATCTTAACGATAATTTCGTAGGTTGTCATTTGAGAGTCAAAAGAGCTCTTTTATTTAAATGGTTGTAAGGTTATTGCTCTTACGGCGCCAATCACGATAGTTAGCAAATGGGTCCAAGCTTCTATTTGGTCAGACATGCTGTTTGGCAATGCTAATCATTTGAAATTTGTTAGATATTGATATGAAATTAAACGGCAAGGGTCCGTTGCAGAAAAAATGTTTTTAAACTCCAATAATAAAACGCAACATCATTTTCAACCAATGAAATTCGCGTATTAAAGACTTGCGATTGATATTTGCAGCTCTTTCTGCAATAGGCTATACTACAAATCATGCTCAGCAGGTATAGTCTCATTTTCAGGGTGGTTCGATTGATGTTGGTAGAAAATACACACACGCACACACGCCCACACACACAAGGGAATGACAGTTTTCAGTTCCTCCCAATTTCTTGAATAATCAAAACAGTGTTCTGTGAAAAGGGGCCGGCCGGCCGGTCTGAATAATGTTGGAATAGCCTGCGCGGACACACACACCCAGCCACCCACACCCTCATAAATCCCCACACACACACACACACACACACACACAATAGAAAGAATGAAGGAAAACCACGGATAAAAGGAGGAACCAGCTGATGACAAGGAACAGGAGGGAACAACGAGAAAACATACATCCATATTGTATCCTTACATCCCTCTTGATATTGGTCTTTGATGCATATAACCTTCTTTTCACGTAGAGTTGAGGACTAGGCATTATTCCTCCTGGGAGCTGGATGCACCATCCATTAGCGGGATCATTTATCCTTCAGAGAAGCTGCAGGGGAGGAGGAGGGTGGAGGGGAGGGGGCGACAAGTGAACATGAAGACACCATAGAAATAGAACAATAGAAACACATTCTGCTGAAGCATCTGCTTCAGTATGGAGTTGGCGTAGGTGGAGGTTGTCTTTGGGGATGATGTCTACGAATGAATTTACCAAGAAAAGTCAATATCATAAGCAGTAAGTTACGGTTAACAAATAACACTTTTTTGTTTTTTTGCCGAGTGAACAAATTGAAACGAAAATAATTACATGGATGAAGCAAACAGTTTTTGTAGTAAGAGGCTGGTGAAGTAGAGAAGGAGGCCCTGGCAGAACCGACAGCAGGAGCAGTGGCAGCATGCAACAACAGAAGTAGAATTTGAAATGTAAAAAGGATAAGAAGAAGAAAAAAAAAATAAAAAAGGTTAATATAGAAGAAAAACAAGGTTTAATATAGTACAATGCAATCAATGTGGTTTGACAAAAAAACACAAAAAACAACCAAGATATTGATTGATAATAAGAAAAAAAAGATAGACTGTATGGGCGAATGTTACGTTTTGCAAGTTTGATAAATAGTGGGAAATACTCTAATTCTGTCTTTATCATGATTTTTTTTCAATGAATAGTGGTCTGATGTTAATATGTAAGAGAAAATAGTGTCAGAGCTATATTATATAGTACACATGAACCAATTCGAAGAGCGCCACCTCTTCCTCAACTAACACCGAACAGTTAACAACATCAACAACTATGTTGAACAGCAGGTATAACACATTGTCAGCTATGACGCAGACGTGGATCTGAGCAAATAGTGTCCGGGCCTTCTCTTTGTTGGAAATTGTATTTTCAATATATTTACTGTGTTCTTGAACCTGTCCCCGCTGCAGCAGCGAAAGTTCCCTAATCAATTCATATCCCCTTCGATTATTTCATGTATCATGATCATCTTCCATTAAACCCATCTCCCCTGAGGGTTTATTGTGCGGTTCAGCGGTTGAAAACGGTCTTTCTTGACAACCATGTATTTATATAGTATGTTCACACGAGGATGCTGGATGAAGAGGACCTGGGGACAGGGAGTCTTCACCTTGTGTTGGATCCTGATGTGGATATCATGAAAGGAAATAAACTCAATTCTACAATTACGTCTAGTATACTGTTGCATTGTGGGTATTTTTTGGCCTCCAATCCTAGTGTGATCGTTGCATCTTTTTCATGTATATACGATATCACAGGAGAGTGTAGGTCTCAGATTAACTATGTCGAATGAAAAATGAGGTGATTACTTTACAAATAGTGGTTTACCAAACAAACACTTAAAAATATCTGTAAAAATTCAGTGATCACACACCACCGTCGTAGGACCTCCAATATAGACAACTATCAATTATTCATTCTATTATAAAACTGGTTTTGTTTCTTTGAAGGTTATGTGTTAAAAACAACAACATCCCAAAACCTTGATTTTAACACGCGATTTCTTAAAGTAAAACATAACCTGGACTTGAAATGAAGGGTGAGGTCTAACCGAGAACAGATACCTGATAAGTCTGCTTTATCGATCCGTCGGCATGGTAATTACGAGTAATTGAATCAGGTTATGACATCGATGTGCTCCATTTATTCCCAGAAAAATTAATGTTCCCGGCATCTGGTAAATGTAGTCAAGGGCGACGTAACGCCTTCGCCACTTATCCACATAAATGTGATAAAAAATGACGAGAAAAACACGCTTTGAACTATGATGATAGAATAACGTATCACAAACTTCATGTTTAAATTATCAACACCTCACATAAAGACGACTTGAAACAGCAAAAGAAACATAAAGTATTACAGGGAGGAGGTATAAATGAAAAATCAAAAGCATGTAACACACAACGAGGAAGAAGGTAAAAGAGGCATAAACTACACAAATATAAACCAAATAGAATAAAACAATCCTAGCAATATAATGAAAGATTGAATGGAAATACCGGTAGATTTCAACAGCACAAAATGTTGTTGATTAAATAAATACGAGTTTTTTATTCACCTCATTTTTTTTCAAGACAACTACAGAGTAAAATACAATACATCATAACAAAGTGAAAAGGTAACATCCCGACACGTGGCGGTTCGTTAGTATACACAATATTCAATGTTCATGGGTGCGATCGTTCCAAAATATTACATGAGTGTGCAAGTTGCGACGCGAAGCGGAGTTGAATAAATGTTTCAACTTGCACCGAATGTAATATTCGGAACGTCGCACGATAACTTACAGTCTTAAGTCGACATGTTCGAGTGAATGGGGGGGGGGGGGGTAAGCCTACTAAATCGATAGAAGCTCCACTTATCAAAAGTAAAATTAGTGGATGACCATGAAGTGATTCCTGTATTTTCATCTCCAATGTCTACTTCCTTCTTGTTTTTCTCTGATGTTTGGTCATAACCTGTCATCCAGTTAAGATTGAGGCCCTCCCAGCATCTCCAAAAAGGTGCAACCTAAACCAAAACTGCCCATTGACTAATAATAACCCACTTCAAATAAAAGTGACGTCAGCACAAAAGTAGGACGCAGCGTAGGAAGTCAGGAGTAAACCATTCCGGAGGTTGTCATGTCTTTTTATTTGGATTTTTAGTGAAACTAACACACGTTAGACGTCGTTAAATGCTTCCTTGTTTGATGAGTTCCATCCCATCCCCGCTTTTTTTCTATGAACTTATTTAGAACTTGCCCTTCAGCTTCACAAGAACAGAACCATCAGTTATAGCTTGCTTTCTTTGTTTACAGGAATTTTATGGATCTTCGGTGGCGAGAAATCACCGCTTGTTGAATTGATCCTATTCAGGAATAAACATAGGGTTATTCTATTTGCATGTCCTACCATCCCCTATCGTTTAACTTAACTTTTTATTTCAAAACAGAAGTAGGCCTAATTGACACAACTAGAGGCGTTAGAATACTACCGTGAGTGAAGATGTACGGGTGGGTTGCGCTTAAATAGGGATATATCTTTGCAGGTAAGTTTAATAACACATTGCAGGGCACGCTGCTTAGGGTACCAAGTATATTACATGACAACACACATTCCATCCAAATACCAATGTTATATTAATTAATGTTTAAGATATAAATGTAGAAAACAGATATGAATAAAGAAAAATAGATGACCCCAAAGAGTTTGGAAAGAAGGAGCATGTGACATTGCGAACGACATGAATATAAATTGTTGTAGCATTTGAGTTCCAAATTTCTAACAGAGTTTTTTATATCTACCCATAGAAAAACACAACTTGACTAAAAGCCCCCTCACACCTGAGCGAATGTAGGCGGACGAAGGGTGACGAATGGGAAAAATGCACGAAATGCACGCGAATTCAACGAAATCAAATAAAATTTCCGTCAAATCATGCAATCAGTAACAATTGTCAAATTTTATCAACGAACGGTAAGCGAATGATAAATATGACATGCAATATCAATTTTTCGGTTCACCTCTTTGAGTAAACTGCAGCCGAAGGCGGGCGAAGGGTTGATATAACCCAATAAGACGAAGGAACAGTGGGCAATGGTTTGATATGTCGTGCGATTAGAAACGAAGACGAGGGAATATATCGGGCATTCTTGTACTTTGTGTAATCGTGTTGCTTCGTTAAGGGTTCTTTCGAGATCGGTCCACTTTGGCAAAAGCGCGATGAGGGACTATGCGCGACAATGAAACACGAACGATAAACTAACGATTACCGCAGACTAAATAAGAGATGCGAATTCAAACAGATGACCAACGATTTCTCAATTCGTCGGGAAATTTTAAACATGTTCAAAATTTCCGCGCGAATTTGAATAATTGCAGCTGTTAGTTCAGAAGGTGTACGAACCCAAACACGAAGGGTAAATATGATTTACTATCAGTTACCATTGAAAGCGATTTCTTAAAAAATGCCTTTCGCCAGCCATCAGAAGGCATATTTCAGGCAATTTGGTTAGGTGTGAGGGGCCTTAAGGTTTGAATTGATCGACTTTTACTCCCCGAATTGGCAACAATTATTTTTTTTCGAAAAAGTTCCGTACGTTGAAGAAAAAAAATCAAACATGAATATAAAAGGATTTCAAAAATGTGAGACATCATTAAATAGTTACCAATTAGAATTTTGAACGGTGTTTTGATCACGTTGTCAATTTAAAGGCGTTCATTGCTCAAGCTCAGTTGAAAAAGCTTTTATCCGGCAACGTCAAAACATACTGCTCTGGAAAAGGCATTTTGTGAAGTACATTGTATACCGTTCTAATAAAGAAACGATGCAAAAAGTATCTTCTAAAGGAGTCTTTCTACCTCTTTGAGTTAACTAACAAATACCTTCATTCATATTTGGACAAAAAGCTATTAATGGAAACAAAGAATTTTATTAAAGATCTGCACATTCATACTATAAATGAAAAAAAAAAGTTAAATACTGCCCTCGACTTTAATCGAAGGGCAAGGTATAATCGAGAACAGGTACTTCAACATTAATTTTGTAGATATTGGTAACGGAAACAAAGAATTTTATTAAAGACCTGCACATTCATATTACAAATCAAACTCGGTGAAATTTTGGGCTGCTAAAATTCGAGTTGTCCGTAAAGTTTTACGTTATGCTACGAAAAACTTTATGAAACATGAACCCTGCTGACGCAGTGTTGAAGTTGCCAGAAGCGACATTTGTGATGCAGGAGGTACTTACAGTCACAGAGTATCAATTTGGAAAAAGAGACACTGGTTTCGTCAACTGGAAGCTTTCTTTGAATCAATCTAAAGAGACACCGAGTTTGAAGAAACTCTAGGATGAATGAAAGAACAGACGGCGACGACTTTTTGTGTTTTGTAAATTATCGTGATTTCTTTGGGGGGAAAACCGAAAAGAAATATGGGCAACTTGACGCCACACTGATAGGTCGGGAAGGCTTCTCGATTTCTTTTGGCTATTGTTTTCTCCTCAGCGAATTTATTTTTGTTCTAAAAATCCCATAATTTCATGATACAGATAGCACTTTCTCGCTGAAGGATGAATTCTTGAGTAATTTGAGTAACCTGTCATTTCTTATGATTTCGTCCAATACAATCTGAAATCCAATCATACATGAGTATGACAGATGAAATAATGTAAAGTCTAGAATTTTATAATTATCACAAGAGATAACAATTCAATTTTGTTAAAATGACTTTCCCAGGCCACATAACGAATATATGTTACTTTGTATAATCATGTATATACATACAAATGGCATACATATGTTCTAGTCATATAAAGACTTTAAAATGTCATAACTCTTTCTTACTTTATAAAAATCCACCATTATTTTTTTTCTCTTCTCTTTTCATTCAAATTAACTTTTTTGGGTAGACTTGCTCTTTCAGATTTGAGGAGACATTATCAATTGCGAGTTTAAGACAAATTGATTTTGTGGTCATAAGGTGAAAATTTTTCATCAATTTACATTTATTTAAATTCATATAAAGGGGTTTGCATTCTGTCATAAATTCAATAATGCATGAATAGAGTCGACGAAGGGCAGATTTCGCTGCTTAGTTGAATATCTTCGGTATACTATGGTATTGAATTTCGTGACGAATCATAACTTTCCGCAATCCAATCAGATAAATTGAAAAAAGGGTCGGCCCATACACAGAGCCCTGTGGTACGGCCATGGGTCAGAGGTAAAGGAACTGATTTACAACTGTTTAATCACACGGTCTGTGAAGGGGAAGAAAGGTGGAATTCAAACAACTTGACTGCTTTACCTCTGACAACAAACGAACTTATACTGAACATGGTCATATTATTTTATTGTTCATTATCTTAGATTACAGGATTCTGTACTCTTAGTCGTACAATTTGCGTTGTTATCATGGTTAAATCATTTTCCGAGAGTGCAGACAATCGAAGATATTCTGAAAAGTAATGGGTGGATTGTGTTTGTGGGTGTGTGTGTGTGTGCGAATGAGGATGTATTGCAGTAAAAAATATTCTATACAACAAAGTTTTACCAAACCATTTTTAATACATCCTTTGGTCAAATAAACACACTGTTCAATTATTCGAGTACAGTTGACATGGTTGACGTATTTTGTTTTTATACTATTATCCTAAATAAGGCAATAAGGGGGGGGGGGGCACCAAATCACACGGTAATCCAGAGCAGTGTGTTGGAGGAAGGATGGCACGTGACAAATTAAATCTCACCTTTCTTTCGATTCGTTAAATATTCCCTACCTCGGAGAATATTACTGCTTCTTTCCCATTCTGAGCCATCCAAATTAAACTTAGTACTGAGAACCTTTTTCTTTGTTTCTTTAAGTGCAAACGTTGGTAACCCCAAGTTCTGTGATATTTTCATGCATGATGAAAGATTATTGAAGATAAATGCCTTGCCTAAGGGCTATCTAAAGTCCCGTGCCCAGGGATCGAACCCGGACTTCCATGTTTCAAATCAAGCGCCTTACATCACTCTTGGCCACAGTGATTACCGATTCTGTTCACGAAAAGTGGTTCGAGTATCGATATAGAGGAATAATTGCATCGGAATAAGAATCCTTACTCACTCTGTCCGTAAGATACAGCTTAAGCCATTTCCATCATGACGTGAACTCGCAAGAGGGTTTACGATACATTACCGAAGTAATAATCGTTAAGGATATCCCCAGTGATACATCGGTACGCTTCGACCAGTTTCTTTTTAATTGTCTGGATGAACCAACTGTTTGTAAGACGATATGTCCTCAGAACACTCGGGTAAAGAGTTACAGTCAAAAGAAATATCATTACTTGTTAATTGTTATTTGTTCGTTAGCTTAGAAATTTTGAATCTATTTTCTTAATTGTCATCTGGTGAATCTAGATGGTTCTGTCATTAACGAATTGCAGTATGTGTTACCACTCCATCCCCACCGGCGTGTGGGTTCAAATTTGGTGACAGTCTTGTCTTATACTTAAAAAAAAAAACCCGGTACTGGCGTTAAAACAATTTTCAAATATAATTTTCACAATGCTGAGACCCTCACGAACTGGAGTAAGGTTCAAGCGCTTAATCTCGTGCACTTTCCTGATACCATAAATACAAAGAGACAAAGTTATACAGGAAGTATGGTTCTGGTGATATCAATTTAGAATGCATTGCCCCTATCGTTTCTAGTGTTATATTGATTCCCTCCGTATCTATTTTGCTGGAATTAGATATTGCGATCAACCATTGGTTATTGATGTTACACCTATCCCATGCCGCCCATTCAGAACATTGTCGGTGAGGGGCTATTACTATTCACCCTTCTCATATAATTCATATTTTCGAAGTATCATACCGAATTGGATTGAGACGTGATGCGGGAAGTAAAATAGGCTTTATAATAATTGGCGCTGCCCGATGGATCCATTTCGATAGATGATTTTTACCCCGCCGTCCGGATATTTCTCGGCGGCATTGACCAGGCCAGATGGGATAGTAAATGCGCCTTTCCTTGTTATGGATATTTTTTAAAAATAGTTTTTCCGAAATATATGTTGGGCTGTTTATCTGCTTGGTTATGGTTGCAGATAGGACATACCCTGGGCTGGACGATAAGAATTAATGATTTTAAAGAATTACAGTGGGCGGGGTGCTTAGATGCCACGTTAAAATCTTAAACATCCTTTCTTAAAACCACTGCATACACTGTAAAAATACTGGGTAAGATTTTAACCAGCACGAGGGTAATTATGTGTCCAACCAATTTGGGGAAGTATTTTACCCAATTTGGGAAGCTGAGTCTCCAGTAAGATTAAAAAATAAGCAGCAATTACTTCAGAATTGGCAAAATTTTCATCACACTGGATAAATAAAAGTGCCCCAAAGAAACGCCCAATGTTGGTTCGACACATATAATTACCGTCCTGGAGCAGTTTTACCCATATTCTTTATAGTCTCCAAATGGTACGGGGCGTACCTAAGATAGTTGTTGTGTTATTAAATGAATTCAATTATTTCAACTTCATCAGAAAGATGGGTAAATGGTAAATTTATTATATGACATACACATTGGTCTTAAAATCAATGTTGATCGCGAGTGTGAGGCCAAAACAATATTATGCGACATTTATTATTAATTTCTTAACAAATCATACGTTCAAAATGTTTATATCAATCAAAACGAATTTGATGATTATCGCGATATCGAAAAATACAGAAAAATAATTAAAAACAAACATTTTTTTATTGAATGCAGCAGCCCTACACCCAAACATTGCAATTACACTATCGCATTCTATGTGATACTTTTTATTTTATTTCAGGTGAAGAGAGAGGCAAACTTATATGTCCGCAGATTTTAATATTAATATTTTGGAGAGTAGGTGTATGGAAGACATTTACGTTTCCTCATGCCAAGTGTGCATCTAGAGTGTACGAGTATACATGTACTATTCATTTCATGAACTGAAGAAATAATAGTATATTCTGGGAGTTCTTTAAAGAAGGACGGGTACACAAGAAGCCAACAAAAAGCCCGAAAATCCAATTTCAATACTATTCGTCAAAAAATGGTGATGTTGGTTCGGGGATAAATGGTATTGGGCGAACACAAAGCCGCGTGCAAAACTCTTTTAAATGAAATTTTCTCTCCAAGGCGGCATCCGATTATTTACCCATATGCTTTGTGATTATTCGACGTCATGTTTACAACATCAAGCGATCATTTTCTAGTTATCTCTCACCGTTCAACTAAACAATTTTGCTTGCTGAACTTTCAACAGTTTTTTTCCCTCCTTTTTTTTCTTGGCAGGTCTGTTGGCAGCATCGCAGACAGAATTACGCTCGGGAATCAGAAGGATGGTGTGCTTGGAGCCGCTTGACGCCGCCAGCCTGCTCGAAGAACCATATTTATACCCCGACTTCCGACTGCAACTGGCAGCTACCTGCACGGAGTTGTTCCCCATCTTCGAAAACTAAGAGATTTAGATTCGATGCATGTTGACATGTTGCTCTTATAAAAACCAGCGTATTGAGCAATGGGGCTTCATGGTAAATAAAGAGTTGTATATAGATGCTATTCTGGACCAGTACAGTCTAATTGATTTCATTCGTATAGTAACAAAACTTAAAAGGAATCAACAAAAACATTCTAGCCTCTCAGCATTGCAACAGTCACCGGACGAAACAGAATTTTTTTCAATTAACTTGATGTGATATTTGACGTTATATATCTCAGTGAATCCTCTATTTTATTTGAAAATAAATAAGTGTTTAAATAATCATTAACACGTTTCAGCTGATTAAATAGTATCGAGCAGGCATTAAGCTGGGAAAACATTCAAGCATTTCGAAGTGGATGAACATCGAGTAAAAACTTGGTTTAGCCATGGATTCGATGAATGACATCAGCAGCTATTCCAGTGACAACAACACTAATATGACCAACAACTGGGACGCGTGGTGTAGCATGGTCGATTACAACTATCTTGCCAGCGTCATCTTCATATGCATCGTCATGTTCATGGGGGCAATCGCCAACATCGGACTCTTAGCAATCACGTGCCTCAACAAATCCCTGAGGACTCCTTCAAACATCTTCCTCATCAATGTAATTGTTGGGGACCTGATATATATCCTGATGCGCGGACCTGTATACGTCAACAAACTCCTACGTCCACTTTGCTGGAACCACGGACTAGTCGCCTGCAAGATGCATACCTACTTCGAGACGGTGGCCCAGTACGTCTGCATTTTGTCACTGACAGCGTTGAGCATCGAGCGTTACATGGCGGTCGTTCGGGGTCTCGAGTCTCGACAGATCAACAGCAGAACTGTCAAGGTTGTGGGTGTTCTGGTCACGTGGATCGTGGCTCTTGTCTTGGCCATTCCTATGGCTCTGATGTCCTATATCCTCGATATGATGCCAATATGCAGCACTGTCCGCATGGGTGAGATAGAAGGACAACTGTTTGACTTGTATAGCTTCTTTACCATGTACTTCGTACCGTTACTCGTGATCAGTACCCTATATGTCTCCATCGCTGTGACACTCTACAAGAGCAGTCACACCATGCTTAATAATACCAGGCAGGATGCAAATAATAGGAGGCAGACGTCTCAAAGACGTCGCCTTGCCATGATATTTGTTCTAATCACCGTATCTTTTGCCATATTTTGGATGCCATATTTCATCCATCGCCTCTACAAACACGTGATGTATAGCCTTGGTAGCGACAAGCCACATAGCATCATCTTTGAACAGATATCTGCCATCTCTGCGCTCTTGAACGCGTGCCTCGACCCGTACATCGTCTTCGCGATGAGCACGGTCTACCGTAAGAACCTTTCCAAATGCTGCCACAAGCAGAGCAGTTACTGCTGCGAAAAGAGTGAGAATTTGAACATGAACAACCACAACCGAGGCAATAACTACCACCGACCAAGTGTTACGTTGTTTACGTCGTTGAGGTCACCTCAAAGTACTTTCGTGGCACTGAAAAGAAATTCACCTTCAACCGTGAACTCGGATACGGCTCTGTAGCAAAAGTACTACTCGAACGGCAACTTGTTAGGGTGTTGATTTAAGATATTAAAAGTGATGGAGATTATGAGCATCATGTTACATGCGATTTACATCCATAGCTTATGATGATTTTTTCAAATATTTCAGAGTGTATGAATTGATTGATAAGGACCAATATGAGTTATACCTGTTAAAAAAAAAATATGGATTTATAATTTTCGCAGCCTTAGCAACTGCAAAAGACGAAGATGACACGGATAAGGACAAGAGTTGATTATCAAGACCTAATGCAAGGAATAAGACTATTGAAATCCGCATGTAACTTTGACTATTTCGAATCTTGTTTAGACTACATAAATCTGTTCGAATTAAGAGAAATTCTGCATAGAACATAATTTAGTTTAATAATTTGCTTCGACTTGGGCGAATATTCCACTTATGTAAGGTTGACTTATGCAAGTTGTTTTGACCATGTTTACATTGTCCATAGGTAATGTCGCATTTAAAAATGTCATTGTAGGATTCATCGCTGCGGGTCAGACAACTTTTGCCATCGATGATTAAAGAAAATAAAAGTTGTTAACGGATATGGTTCTTATAATGTCCTGTATCATTTTATGTTGTGAAATAATTTCTACTACTTGATATGGTGACTTTCATTATTGTCGCTCGAATCATGCTAAGACCGCATTTTGAAAAGCCGTATGACATTTGTATTAGTTGGAGTTAACAAGTTTATATTACTCAATATTGCCGGAAGTTATCATGATTTACAAAAACAGTCAGTCTCAAGACATATCACAATGATATATTGTAAAGGTTAACGATGCGTCATAGTAAGTTTTAAACACGAGGGAAAACACAAACTTGACAAGTTTAAGCTCAGGGGATAATAACGTGGTGTTTAACGTTGCAACCGGCCAATTTCATAATGTGAGACTGTTAGGTTGTTAAAGTTGAATCTATTTATACTAGACATGTTAGAATATAAAGGTGTCAAATCAAGAGCACCTGAACTCGTAACGGTGGATGAAAATATAACGAAAAGTCCCCATTTTTCTATTCATTATCCAAAAGGGTCGCCAAACATTGCACAAGACTCGTAATTACCGCCAATAACTCGATCTTCGTTGGCATGATTTTAGAAACAGTCATTGCATGGATGTATTGCACGTCTGATTCAGGCAATGGGGAGTGTTTGCCCCGGGACTAAGAACGTCTTTAAAAACATAGAAAATGTATTGTAAACATGGCCGTACACATAATTTTGTTTGCTAGAGGACAGGACGTGTAAACTTTTTCGAATAAAAATTCGAAAGTGAGGGAGCGAAGCCACCGAGCTTGTCAATTAGTATGCGAAATTGAACGATTTCATGCATATTTTTGGTGAATCGTATGAAAATTTTCAGTAAAAAAATGTCATCTGTCAAAATTTCGGGGGGGGGGGGGGAACTTCCCCCTGCCTACCCCCACGCCGCTGCGTACGGCCATGATTGAAAATACCCGTCAAATCACAAGAAACAGCTAGGAGGCATGAAAAATTGCAAATATGTGGCTTGTCAAGAGTCCAGGACGAAACTGCTGTTTTGATTCATCAATTTTTGACAAAGTCTTCTTGGTTGCCATTCTTTGTCATAAAGGTCATCTAAGAACACATTTTCTATGTTCTTGAAAGCGTTCTGCGTCCCTTTGCGAAAACTTCCTATTATTTCAAATGAGGAATTTGCCACGGATTTCACTAACCCATGAAGCAAAGACGATGTTTTCGAATTTCTATGTACAAAATTTGAAATTTTTTCGGCGAGCAATATTCGGCAACTTTCATCGCATTGTTTTCGATCGCTTTGAAAGCATGACGCTACAGCATTCGCTACGGAAGTACTTTCACAACATGGATCTTACTCCGAAATATGTGTTTGCATATATTGCTGACTAATCATGCTGTCAATTTATAACCTGTTAGAAAGTAGAGTAGCATTACTATTCTAATTATGGCTATGTATTCACCTGTACTAATTGTGTGATTGATCTTAGTGTGTACTTAAAATGTATAGCTACGTATCTAAATAATTCAGGGTGTTTTAATATCTTTAACGATGTGTACAAATTACTATTGTTACTAGATAATATGTGCAGTACTAGGCATCGGATGTGCATTTGAAAGTAATATAAAGAAAACCTTTTTGAATGTCGATTTGAGCAGTAATACATATTTTATATCATAAAATTTGATTTATTTTGTTGAAAAAGAAAAAAAATGTGTGTACTACACTAGTATTGTTATCGTGATATCAATTACATAAAATCTGATCGTAACTGTAAATAATTGTTTATTGTTAGACTCTTCCAAGAAGTCCCTTACGATACGATTTGTTTTTTCTTCCGTGTGTGTTCAGTTTCATTTATATAAATAGTCAGGGCTCACCAACTGCTCGTCCATGTTCTATTTTTGGGGGGCCGGGGGGGGGGGGGAGGGGGGGGGGGCAAGCGGGCTTTTTCTTTCAAAATTATGTGAAAAACAACAACAACAACAAAAAAAGCATTTTGCGGCTCATTTTTTCGAGAAGCAGAAAAAAGGCACCACTCCAATGATAAACTCCCTTGACGCCAAGGAATAGGGCCCAATCATTTTGTTGCAAAATTGTCTAATGTCTTTTTCACAATGGGGTAAGTGTGGGGGGGGGGGGAGGCTGGCCCCTCTGGATCTGCTACTTGGGCTGATGGTTCTTGCAAAGTTCTCTTCTCTCAATGGAGCCCAGGCCAGGGGAGTGTTTCATGATCATGATGAGTTTCATCAGTGATTTTCAACAACAAATTTGCTCTCAGCCAATCAGATGCAAGGATTTTCAGTAGCTTATAACATTTGTCGGTGAAAATCACTGACTATTGCTTCATGGACCACTCCCCAGTTCTACTTGTTTTATCATTCCTCGAAGGATCATTTGTACACTTTTGTATGTATTCATAACAATAAAGGCCTATATATACTTATACTTGAAAGAAATGGTCTGAAACACTGAGATAATAATTGCCTGATATATCGGATATATGTGATTATCCGTCATATTTTTCATATTTGATTTGCAGACTATTTGTGCAAATTACGTATAATCAGACCAAAAGTTGTGAGGACGTCCCAGATGACACTTCTATTTTATCAATTTTAAAGTCCCCTTTAATCAACAGAGAATTCCAAAGATATTATTATCGCCGACCAGAATTTCTCAGTTTTTTTGGCTTGAATTCATGGGCCCCTAAATGTTATAACAATAACAACAACAACATTTTATTGATAATGATAATAATCATAATCATATGCAACGTTTATATCGCATGTATTACTGCCTTCCTATTTCCCCTGCCCTGGCATAGCTCCCAATGAACATCTTATTGTATTTTTGTTTGTTTTGACATTTATTGGTACGATGTAGCTAGATTGTTATTTCCTGTTGATTGTGAATTCGAATTTTTCACTCGGTAATTGTCGAGTTTGGGATTCTCCATTTCACTGAAATAGACAAAGGCTATGTTTGTCAGACCTGTTTGTCAAAAGTTAAAAATTGAAAATTAAATTGAAAATTTAAAGTGTCTGTATAAAGCTGATTGAAATCGCTAAAGATTTCAAACTCAGATCCTAATTGATTGATAGTCGATGCGCATGATTATAATGATTTTGATTGATCATGCCATTTCGGAATTGGTTTTTATCTTCTGTTATTCGGGGGCACATATCAGTTGTGAATTCTAAAAAAAACACCATTATATAATCGATTTGACAAGGCCTTTTTTAAGATTACGTTGTCATCTAACCTTCTATTCGTCACTTCGATGCTTACAGGGGCGGAGCCAGGAACATGTTTCATGGGGGTGGAGGGGGCAAAGTGACTTAAGGCTTAGATCTTATTTTTCTCAACTGAATTATATGGTTATTTTTATAATACTGGAGTTGCGCGACCCAGACCTCTCTTTGTACACTCCTCCTTTCTTCCCACCTCTCCCTTTTTGTTTTCCCTTTTTTTCATTTCTCACTCCTTTAAAAAAATCATCTGGGGATGGTCGCCCCCACCCTCCCCGGGTGACACCGACCCTGGTTTGATGTCTTCATGATTATCTCCACCATCATTAAAATACAGTGACATTTTTATTCTGACGTCGGAGCTCGATTCTCTCCATAACTAAGTTTCTAAAAATAAGTCAACCGCGTATTTCTCGAAAGATTGTAACCTGTATTTAATTTCCAAATTTATTCATACGATGTTATCTTATCTCTCGCGACTTTTATATGTAACATATCGACAGATCATTATGTTTATTTATCGTTGGATGAAATTAGTGTGATTTGTAAATAAAACCGTGGTTTTATAACAAAATTAATTCAACTACGATTTTTTTTCTCAAGATGGTGGAAATTTATGTAGCCAGCAATGATTGATATATGCATATAAAAGATAACAATGAGAACGAGTGAGGAAGAAAAGAGAGGGGCGGGGAGGGAGAGAGGGATGGAGATAGACAGACACAGTGAGAGAGAGAGACACACATACACACGTACCCTCAAACAAACACAGGGAGGGTGAATTCAGATGGGGACTGGGGCAACAGTCTGTTCTAAGTTAAAAAGAAAATGCCCCGGAAACTGTGTTATTTCGGGTTATTCTTACCAACATGACCAAGACGGGGTGTCATCCATTCTGACTTATTTCCGAATAATTTAGTCCTTTGGATGATTTAATATCGATCATAAAAGTATATAGTAGTTCAGGCCTTGAGCCTGGTTTTCAATAAGGGGGTTCGATCCCTTCTCTTCTCTTTATTCTCCTGAATTTTTTCTTGTTTTTGGGAAATTTAAGGGGCTCGAACCCCGACCACTCCCTCCCGTTACAGGCTAGTAATTGTGCATAATTATGTCGGTGGTACCGTGGTTGAGTGGTCTGCCTGACTAGACACATAAAAGTCAGGGGCTGGGTTCCCGTTTCGGCCACGGCACCTCGGGCAAGGCACCTCCATGGGGGGGGGGGGGGGTTCAAGAAAGACTGCTGAGTAGTCTCCTGTACAATTTGTGTGTGTGTCTGCGTAAGTTTGTGGGTAAGTTTAAAGGGATGGTTTGGGCTGAAAATACTTATATCTAAATAAATAGAGTTAAATTCACAAAGCAAAATGCTGAAAATGTCATCAAAATCGGATAACAAATAAGAATTATAAAGTTTGTCAATATTTTGTGAAAACAGTTATATGCACATCGTCATGAATATTCATAAGGTTGGCTGGTGATGTCATATCCCCACTTTCCCATTTCTTATGTTATTACATGAAATCATATTTGGTTCATTTTTTTCATACATGCGTAAATGATGTGTCTCCATTATGATGAAATGAGTTGCGGCAATAAATAACTAATGCACTTAATCAGTCAATCCAATTGTTTTAGTTCTTGGTAGAAAAATTCTGAATAAACCTAATTTCATATAATAAACTAAAAAAGAACAAGTGGGGATATGACATAATCACCCCACCTAATGATTATTCGTGAAGACATGCCTAGAACTGTTTCACCGGAATAATGCAAATCTTTAAAATTAAATAACTTCGTTATTAGTGATATCCTATTTTGATCAAATTTTCAGCATTTTGCTATGTGAATTTTACTCTTTTCATTGAGATATAAATATCTCCAGTCTGGACCATCACTTTAAGTGGGGTAAGAAGACATGTTAAATTCTCTTAAATAATTGTTTTTTGTTGGTTTAGCTTTGTGGGATTGCTCATACAGAATTGGTATCTTCATTAATTAAAGGAGAATGAAACCTTTGGAAAAAGATAGCTTGTGTAAAAACAGAAAAATCAAAGAAACAGATCAACGAAAGTTTGAGAAAAATCAGACTAATAATGAGAAAGTTATGAGCATTTGAATATTGAGATCACTAATGCTATAGAGATCCTCCTATTGGCAATGCAACGAAGATGTGTGATGTCACCTGTGAACAACTCTCCCATTACTTTAGTATATATTTCACTTAAACTGTCTCTTTTATCACATCTATCAGTAGATCATGTGTTCTTTCTATAGGAGGGCACGTAACACAGATTTTTAAAGAATATGTCATGGATAAAGAGTTTGTATCACCATAAGAAAAAGCAAAAAGAGTCATTTTGGGGGTATTTTATAGTCCATCAAAGGGAAAGTTGTTCACATGTGACGTCACACATCCTTGTTGCATTGCCAATGTGAGGATCTCCATGGCATTAGTGATTGCAATATTCAAATGCTCATAACTTTCTCATTATTTGTCTGATTTTTCTCAAACTTTCTTTGTTCTTATTCTTTGATTTTTCTGTTTCGACACAAGCCTACTTGTTCCAAAGGTTTCATTCTCCTTTAAGCAAATAAAAAAAAATCAATAAAATAATGCAAAGCTTTCCTCCTTTTCTCCTCTTAACCACCGATGTTTCCTTTATAGTGATTTATAGGTCTATGTACTCTGAATGTTCGACGCTACATGATTGTATAAACTGATTTGACATTCTGATATTTTAAAGGTAGAAAAGATAAACATAATACACTAAAGTGACATATGCTCTTTAACCCAAGGCATTACATAATGTTTGAAGGATTTCACAAAATGTGTATTATTATTATTAAAACAAATCTTAGCCCATTTTGAACTCTTGTCAGACAAATCGCATGTACATGTAGTTTTGTAGTCGAAGAAAATAAATGTAAAATGAAATATTAAAGGATAAATAACTTGGTGTTATTGAGTGAAATGGGGGGGGGGGGGGGGAGAAAGAGATTCAAAGAGGGGAAATAGAGAGAGGGAGGGAGGGAAATGGGGAAGAGAGCTTTTCTCAAATATGCTCGTTTTAGACAAAAGCTGGCGCTATTGATATTTACACCATGCACTGATTAATCCTTTTCTGACTTGTTTTCGAAAAAAAAAATATGGATGGTACTTTTTTCATGAGTCTACAATTGTTATAGAACTGGTTGAAATGACCATGCTGACAAAGTGTGTTCTTGAAGGGGGGGGGGGGGGGGATAGTGCGAAGAGCAGGATTCGGAAAACTGGTGAACGGTGATGCAAAGAAATTGGATGGGGTGGAAGGGCAATAGGCCATCTATATTTTTCTGATTACCATTCAGGGGTCGCGATTGCTTTTGAAGGGGGGGGGGACAAAGAAAGACCAGGCAAAATAACACAATCAGTCATATTTACGTTTTTGTACACATTTCTTTTTAAGGAGGGGGGGGGGGGCTTAAACCCCCAGGTTTCGCCGCCCCTGTCATGTATAGTTATTTAATTTACAATTTTGATCAATCTAATGATTTTAAGAAAAATTATGAGACAAAACTCATACATAATCATCTTAATTTGAAACAATTAAATAAAATCAAGAGAAATCCAAAATGAACAAGTTGTTTGAAATCAAATCCACTATGCGGCAACCAACGATTGGAGCGGAAATCATATCGGATTATATAGGGCCTATATATATATGTATAAATTCCCCAATTCGAATAATGATAAGATTTTTTTTCAATATCAATATTTTACTTTGTACAATTATGAGTCTGTGTTTGCAGACTATTTCTTCTTACTACGGTCGACTATTCCCATTCATTAAAAAACCTGGGCACTAGTCTATAACGTCAAACAATTTTCCAAACGATGTTTACATGCCATCGGCACCAGCAATATTATTAACTAATTGAGTTTTCTAGTTAGTTGCACCCTATCCCCTGAATCGCTTGCAATAATATGAATAAATTCACAAACACTGATAAGATATTTTACTCGTGCACGAACATCGGAGAGGGAACATAATGATGATTCAAATAGACTACGAATATAATTAGCATCGATTGATCGAACGACCACGTTCGCCTGTGCGTGTTTTGTATACCTGCTAAATGTACACAATCTGTTCGTCTGTAACATGGTCATACCCGCAACTCGGTATTTAGGAACGTTTACTCAAAGGAGAAATTGACCTACAAATGCTACAATTTCCTGTCGAGCCAAGTACACGTGCCAATTTCAAGTGCAAGTAGAAAACAGGAAGAAACCAGCTCCATTTGTTTATTACGTGATTATTCCTGTATTCAGCTTCGGTCGTACGATTATTTATTATGATCGACTGATGCTATTAACTGCTCTGCCCGAATGATGCTCGTGTAAATGCGAATGTTGAATGTCTGTTGATCGCTCAGCTCAGGTCTGTTGAGGAGGACACGGGATCGAGAGGAACAGAACTTATCGAGGTAAGTGTAGTTTTACATAACAGTATAGTATGATATTGTATTGTTCTAAAGGAGAGCCTAAATAGATAACTAGACAGTATGGATGCATACTAACAATTCCTTGATCTAATGTTATTATTAACTCTGATTTTATTTCAGCTGAGATGATCGATGACGTTCCTATTAGTAATTAAGGAATTACGTAATTTGAGTTGATATTGATCTTCTCAGGACACAAAACAATCCTTAGAAATAGAAGATGAAATAAACTCCTATGCGTTACATCTCAACGAAGGGCTACAAAAAATAAAGTGAATTAAATTTGCCTTGTATGTACGCCTGAGCCGCGCCTATTCATGAAAATCATTGATCAGTGATGAATATAGGTTAGGCTCTCACGTTGTGGCTTACAATGAACCGACAAAGCCTCAATAGCAGAAAATATCTACGAATTTTATGTTGGTTTTAGGTCGTGTTATGTTATCTATTTTCACACTATAAAATAATTGTCACCGCCGTCATCATCATCATCATCCTCATCATGCACCATCACCACTACAACCACTACCACCACCACCACCACCACCACCACCATAATGCATATCAAATGCCTACAAACAGCGACGACAACAATTAATTACCATAGTCAAATGAGAGGAAATCACCCTTCCCCAACATATTATTTACTGGATTAATTGACGCATAATATAGCCATTATCATTTTTCTTGTGATCGAATGGTTTTGCTGTGAGCGAAATGCGACCATAGCTCCAAACAAGGACGTGCACGCGTGTTCCATGGACTTGACACATCTATAATGTAATGGTACGGGATGAATCCAACATCTGTTGCAATTAGTATTCAAGGTGATGTGTGGTCTACAGTAGCCCTACACACGCACATGATATATAAGTTGTGTCTTATTCGTAGCTGGTTTTAGAAAACAAGGAAAAGATTCATTGCATCAAGTATTTGGCTGTGATTCTACCCAACAATTCGGCAGCGTAATGAACCAAATAACATTTTCTTTCTTTTTCTCCTATTTTCTAGGTCGTGATTTTTTTTTTTTTCATTTCATTAATTAATTTATCAATTAATTCATGTATTTGTTATTTATTAATTATTTTATTTATTTATCAATTTATTTAGTTATTTATACATCTATTCATTTATTATTTACTTTATTTCATTATCATTATTATCATTATTATCATTATTTTATTATCGTGTTTTTTTTTTTTTTTTGGAGGGGGGGGGGGCATGCCCCCAAGCATCTGTACGCCAGTGCAATAGGTGTGTGATATTTGTATATAAGAGGTACTCGGTCGGTTTCATGGATTTGGCTACCCATACTACCATGTGCATTACACTAAATAAAAACAAGTTGACAATTGTTCATTTATCGCTGGCCGAGAACAAACTGTGGTCAAATACAAAACCATACAACATATTGGCCCGATTGGATGATGCTTCTACATTTCGACCAGTAATTTAGTTATCAGATCGTCAACTATTATTTACATCGTCAACTATTATTTACATCGTCGAGAAGTTACGCGCTATCATTTTGGGTGTTCATTCTTTATTCTGGATTTCACCTAAGCCTGACTTCAAATGAATTTCCACCAATTGATCTTCCCTATATAGTTGAAGTGAGTGGAGTATCCCGTGGAGAACACTTCTTGAAAGGGATGGTACATTTTGACATCACCAACATTGAAGATAGAACACTTGCAGGAATAATATTGACTCTGATGGATATGAAAGAGATTTGCAACATTTCGTGAAACAGAATAATAACTTTGGGTTCTGTCGATGAATTGATGCCAATCTCTCTAACTCTCTTGGTGGATAGGTCAAGGCCGCATGCTTTGTCTGTGTATTCGTTTGCTACCAATTGATTTACTGACCGAAGTGAATGACTAAAAATGGATCAGAAAAAGTACAATAGCTGTCGTTACGAAATTGTATCATATTCACGTCAATGGCCCGAATTCTCAAAGGGTGGCTAACTTAGCCCCCAGGGGATAGTTAGCCAATGGGCCAAAGTTAGCCCGGGCTAAGTTAGAATTCGGGCCAATGAGGGCACGACAAAGAGAATAAATACCATATTGTCGGTATATGGTTTCTGATGATATTGACTTACAATTATGATGCACCAGGGTATGTGATAACATAATGAAATCAAGCATGTGGGTAAATGAATCAAGACACGCCTGTGCGGGTATCTACATACACAGGTGAGCACATAATCACCTGTTTTAGTATCTCCTACTATGTATCATGTCCAAATGCGGTTAAGAATGACTTTCAATATTTTGTAAGAACTTATTTTGACAGTTGGGGATTAAGGGCCTTTGTTATAATAATAATATAATAATGATAATATAATATTAATAATAATAATAACAATGATAATCATCATCATCATCATCATCATCATCATCATAATAATTAATAATAATAGTAATAATAATAATAATAATAATAATAATGATAATAATAATAATAATAATACAAAGTGGGTATTGAACTTTCACCAACCATTCCTTTTCTACTCCTTTCGGCATTTTCGCTTGACTTTTAAGTAAATCATCTCAACAAGTTCAGCTTGACTTGGTCAATTTATCGATACACTTTATGAATTACATTTGATAACATTGGCATGTTCTCTTTAACAATACGCCTAATATAGTTTGAAGTATCATGTCAGTTAATGTGGTGTGTATGATGAATTTGTGCTGGTATATTATAAACCTAATCACATTAGAATATTAATTTCATAATGATCTACATGTATATGTATCTAGGACCTACGCAGAAATGTTATTCGGGTGGGGGAGGGGGGGGGGCAAGAAGCTTATAAAATTCAGGAAAAAATCGAAAAGGAGCAATGCGGCAAAGCTCGTCATTCGTGTCATTGGGGTGGTTCCGTGCACACTATGGGGGATTTTGTTTTCAACTAAAATGTAAGTTTTCCAACGATTTGGATGGCAACTGCCCCTGCCCCCTTTACATGTATACCAATTATATAGCTCGTAGTTTATTCATAAAATGACTCCTCTTATATGTTATTGAAGTCCAGGCTTTGCATGTCTCCACGCGGGGACGTGACTCGCTATGGACAAACCCTCGACATCATTCCACATATGGCTTCATGTCAAGTTCCTTTGCCTTCAGATTTTCATGCATTTCAAGATCGACACTGATCTTGGCTTCCCGCTTTTGAATATCATGACGTCATACCAAATTCGTGACGTCATATCAATGTCAAGCTCTTCGTAATCATATTATGTCAAGCCTCCTGTCATGTGATGGTCACAAGTCACATTATTACAACTTGCAATTGGCCTCGTTGTATTTGAACGATGATTTCACCCGCTCAGCTGCAAATGGCGGGAATGACCATTCCCAAATACAACCTTTGCTAAATATCTTATATTCATTGTGATTTTCTCTGACAGCCAATGTAACAGTTTGGTTGGGACACCAGGTAAATGAGCCGGTGTGAGGCAAACTGCAAGGGCCACATACTATTCACACAACTCGTCATAATCAACAATTTACTTTGATTTTCATCAGAAATCACGAAACGACAAAGGTGCAGCGACTAAGAAAGATCGATGGCCGACGAGAGGAAAGAAACGTCGGAGAGCGAAGTCATCGAGGGTATGAACGTCGATGAAGGTGTTGTTGGCGAGGTCTACGGTGAGGACAAGCAGACACAATGTGGTATTGGGGCATGGCATCCCCGTCGCTTGCAGGTATGAGAATGAGCAATCCATGGCATTTATTATTATTCTCTTTAATAACTGATCACTTTATACTTGTCACCGTGAAGGAAGCAAAAAAATTGAAATGAAATTAAAAATAATCACTCGATAATTATGTAAGTGAAATTTATAGGTATTAGTCTGCTCATGTTTGTTTCTGTTTCGATCATGAAATTACAAAACTAAACAAAATTCAATATTTCACAACAGTACACGCACCGCCCGGATTAAAAAAATACTCTTCTCTTCTACTTCGCTCTCTCTCTCTGTCACTCTCTCTAGTTCTGTAACAGTCCAATCGGCTTCCTGATATGCCTATGCTTCTTCGGTTTCACGCAAGGTATGACGGTCAATGGCATCGTGTACGTGGTCACGACCACGCTCGAACGCAGGTTCAACCTCCCGAGCGTCCAGAGCGGCTTCATCTCGAGCTCATACGACTTCGGTGTCCTACTGGTCGTCGTCTTCGTCACGTACTTCGGAGATAGGGCTCACAAACCGAGGTGGTTGGGGATAGGAGCTTTGGGGTTCGCGGCAAGCTCGTTTCTGTTTTCCTTGCCGCATTTCACGACTGGACGATACCAGTACCAGGTATGTTTTCAGAATTATGTGGGATTGTAACCCTAATCCTACTTTAAATCGTCGCATGAATTATCTGTATACACATTACATTCAGATTTCAGTATGAGATTAATATGATTTTGTTACGACTTCCAATCATTGGTCTTTGTCGCATTTCTTATTTTCATTACTGTCATAATTTTCTTAGTGACAGACTACATGTTCTTATTTTTTATCGCCATCATCATAATAACCTTTACTGCCTCATCATCATTTGTCATCCCAGTCATCATTAATATCATCACATGTTGATGATGATGATGATGATATGACGGTGATGGTGCTGATGGTAGTGATGATGATAATAATAATGATAATTATGATTTTTTTAAATAGAATATATGATAATATATCATCGTTATCATCATTATCTTGGCAAAAGTCACCACGAGATCTTCATCAGCATCACTGTCGTCATCATTATCACCTTATTCATCATTAACGCCGTCGCCACCATAACCACCACCACCACCACAACAACTACCACCGCCACCACCACCAGCATCACTAACATGATCATAATCATTATCATCATTATTATCATGTTCAAAGTCTTGATGAGATACTCTTCCTATATAATCATCGGTATCTTCATCTGCATCACTATCGTCATCTATGCCTTGGTTCACCCTCTCTATAATTATCATCATTATCATTACCATCATCAACATCATCATTACCACCCCCATCCCCAACACCACCATCACTATATCAGCCCCACCATGACCCTGATGATGATGATCATCATCATCCCGCCTTTACCTTCACTTTCAGCAGGTTGTGCTAATTAAAAAAATGTTTTAACCCATGCAGACGGCAGGCATTGACACTTGTTCACTGGATGGCAACGTGACCCTTGATCGGGAGTGTACGGGGAACTCTGGAGGCCTCAGTCACTACATTGGTGTCTTCATCCTTGCCCAACTCCTGCACGGATTCAGTGCATCTGGTATCTACACATTGGGTGTCACCTACATCGATGAGAATGTTGAGACGAAACGCTCACCTCTGTATGTGGGTACGTACGTAATCTGGTAATGGCAAGTGAAAGAAAATACATTTTTTATGTATTTCGACACAATGATGACATTGTTGAGAACAAAGTGCATTGGCATTGGCGGCACCAAGAGGACAGGGGGCACAAGTGGCATATGCCCTCCCTCAGTCCCAGTTGGCCCTCTTATCTGTGGACATTGTGGATAAATTTTTAAATAGTAAGTTCTTCTCCACCCTTGCCACCAACATTTTGTTTTGCTCTTCACTTCAGATGGAGAGCAAAAATCCTGGTGCCGCCACTTCATTGGTAGAGACTAGAGATACGCCAATATCAAATTTGAAGAAAATGATTGGGCGAGGAAAGTGCGGGGGGGGGGGATAAAGAACTCTGGTTTAGTTGATCTCATGATATAATTTTACACCTATAATGGAAGGTAGGCGATTTATTATTGTGCAATATGGTTTTGTTTTATACAATGCTTACGCCTACTATTCTTCATTTGAAAATTCTCTTTAAAAATTTATTAATTTTGCACAGGTCTCTTTCAGGGTATGTCAACGCTTGGCCCAGCCTTAGGGTATCTCATCGGGGGACTCTTCTTAAACCACTATACGGACATCACCATAGATCAAGAAAGGTATGATTATCAAGGTAGTAATCAAGTATATTTCGGCCTGCTGTGAATTATATAAAAATATCCTGATAGAAACCTACCAACATAAGTGAGTGATGATAAAATAAAGCAAAATTTATCTGCATTTTGCTGCACTCAACCCAGGTGAGGTGGGTACCTTGAAGGATTGATTCCTTGAAAACACCAAGCGACTTTAGTAGCTTGGGCTAAAGCTGGGGTGATAATTTATACAGTGCCCTCTTTCAACGGTAACTAGATAATAGGTGCCTCATGAATGCTCCATATTGTTATTAATAAGGTGATACTCATATCCCTGCCACACTAACGTCTTTTTAGATATGATATTTATAGATTAAGCTATCACATTTACATCAACACTTCGTCACCACACTCTATCATTAGATTGAATTATATTTCGTGCAGTAATGTGTTGGTTTCTGAGGAGGTGTAGAAAGGGGGTGCCTTTGTCCGTTCTCTTCTGCAACCTGTTGATTTTAATGTACCTAATACTGATCGTAATAATGATACTTATAGCTACATGTATATCAGGGGAAAGTCGCATAACCTGTTACCCGATCCTGCATACGCCTATCATAACATATCATCTTTCACACTTCCGTATTATTATGTTGAGAGCCTGACAAGAAGGAAGATGTGGTTTTTATTCAAATATTTATTATTCGGCCAGTATTACAATCCAATATATTAGGTTAATGTTGTCTAATGTTCCCAGTTAGCCATCGTGTCCGATCGGATATTATGTTGACATTTTCATGTAATGGTGCTTTCTAAATGTAAACGAGCTATCTAGTCGGGGTGATTCTATGGGATCACTCCCTTTAGAGCGAACTGAACATCCTTTTAGTTATTCCACGCCAAGAAGAGGCAAAATCCACTCATAAAAGATGCAATTAAAAGATGGACTGAGATCGTCTTGCCTCAGAAGAGTGTGATTATAAAGCTTGTCCAAAATCGTTTGATATAGAGACAATCTTTCAGCGTGATTTGAAAAACTATACCTAGTCGAACGCCATACGAACTGCACACATTTCCTTACGAGGGTAAAGCTAGTCTTTCCATTTCGACAGCTCAAACTTGACTCACTTATCAATGATCTTTAAAATAGGTCATATCACTTCCTCATCTTTTAGTTGTGAATCATGGATCGAGAGCTCCCGTTATAGAAATTAATCCTTCACGACCAGTCGGTTCAAATATGAACCTAGGAAACTGTTGGTTAAACAAAATTGCAAGCAAATTGATTTTGGATTTTCTAACCAACAGCCGGACTGTTAATATTTTTACCATACTATGTTGGGTTAATTAAACATTTCTTAGATTGTGTTCAATTTCCGTTTTGCTTTATGGATAATTAATGCAATAAATATGGGCAAGGGGGCAATGAACTTTCTTGGGCTCTTAAACCACTCTTAGACCACTGAAGTATGATTATCTATATATATCTTTATGACCTTTCCAATATCTACTAGACGACTTCCGTTTGCCTTCAGCCATGATATCATTCAATAATATACTTGATTGGAAGTTCTAATATATCCCAGCAAATGAATGAGATTTTCCGTAGTGTAAACTTAAAAATTACACACAAAGAGCGGTAGATTAAATTTTGAGCGAAACATCGGGATGTATAAAAATCGGGCGTGTGCATGTACTGTTTACCCAATGAAACCGATAATCAATGAATGAAATTTAGTAAGGGGAATTTGTAAAGCGCAGCTGTGTGGTTATGTTTGTAAAATTTTGTCCTAGTGAATGCTATATTACTGATGAAGTGAGAGAAGTGACGAATTTATAAGGGGTCGATGCAAGTGAGTTTTGAACAAAAAAAAACAACAACAAACAAATGCCGCTTATTTCTCTCGAAAACGTTTGCTAATCCCCGCTCATATCCGTTCCCATTAGCACACCTTGCAAGAGAAATTAGCAAAATCATCAGAGTAAGAGATCTTAGATAATTTTAATGATAAATAATGATATAAAGTGCGATTCCGTCTTTCAGAGATCTATATATTTTGTTTGTTTTGATAGCTTAACGATTTCGTCAGACAGTCCTCTGTGGGTTGGTGCATGGTGGCTTGGTTTCATCCTGACAGGATGCATGGCTCTATCGATCGCTCTTCCTTTCCTCATGTTCCCAAGATCTATGCCAGGTAAGCCAATCATGAGACTTGATTTTTTTTTTTTTTGGGGGGGGGGGTGGGTCGTGGGTGGTATGATAGAGAGATAGAAAGAAAGCATGTTGGGTTCATCTTTACCGAAGCAAGAGCTAAGAAGAGTGGTGATTCAATTCAATTCAAGTCAACATGTATTTTTCTTCCAATTGACATTTTCCATATAGTATCAATACAGTAGGCCCCCTACTTAAATTATGCGTACGTAAGAAGGCGTAAAACCAAGAAAGTGATATAGGTTTGATAGATGATAGATGATAATAATTCCGTTCTTGGATTAACATAGAAGAAGGCTGAAAAAATAAAATGTAGGAATAATTGTAGATGGTTATTACTTCATTCCCTTATTTGTCAATATGTCGTTTATATTCAGATTCTAAATTAATTCCCATCAAATCTTTTTGTTTTACTTGATGAAAACAAAAGGTACATCTTTCAGTCTAAATTTTATTATTTCACGAATTGAAGTTTTACACCCTTGCTTTTTCAGTACAATTGCACTATTTGTTTTTAGAATGACCTTCATTTAAGAAATAAACAATAATTTTCCTTATTTTCAGCGGCCAAAGAGTTAGCTTTGAAGAGAGTATCTCAAACACAGCAAGGTTCTGAGTTTGCTGCACGAGCGGGCTACGGGAACGCTTTGAAAGATTTCCCCAAAGCTAGCTTAAACCTGATTAAAAACATCCCTTTCATGTGTGTGAACGGGGCTGCCATCACCGAGTGGTTTATCATATCATCCCTTGCGACATTTGGACCGAAGTTTATGGAAACACAATTCAACATTCCTGCAAGTGATGCAGCATTAAAAACAGGTTAGCTTTTAAACATTTTATAATTTCTTCTTCTTCTCCTCCTCCTCCTTCTTGTCACCGACGATTATAGTGATGCTTCAGTACTTGAACGAAAGGTTGATTGAATAGTCTTTGCAAACATTTTTTTTCTCTGCTTGGATATAAAAAAGAGGTTTTGTTTATAATTTTGCTTAAAATGATCACCATATTTTGCTTGTATAGACATTCTAGAATTGGTTTTGGGAGTTATTTTTTATCAACAGAAACTCTAGTTGGGGCATTTGATGTAGTAGTTTGTATATTTACTTTTTCATACAGGTTTTCTTGTCATCCCTGCCAGCCTCTGCGGTGCCTTAGTCGGGGGCTGGATTGTTACCTTCTTCAACTTTCAATTTCGTGGAATGATTCGTTTCTGTCTGGGTAGTCTTTTATTTGGCTTCTGTATGTTGCCAGCATTCTCCATACAATGTCCCAATGTGCCTTTTGCCGGAGTGTCCATTGCATATTCAAACACGTGAGTACGAGAGGACATAAAAAATATAATAGTGCTCTTGATTGTTGGATACAGTATGAATAGGAGGAGCTCTTACTTCTATCACAAAGGTTTGATCTTCACCCCCTTTCCCCTCTTAATTTTTTCAAATTTATTTATTATTTATTTATTTATTCATCTATTTTTTTTTTTTTTTTTTTTTTTTGGGGGGGGGGGGGGTGCGGGTTGTTAATTTGTCCAGATACAAAATTGTTGCCTTTATCATAGATGATTTGCTGTGTCATCTGCATTCTCTTATTCCTCCCTCTTTAACACACATTTACTATCTCTTATTTCTTACGGTATTTTGCTTTTGAATTTCAAGTATGAATATTCGTTAAATGAAAGCAAACATGATTCAGCTATATCACACAAATGACCTCAATAGCAATCATCCAATATAAAGTTGTTGATAATAATAAAGACCAAAGAAATATAACATACCAGTCGCATTTTGTAGAGAAGGTATTTATACCTCCAAATTTTGTTAATTCTTCTCTTCCATTTTTTAACCGTTTAGAGGAAATATTGAAGGAGATGGAATGTTAGAAAGCAATGTGACCGCATCTTGCAATGCGGGATGCGGCTGCCCCACTAGATACGATCCAGTGTGCGGGACTGATGGTATCTTGTACTACTCAGCATGCTTCGCAGGTTGCTTAGAAACTGGGGAGATAAACGGAGTGGAAAAGGTATTTAATTTTCCCATTTCGAAAGAAGGTTCTCGTGAACAGAAAGTTATTGTACCTCCGACATGTACATATTGTATAGTATGTTCTATCTGCATGAAGGTATTGATTACTTGGTTAACCATGATATTTCCTGTCGGCTTTCTATAAAAGACCTGGCCTTGGATATATTCAACTATTTTTTTTCATGGCAGATGAGCTATTCTATTTCAGGATTTGTCAACATATATTTTATTATGGTTATCTTGTTACTGCTATCTATTTTACAGCGTTATTTATTTCGTATTTATCTAACATCCTTTGTGTAACTGCAGTGGATACTCGAAAATGATATTTTTGACTATTAAAGACTATTATAATGGACATGCTTATAAAATAACCTGTAGCCAATATTACCTTGTTTATTTTTACTTCATGATTTTATTTTTGTGTGTATGAAACAGATGTATACTAACTGCACATGTATTGGTAACTCGACTATTGACCCGGAAGTGCTTGGAGGCTCGGCAGAGCTGGGTCGCTGCCCCCAATCGTGTTCGAAAGAAACTCTGTATATCTTTCTTACATTTCTTCAGCTTTTGGGCACCTTTTTAGCCTTGGTCCCGTCCACCATGGCCTCAATAAGGTATGTTTTTAATAAATTTTGTGTTATCATCAAGTTAGAGCTAACATAAACTGACATCACAGACATATATTTTTTTGTGACTGACACATACATTTGATAATTTTGTATTGTAATAGGATCATCATTTTATTAGTGATAAGTGATCTTAAAATGCCCGTCATTACTGTATCATTATTATTATATTTATTATCATTGTAGTCATTATTGATATCATTATTGATATTATTATCATCACTTTTTTCAAAGATGTCATTTTTATTATAATTGTTATTCTTCTTATTATTATTATTGTTTGTGTTGTTGTCACCATCATCAATAAGAATTTTTTTGCAAAATCTTACACTTTTATATTCATTACAATTGTTATTCTGACCTTTTAGATGTGTTTCGCACGATCAGCGTTCGTTTGCACTTGGTATTCAATCGCTTTGCTTCAGAGCTTTCGGTAAGTTGTGTCATATCATATCATATGAAGTAATACAAATCATGTTTTGATTGGGTACAGATATTTGTTACATCAATTCGTATGTTTCATTATAAATGCGTGAAAGTTGATTCTTTATTGTTTTTATTCCTTATCTCAAAAGAGCAATAATTTTATCCACCCATCTATATTTTATGAATAAACGAAATGAACAAATGAAGCAATGATGAATAAACAAAACCAAAAAAAAAAAAGAAGAAAAACATGCGGGGATTCTAGGTGATCGTACTGGTTTGAAAATAACACTCATTAAAAAATTACTTCCCGCCTTTTTTGTCCAGGAACTATACCCGGTCCGGTTGTGTTTGGCGCCCTCATCGACCGGGTTTGTGTATTGTGGCAAGACTCCTGTGACGGCTCGGCCTGCTTAATTTACGACAACAAACAATTCGGACTGACGGCACTGTTGCTCTGTATGATGCTGAGACTGTTATCCATTTTCTTCTTTATAGGAGCGCTAGCGTTTTATAAACCAAGTGGCAATGAAAGGATAAGTGTGGTAGATGTGGATCAAAATGCAATCGGAAGTTCAAGAGAGTCAGTTCATAAAGATGATACTGCGTGATAAAAGCTTTGAATGAGCATCTTCGAAAAGGGTATTTTGTTACGGATATGTATTTATATTTCTAAATTTGAAACAAATAATATATAATGACCAGCAGGCTTTTCAGTTGAATTTTTCAAACGACTGTGTTTGATCATTTTATTTCTAAGTTTCGTCGAGTCTCATCCGCAGGAAATGAAAAACGTGAAGGGTTAAACACAGGATGAAAACAAAGAAGTGTGCAAACTTAAACGAGTAATGCATTTCTCTTAATTTTCTGTGTCTTTGATTTATGACTTCTTCCACTTTTGAACATTGGGACCAAGTGATGCTTTCGTGACATTATTTTGTCAGAATTTTCTATGCAAATAACTTATTGGTAGGAGTGGAATGAGGCTGAAAGAGAATCGTGTGAAAATCGATTCGACTGTAATCTTTTCAACTTAAGTCGACTATAAACGAAAAGTTGTCTGTCAACATGGCTAGATAATTATCAAGCCAAGTTGAAATATAAAAAAGTTGTATGTCGACTTGGCCAGATACATTATCTCGCCAGGTCGACATATGAAAAGTTATATGTCAACATGGCGTGATCATAATCACGCATTACTGACTTATAAATAGTAAATGACGAGATTTAGTTTTATATCAACACCATGCAGGCACCTTATCCCGTAATTGGAAACGAATCCTGGCCGATGCAGTGTGGCTAGTTATATACCAACATCCATTGGCGCGCGGTGTGCACCTCTGGATATAAAATTAAATCTCGCCAATAATTGCTATATGTCAACATAGCGAGTTCATGTATCTCGCCATGTTGACGTACAACCTTTCATAAGTCGACTCGATGAAATAATGTATCTCGCCATGTTGACAAAAAAACTTTTTTATATCGAACTGGCAAGATAATTATTTCGCCATCACGATGTCGACATACAACTTTTCATATGTCGACTTGGCGAGAAAACGTATCTCCCCATCTTGACAAGTCGATGGCACTTAAAAACCTCCGTAAGTTGTAGCAGAAACGTACTAAATTCTCCCGATAATCCTTACACACTTTTTATTCATATATCAATAGAAACTTTCGGTTGAGAAAAAAACCCTCAAAATACTCTGATTAGATAGCGATATGAATATATTTTTTGTTTCTTTCCGCTTTTAATATTTTCAGCATGCCATATTTTCTTTCTCAGGGAACATGTAAAAATTGACGAAAAAAAAACACATTGTTTTGAAATAATTATAGAGCATTTAATTTTTATATAGCAAATAAGGGTCAACCATACATTGAATTGCCCTGTTGATTTCCCACTTCTGGAATGGATTTTTAACTTTTTAAAATGAAGTAACGAATGTGGGGGGGGGGGGGGGTTATGGTTCAATTATTCATTTTGTGAAACTGCTTATAAAGTGTAATCCAACATTGGTCATAAGATATATGGCGTCGGTTTAGGTAATCTCTGGCACAATTTCAAGGACTGCATAAAACAGTATTCTTTGTGCACGTTTTTTTAATGAAAACTAGATTCACAGTAAAAACGTGTGTAATTTATGAACTTACTATTTCAATAATACTTTCATCTCAATAATGTTATTATTTCAATCAGGTTTTTTAAAATGAATTTTAACGACAATGTAAAATTTTACAAAACATCTAAGCGTTATATATAACTTTCTCACCCCCACTAAACCCCAATATTTTCACACATTCAACTCATAAATTGTTTGCATTGGGCCGTGTTCTGAAGTCAAGTTTAACTTAGACCACGGTCAAACTCTGTGCTAATATTATGGGAAGCCAACTATTAAAAAAATGTTTTTATTGTATATTTCTTATGTTTACTATTTTGTTTCATTATGCTTTCATAATGAAGAAAAATACTTCAGTTATCATTCCCAGACAATTATGAACAATTTGGGTGTCATATGAGTTAATGAATGGAGTGTATACTGTTAGGGACTTGGGCCCCAAATTGGCTCTCCATAGTTAAACCACAACTTTAAACCAGGGTTTAATTTAAACCTGAGTTCAGAATACGGGCCATGTTTAAAATATTATAATACATCATATATAAAATCTATACGGGATCTCTAATTTTATTGTGTTTTTATTGAGTGTAAATGTATTTTTTTCTACGTTCAAACATTGGAGCCCTTCTGATTATGTCAACGAGTAATTAATGATTCACCCTAAAAAGGACTGGGCTATTTGAGATGTACTGAGGACTGGGGGGCATGATGCCCCCCTTCTGATCTCGACCGCCGTTCGCGCCAAAATCTGGGACGCACATAAACTACAAGCCAGTATAAAAATCTGAAAATAATTAATTCTATTTAGTATGAATAAAATATGCAAATTTATTCGTGAAAATCATTATTTGAAAATTTAACACCCAATTTAAATTTTCCTCTTTTTTACCAGATGTCATCTTTGTAATCTAATTTACAGGTTTTCACAAAGAAAAATTTTTCCTCATGTATTTGTTTTAAGATTTTCTTATGTATATCTTTTTTTTTTCCTTGTTATTTTTTTTTTCAATGGAATTTATTGCAGACCATTTAACAACTAAATTAAACCCTAAATTAATTAAGCAGACCAATTAGAACGAAAAATAATCACCCTTATATGAATTTCATCTCCCATAGACTTTGTACACAAAAATGAGCCATTAAGTCACGTGGCGTCGCGATGCTATACCCGTGCGTCGCGATTGAGTTGCCCGAGACTTCAAAGAAAAAAGTCTTTAAAAATTGCGGTGCTTTCATTTTGCATTTGGGAAATATCGCGCGAAGCATCAAGGGGGGGGGGGGATGGGGCATCATGCCCCCCAGTCCTTTTAGGGTCAATCTTATGAAACTTTATACCAAGTGGATTACAGGGTCAAAAGGATACAGGGTATTTTTATCATTCCTTGTGAGATATTCAGTAAATGTGCTAATTCGTTAAGTGCCTGAAAACAAAGACTATGCTGTCGGGGCTTCTATTAAACACAAAGGTTTGCAGTAAATAAGGGGACATAACAATGACCAATCAATATGACTGGGTGCATGAGTTTGAGGATCTCCAAATCCACTTACAACTAATCTATCGTTGTTTCAAAATTTCAATGATCAGTAATCTTTGTGTAACGGTGCCTGAAAAGTATTAGGAGTATACATGTATTGCTTGATTAAAATGTAAATGTTTTCACATCAGTTACGTCCAGTTCAAAGTCATATGCGTTATTTTTAATGTCAGTTTGTTAATTTGTTTTCTTTTAAATGCATATGTATTTGAAATTATCTTGCGATATGATTTATTTCTATGATGTGATAAATTTACTTTCGGTAGATACAGAAGAAATTACATTTTTGAGTGGGATTTACTAAATGAGTCCATTGGGAAAGGTGACGTCAAAAAGGTGCATTTTTCTGATTTTTAAAGGCAACTCAATGTCACCTTGGACTTCTCCTTTCGATGAAAAGAAAAAAAAATCCCAATCTGGAAGTGGTTTGTTTGTTGCCAATATATTTCAGCCAAGAAGATAATACTAACTAAAGAAGTTATCCATTAAAAGGATGGTTGAATAAGCGGGATATCTTTTCCCGAATGCATGTATGTGTAAATATCACTTCGACGCAATAGCACAATAACTGCAAACTAGTATATACATATGCAATTTACATGAAATAGTGCACAGTCACGTTAAACGAAATAAGAATGGAACTGCAGAGTATGACCATAAATATGATAAATGAGATATTTGTAAAGGATAGCTTGCTTATCACGATTCTATACCTAATTATGGAATGGTGAGCCGCAATGTGCAATATCATTACAAAATTAACGGGGGCTTTAGAAATAATAACCCACACATTACCTGTAAAACCATTCTTACACGCCAAAGGTAATAGCCGAATTATACTGACCGAACATATTTGTTTTCTGAATATTAATGGCGTGAATCCTAATTTGGCGAATTTTCCTCATATCGAAACTTTGACCAGGTATTTGTTTATATGACCTGCCATCATCGATTTGCATTTTAGGCAAGATGGATCATGTGTATGCTGTCAGTTAATGGTTTGAATAGGATCCATTCAGACGTTTGAAAGCATCCCAATGTTTCTTATCAATGGACATTATTTTCATCGATGATGAGACCGTTATTACTCGTGTCTGTATTCATGAAGTCTCATCGTCAAGATTTAAAACGAACATGAAAGAGTTCTGAGTATTATTCAGAATTTAAGTTGGTCCAAATGCAATGACATGGACAGAGTTTTTAGTATTATTCAGAATTTGAGTAGGTCCAAATGCAATGACTTTTAATTTCATTATCCTTCTTGATAGCTTTATAATTCTTTTACACAATAAGTACATAATTATTTTGTGATGAAGATTAGGATTGTTGGTGTTTGTTCTTTTTTTATTCTGGTGTCGCTTGATCTCAACCAATAAATACATGTATGCGATATTTTTTATACCTACATGTGTTTGTGTCGAATGTTTTTGCCTGAGCATTAAGAAGATGTATCAACACCCCAAATCTACAGTAATTTCTCGTAAGATCTGCTAAGTAAACGTATAAAATGAGACATTTGAAGCCACATGTCACACCTTTGTCGCACTCGAGTTCCAGGTTGTGAACTGGTTGGCGATACGGTGTTCAGATGTCGTCGATACTGTTCCTGCAACCAGTGTCAATGTCGTTGATTTACCATTGCTGCGATGGCCCTTTCCTTGCTTTGTCAGTTTGTCACCCCGTGTCCTGCAGCACAGTACGCTGGCCCAGAGGTGGTAGACCCTTTTGTTGGCCATGAACGCAAGAAAAATGTAGACGCCCTGGAGAGAATTTAGGATGATGAAGATGTACCATAGGGCTGGCACTCCTGCAAAAGCGGCTACGAACCCGAAAAGCCAGGTGAAACCTAATAGTGTTGATATCTACACGTGAAAAAGATGGGAAGAGAGAGAGGGTGTATGAGAGAGGGAACCATGTAGTAATAATGTAAAAATAAAACAAAGCACGAGTTGATCAATAATATTTCAGCTACATATTTACGTATAAACAAACCTGACCCCATTGCATATTACAACTTTGTCATGATTGGGACTTCTTTTGGCGATGAAGTGCACTCAGTGACTACCATGAGCATTTACCATGGTAAGATACCAGAACAGAAATAAAAGTGCTGATACATACCTTCCAATATATTTGTAGCTCCTTTCCCCTTTCCTTTAAAGTGCTAGAATGCCGGATAGCACGATTTCGAATCTTGGTCACATGCCTTATTCCGTGCACTGTGTGTCCAAATAATATAATGTTGAATAGTAAGAAGATCGCGAGTGGCCCACCAAATGCTATCAGATTCACAGTCCTGTCACCAATCCAACATAGAGTTTCACTGCCGTAATGAAAGTCTATCTCTTCCCCTATTGTGAAATGAATCCCAAGACAACTGGCAACGATGGCACCGGCTAAGGAAAGTGCGAATGTCGTGTATTTCAAAAGCGAGACGAGACTATCTGAGGACACGCTGAAGTTGTTCAAGCTGCCGAAAGTCCTATCCAGTTCGAACGCTAGACCTGTTGTCATGGCAAAAACAAAGAGCCACAGAAAATGACCGATTACTGCTACTATCATGCAGGCGTAAGCGTTTCTTGTTGCAATGCCATTCAGTAATTGCAGGAGTTGAGCTGCAAAAAGAGCTACACAGAGTATCATGATAAGTTTGTTGCTGACACACTGTCGGAGGACAGGGAAGGTACTGTACGTCAGGAAAGTGGCGATTAGTGCAACGAGTGACATACACACACCAACGTAGCTAAGAATAACCTGCGACTGATCGTACCGGAAAAAGTATTTCACGACAGTTTCGTTCACTGTTGCGTTTTGACCCGATCCCTCTGGCACACATACCTGGATGTTACCATCTGCTGCCACCATGTATTCATCTGGACCAAGTATTTCCCCGGTCGCTGCATGTCTTAGAAAATTAGACTTCCCTTCCACTGTGGTGAAATATGATACGTTTCGAGATATGAGTGGACAGGAAAGAAAGTGCCCTCGATCGCAGATGTGAACAACTTCTTTCTTATGGAACTTGCGAATGGTCGAAGGATATTGGCTGTCGTAAGTCGCAATTAGCTCCGTCTCATATGGATGGTAGAGGTTGCCCGTCTCATTATCGTAAACAAAAGATGTGCCATTATGATTTTGAAATTGATAATAGGAAAGTTCCTTACGGCCGCGATCACAATTGGGGAGCCCTTCTATCGCGACACATCTGCGTGAAATGTCTACATCTTTAATATCACAACCCATCGCTGGCTGATAAACGTACAGAAGCGACCTGTCGATGGCGTCTTCAAGCTCTGCATAATCAAGGACTGCTGTGTAAAATGTGTATTCCATGGATGTGTAAGCCCGTCCCTCATGCATAACTTCCTTGCAATTAGTGTTATTATCTACTTGTTTAGTGACATTATCCTGTGGAATTTGATGTTTAATAGTGAATGATTCATTGGGCAAGTTGAGGCTTACAGCAATGCAGTTCGAAAGCTGACCCAATTTATCAATTTCCAGTTTCAGGCACGTGTCATTGCTGTCTGTCGCTATTACCACAGTCATGGATAACTCCAAATTGGCATTATTGTTACCACATGTAAGGTTAACCGACGGTGCATCCCTGACACACCTACCATTAGTGAGTGTATATCCATCAGTACATGTGACTGCCACACATCCATCAGACGTCAGATCGTAGACTTCACCAAAGTTACACGCCACCTGCCTTTCCACAACCATGTTCTCAGAATAGAAGATGGACACACTACTCTTAGCAGAAAAATCAACAATCACGGAGATCGGTGTCAGGGACATGCCGATATCATTGTCGCTGGGTTCTCCAGATTCGTCTAGAAAGCTAAAGCTGCCAATGCTGCTAGACGCGACGACAGGTGTCAAAGACTCCCCCGGAGAGGAGCATAATCTCTCCACGTATTCTTTTTGTTCATCAGTTGTCCAATTCTTACTGATTGCGCCCTCATTGCAAAGTTTGCAGTATGGATTCTTGTATCGACCTGTCGATTCTTCTGTGAAGATACCAGTAAAGGACATACATCCCTCTAGAAGAGTCCGTGGGGAATCAGGCGGACAACCTGCTACATAATTATAGTTCAGACATGGGCGAAGACTACTTTGTGGCACACCTGAAGGAGGCGAAAAACGTGGTTCGCAATTTTCAGAATTGATGAGTTCGTGAATTGTTATGTTTTCGGACTCGACAAATGTTGCATGCCGTTTCAAGCAACTGAATTCAAACTTCCAACCAGTGAGACCGCCGCTATAGAACTCGACACCATTGCAGACAGCGCAAAATATATTTCTGTATGTAACACCACCATGGACCACTGGCAGGAGCCTCAAATCGGTGTTTGTTGAAGACTCATTTGACGTGCACCTATTGCGCAAAACAGCATCATGCCACGTTTCAGGGCATGACTGAATCATCCAGAAAGCATCTGATGAATCTGCGTTCGGAGAGATGCACTCAGTGTTCACCTCTCCTCCTATATCATCCACTGTCTCACGGAAACCCCTTGTGCTCTCTGTAGAGTTCGTCCCAGAGCAGACCATTCTGTAGTCTCCGCAGCAGTCGTTGTAGAACTCACATGCCTGGTCACAATGACAAGGAGTTGGATCACCGGGTACTTCTCCACAGTTTACATTGCCACACGATGACGAGGTGCAGGTCTTAAATGTGTTTTCCCCTATTGTGACATTGACCGTCGTTGCTGTGAAAGAAAGAATTAAAATAAAGATCTACGTGTGAGACATTGACAAAGAAACTTTGCTTGATGCGTGTCACTTCTTCAAATTTTCATTTGGGTGTTTGCCATTCTTATAATATGGTTACTTATGGCAGTTACCAGTGCCTGATCGTCTTTGGCCGTAATTACGAAATACATGAAGGAGAGTTAGCAATAGATAGGGCGATCGAGCTAAAGGAGTGGGGAGAGATGAACATACGGGAGGGGGTACATAACGAAAGATCACATAAAAAACAATGTTCATATATCTACAGTAAAAAAAGAATAAATCTTGCAGGTTTAATTCATATTTTCAAGCACTCAATGGGGTGGGCAGAAGATTTTTTTTCTTTGTCATGCCGTTCGTATACCAAAACATACAAATATCCCATTATCCAAACAGTAGCGAAATCAGGATAATATACATAGTCACCGATAAAGGTGGGAAACGTACCTGAAGCATATATCGACAGCAGCTGAAGAATAACGATATGCAAAAGTAGAGCCATGAAGAGGAAATAAGCGTCGACCATTGATACACCGTCGTTTTGAAATAACAAATAACTGAGTGAAAAGAAAGAAGAGAATGATAATATAATCGAACTAGCACCCTTTTCCTGTCACACGGTAACCATAAATTGGCAACACATGCCTAAATCAATTGGTAACCACTTTTCCGAATGTAAACATCGAAAGTAAAACAAAATGTTCAAACCAAGGTAAATTTATCATGTTCAACTGGATATAAGTGTTCAGAGTTTCGATTTTCAAGAATATACGAAGTGCATTGTTAATAGTATCATTAAGTCATTATTCTTTCAGTTACTGTTTGAGTACTGGGGCATTGTTCACATCATAATAAGATATTTAAGATAAGTACTATTTCATCACGACAGTACAGAACACGTGGGACACGAGTACCACCAAAACATATTTTGATGATGTTGTACATATTTACATATGAGTTCATGTCCCGGGTTCTTGTTCCACAGGCTTTTGGGCTATAGCGGAAACATCATATCTAAATACGATTCAAATGAAGAATACTTAAGCCTTCGTACGAGACGTACGCAGGCTATGGCAAACCGTTTTCTTAATCCCATTTCTTTATATCAATAATTTCCCTTTGTTAACAACACAAATGTTCATTTATACAAATAATTTGAATTCTTTATATCTTGTGTTGTTAACAAAATGCAATCTCGATATTTTAAGAATGAAGTGTTTGATAACAAGACATTGGTTTAAAGGAGGAAACGGCCGTCGACGAGGACAGTACGTCGGCGTCGTGCGCTGGCTAAATTGTCCAGATGTGATCGCTCCATAGGCAACATCACGACGATTTTCATAACATATTTCATATTGTATTGCTTTATTCCAAAATATACATTAGCATTTACTACTCTGCTGCAATGCCAGTGAAAAAGTGTGCTTTATTTGCCTTTCGGTCGAGAATGTCAAAGTCCCCGTTAGATTACACAAAGGCATGTTTACCGTACATTTACTTGATAAATGTGATCAAACAATAATATTCGCAAATGTTACTGGGTAATATAAATGGATTATTTTTATTTCACCAATACAAGCAGAAGTTGTCGCGTATGAGCCACGGTTCTCGATGACAACTGTAGGCAAGTCACGATGCCTTTATAACAAAACATAGAATGAAGAAATGTGGTACCTTGTCCCGAACCCCCCCCCCCCCCTGCTCCCTCAATCTAAAATCCTTATGAAGTTACCTAGTTTCATTAATTGTGTAAAAAAGCAATGATTGTTGTAATGGTGAATACGACAATGATAACGATATTATTATAATGATATTATGGTGACAAAAGTGATAACAATGATATAAGTATTATATAAGTATTACCAGTGATGTTGCACTGTAGATATTACTGTAAGTAACACAGTTTTTGTGTTACTAATTTATCATTGTATACAATCATGAATGTTACCGAGGGTGGGTTGGGCAAAGGAATTTTATTTAAGTTGATCGATTTCCCTGCAGAAATATTTTTGACAAGCCAAAATTCCAACCACCGAATTTTCATCCTCCCTTCGAAAAGAGGGATATCTCATTGAGGGAAGTTTTTGAACAAACTCGAGGAGGAGGGGTTTTGGGTCACATTTTAAAATGATACCTTTACTATAGTTATATTCATTTATTGAATTTCTGATGTTAAACACGTCACATGCGAGTTTTTATTTCATATAAAATGGTTTAATGAAAAGAAAAATGCTAGGCAGGATGTACAACGACACAAGTTGCATATCACAATGAATACATACATAAAGCTATAGGCATATTTCCGTACTCTGTAAATACTTTTAATAATCTGAATTACACCCTTTCCATACTGAATAGTGAAGAGAGTGTCGGAATAATAATGAAGCAAGAAACACAACGAATTAGCACAGTTCTTTGTAGAAAGCTTCAAATGACATGGATGTGTTTTTCGAAAATGTTAACATCACGGTCACTACTGATCACAGATCTATAAAAAAAAAACTGTCATTCCACTCTGCAAAACTATGAAAGCGGAAAGAAATACACGCAATATACGTCCCGTGTTAGATCAACGATTTGGAACAATATTTTGGGAAAAAATTATTTACTCACCCTTCTTTGTTCTCTCATGGATATAACGAAACAGGTTTATGAACAACTAGTTCAAAATTTTGCCAGCAGGAAACAGAATCTGGAACGTGAATTTACCTTAACGTTGGAGCGGATCACTTGTGATCTTTGGTTGAACAATAGTGAGATAAATACCTCCGTTCCAACGTCCGGTATATACAGTATAGTGCCGGATGCACATGCCGATATTCATCAGTTCATCTTGCTCATAGAGAAGCAGCCATTTGCTAAATTACAGCAAACTTTCAGTGGTAATGGCGTACCCACTGGCGTGCAGATGGGGGAGGGGGCTTTGGGGCCTTATGAACCACCCCCAATATTTTCAAGACCAAGATAAACACAAATTAATAAAAGAAAGAAATGGAAAAGAAAAGAAGTGAGATATGATATTATTTTCCGAATGTTATGTCGAGACCTATCACAAAACTCGATTTTTGTATTAATAGGGTCATATATTTTGCTCATGCATGCACTCTCTTCGCTCGTAGCTTTTTTATAGTAATTTTTGCCCTATATATTCCATGTCCGCCCTCTCAAAACTTTTGGCTCATCATGACGCTTCTGGGAGCATGTCAAACCTCGTCAGCAGGTGCAAATAATTGACAAGCCACCCCCCCCCGAAGAAGTCAACAGTCTTGACAAATTCTGCAAGGGACACCTTACCCTCTTTTCCTCTATACCTGATTGTAGGGTGATATAGGATGGCATGTCGGATCTATGGGGTGATGTCAAATTCATTATGAGCTTTGAATCTTTCGTTCAAAATTCAATGTGCCAGGAATCAGGATGAAACTCCGTCAGCGTATCCAGCTTTAGAATGAAATAGACTGCCGATAACGGTATGTTTGGTGTTGGACGGTGACGACGACGATGATAATAATGATACTAATAACGTTTTAATTACCCAGGGTATAGCCAAGGGTATAGCCAGTTAGTGAAACTGCTCTACCAGCGGGCCCTGCATAACATAATATGTTATTATTACCCTTCTCCAATCTAAATGCTGAGCGCCTAGCAAGAAGGCAGAAGGTCCCATTTTCATAAGTCTTTGGTATGACTCGACCGAGGATCGAACCCACGACCTCCCGTTCATGAGGCGGACGCTCTACCACTGAGCCACCATGCCCGGTTAATATCATGATGATGATAATAAAAAATGACGAATAGCTTTATTTCGAATATCGAGGGTTGGATATTTTTTGTGATATTTTTTCCTCCATGATTTCTAAGGAAGCATGAATGCATGTAAGCAAGAGACCAGAGTACCCGATGCTTACGTTCCTCTCCGAGGGCCTGGCACATCTTCATGTAAACCAAATGAAAATGGAATAGAATGAAATGAATAAAAGTTTGTAAATTGAATAGATATATGCATGTGACGATATTTTATTGATTACTCTGGCCATAATCTCATAGCAATGTTATAGCTATCCACATACTTATATTGAAATGCCTGTTTTGAAATAGTACACCAACCAACTAGAACCAAGACCAGGAAAATTGCTCCAAGTTTGTATTCAGATGCCCCTTGGTAGTCGATATTGGCAGAACACGTGAATGTTCTCATTAATATGCACACAATCATGTGACGGTGACAGTCATTACATCAAAGGAAAGGCTCGCGTTCTCTTTGTAGGTCCATGATCAGGGATACGGCATGGGAATACCAACCCTTTCAACATTGCATTGATTAACATATAACCTATACGTACATAAGGACTATTTATTCATTCTCGTATTTCTTTCAAATCATTAGTTTTTGCATATGAATGCTTCCATGAGATAGCTCCATCATATTTAACCGAATTATTAACTTTACATCAGACTACTCGTACTCTAAGATCAAGCACAAATCAGCTGTTTGCTATTCCTCCCATTGTTAGCGCTCATTTGCACATGCCTCTTCCGTCTTATGGAATGCACTTCCCAATTATATGAGAAATATTCATGATTTCGATAAGTTTAAGACTTCCCTAAAAAAGTATCTGTTTAACTTGTAATGAACTCAGTGCCCAACACTCTTTACTTACTTTCTAATTTCTTTCCTTAATTCCATCCAAGTGCATAGGGACATGCATTGCTATGTGTTATGCGCTATAAAAGAACTGAATATTATTATTATTATTATTATTTAGAGTGATCATGTCAAGTGACAAAATAAATCACTCATCTCACATTCATCTCAGGCTAACTTGCCAAAACTTGAAAAATAAAATTTGTACCACGTGATTTTAACCCCGGGATTTTTACATCAGTTAATTGGGTAATGGCAGGTATAAGAGGTACAGTATAAAGGTGAGAATATTTTCTTTCACATGCAAGTAAATTGAAAATGTAATGCTGGGTAACCTCTGAATATTTGCCCCAACAATTCGGATTATCTTTTCCATACTCACGTTAAAGGGATGGTCCGGACTGAAATTATTCATATCTAAATAAATAAAGTAAAATTGACATAGCATAATGCTGAAAATATCATCGAAATCGGATGACAAATAACGAGGTTATTGAATTTTAAATTATATCAATATTTTGTGAAAACAGTTATGCACATCGTCATGAATATTCATTAGGAATGGCTGATGATGTCATATCCCCACTTTCCCTTTTTCTAACATTAAAACGAAATTGTTTCATTTTTACATACATGTGTAAATGATGTGCCTGCATTAAAATGAAATAAGTTGCGGCAATAAATAATTAATGCACTAATCAGTTGTCAATCCAATTGTTATCTGGTTATAGTTCTTGGTAGTAAAACTTTGATATAATAAAATAAAAAAAGAACAAGTGGGAATATGACATCATCTGTCCACCTAATGAATATTCATGAAGACATGCCTAGAAATGTAAACCTTTAAAATTCAATAACTTTGTTATTTGTTATCCGATTTTGATCAAATTTTAAGCATTTTGCCCTGTGAGTTTTACTCTATATATTGAGATATAAATATCTCCAGCCTGGACCATCCCTTTAATTCAGTGACTGTTGGCTTGATTTTGTGGGTGCGCTGAATACGGCACTGCGTGTATTTATTTAGGATTCATTATTTGCCTGACATGTCATTTGTGTATAAGCTGGACTGACAAGCAAGATGGACGGTTTCATATACATAAATTTTATATTTGGTTGTGAAGAAAATCCCTTCTCAAAAATTGCATCTTAAAATGTTTTGACCTGAAAAGGCGGAATAATAAGGCAAATTGCTACCTGTTTATTATATCTTATTATTTCTGTTTACATGATGACAGGAAACATTGTAACTTAAGATAAATCATGAGCTTTCCTAACTTAAGATAAATCATGAGCTTTCCTAATTTAAGATAAATCATGAGCTTTCCTAAGATTGTGTGTGCGCCATATGCACAAAGTTCTTAAGTGCAGTGAGCTTCAACTTAACAATGTGAATGGGGGCAAAATGCAAATGACATGATGCTGTTTGTATGTTTAACTGTGAAAGGGGAAGTTCTCCTTGAGAAAAAGTTTATAGTAAAAAAAAAGGAGGAAATAATTAGAAAACACTGAAGAAGGTTTAGGGAAAATCAATCAAAGATTAAAGAGCTTAGTTATCATAAGTTTATTCTTATTTGTGACGTCAAATGTAGCAGCTTTCCACGTATTGTGAATTAAAAAATATCAATATGTCATTTTTTTTTTAAATTGCCGCAATTGTACATTCTGGAAAAGAAAAAAAAATAGTCATCAGGAGCCATTAAACATTGAAATTCATGCATTTTATATTACATACATGATGTAACATACGAGGCAGCTGCTCGAATATGACGTTACTGATAAAAATCTTAATATTCCTATAATGAAGTGCCACTTTATGGGAAACGTTTTGTACCCGTGAAACCATGAGTAAACAAATCGATCCAGACATGCTTTGACCCATGCACTGGGGGAAAGTCCATCGTGAGCATTGCAAAGCTCGGATATGTACTGATCGGGCAGATCGACAACCGTATTATCTAACCATAAGAAACTCACTCAACCTTTGAGGACAGACAAGCGATTCGAGTTCGTATACCGGCAATACGTGTACGCACAACCCGGGGGGGGGGGGGGCACTCAGTATATAATGCATAGTGGGTATGTGCCGCGGAGGGGACCCCCATTTTTACACTCAAATTTCCGTTCCAAGGCATAGCATTTTTGTCTTATTGAGAAAAAGAACAAAGAAAGCCGCTCCAAGGCATAGCATTTCCTTCTTATCGAGAAAAAAAGAAGAAAGAAATCCGCTCCAAAGCCTCGCATATTTTTCGTTACGCCGTTCCGGTCGCATTGATCTGCTACAATTTTGGTGAAAAGCGGCCGTAGAGCGCTTTTCGACCATCGCCTAAGTGCGAGCGCACCCGGCGGAGGCCGTGCTAGCTGCGTCATGCACGATTGCCCGTTCCATAGGGCCCGGGGGGGGGCACTCGACCAAAAAAGTGGTAGGGGTGTGCCGCGGGCGAGGCAAAAAACGGGGGCCTTGGAGCGGGCTTATTGTAAAAAGGAGGGTCCTCGGAACGGGCTTCGGAACTACAAATGTTTGTGAAAACAGGGGTCCTCGGAACGGATCTCCGTATCTCTGTGAGTGCGTATGCATCCCTATGGAACGGGCAATCGTGCATGACGCAGCTAGCGCGGCCTCCGCCGGGTGCGCTCGCGCTTAGGCGATGGTCGAAAAGCGCTGTACGGCCGCTTTTCACCAAAATTGTAGCAGATCAATGCGACCGGAACGGCGTAACGAAAAATATGCGAAGCTTTGGAGCGGATTTCTTTCTTCTTTTTTCTCGATAAGAAGGAAATGATATGCCTTGGAGCGGCTTTCTTTGTTCTATTTCTCAATAAGACAAAAATGCTATGCCTTGGAACGGAAATTTGAGTGTAAAAATGGGGGTCCCCTCCGCGGCACATACCCACTATGCATTATATACTGAGTGCCCCCCCCCCGGGCCATAGGGATGCATACGCACTCACAGAGATACGGAGATCCGTTCCGAGGACCCCCGTTTTCACAAACATTTGTAGTTCCGAAGCCCGTTCCGAGGACCCTCCTTTTTACAATAAGCCCGCTCCAAGGCCCCCGTTTTTCGCCTCGCCCGCGGCACACCCCTACCACTTTTTTGGTCGAGTGCCCCCCCCGGGACGCACAACGGCCAAGATTATCCAAAATGGAGTTAAATGTCGCGGTCAGCATACTTTTCTATGTATTCTTGGTGGTAACATGTACAGTTGGCATTGCCTTCGTGGTGTTTACGTGGTTTTTGTATCGATTTAACAGGAAATATGGACATTTGCCTTGCCCAAGACCGACAAGGTATGATTGAATTGTTCTATGGTAATACGTGTGAGTGCGTCGTATCAGCATGTGTTAATATAGCTCCATGGTCTGTGTTTTATAGCTCCATGGTATCACGTTAACGGTTGTGTTAAATAGTAGGATGTAGGAAAGTGTTATATGACCCCCTTTATGACCGTTCCATTAGCGTTGCCAAAGTTACAAAATAGAATGGCTAGAATGATTCTGGGTGCACATCCAAGAACTCACATAGTTGATATGTTTAGAGAACTTAAGTAGCAAAAGTTCCCATTCGATGGAATCAACATAGAATGATTTAAGTATATAAATGCCCGAGTGACCTTGCACCCTACTATGAAATGTATCGTCGCCAGGCCAAGTCATGAAATTGACTGATTCCGCATGAATAGTTCTCTCAGTGTTACCATCAAGTTGAATAATTGTGCGGCCAGTAGGACATTGGAATTCATGGGATATGCTGGTGGAACAACCTCGATATAAATCAAAGAACCAGTCGGTCGTTAAATGCTTTTAAATCAGGACTTGATAAAATTAAAGGAAATTATGATTTTCCGTATACCGTATGAAACAATAAAAATATATGAAGGAAAATAGTAATTTCAATGCCTGGTTTAACGAAAATGTGTGATAGTTTGATATTGATTTTATTTTCATTTTTGTATTAGGACAAACTTCATATGATTTTTTTTACTTTTTTCTTATTTTCAAAATCGTTTTTGTTTTTGTTTTGTTTTGGGATTTCGTATATTTTGAAACCAATTGATTCTTTCTTTAGATTTTAATGGATATTTCTTGTGTTTATTACCTTTTTTCGATTCTTTTGGGTACCATGTTTATATAGATATGCATATGTGTGAATATTTAATTGTGCTATTGATTATTTAAATGTCACTGATTCAATTATATTAATTGTAATAAATTGTATGTTGACAGGGCCGGTGTGGAAAGCAGTTCTGAAACTGACAATGCTACCCTGTATAATAAAACTACAAATAAATGAAATAAAATAAATGAGAAATTTATTAACCCTCAGGCTTGAGTTGCAGAACACTTTAACATGTTCAAGTAGCTTATAACATATTGTTGCAAAATCTTTACGGGGTTTGGAAATCAATGAACCGCTCTAATGTAATCTCTCACAGATCTCACTGATTTCACCAACAGTTCGTTTTTCTCCTCTCATTGACTCTGTATAAAAGTTCTCACTTCAGTTCTTAATTTCCCTCTCCCAGAATGTAAATAAACTATCTGTACATGTGTGTATATTCTCTCACAAGTTGGGAACAGCAAATTGAAATAAGCAGAGCTGACTTTTAGGTTAGATTGTCCATAGAATAGACACAATCCAACTATACTTGACTGAAATGGACTCCAAGACATGCCCCGAAAAACTCTTCTCAAATGCGAATTTCCACCCCTTTTACCTTTATAGAGAGCTAAACCGAGCAAAGCATCCTTGAGCTAGTTTCTATCCTTCTCCCAAGAACAACATTCGTCCTCGGCCTAGATGGGCTGCACGGCACTGAGAGTCGGTCCTTGATGTTGCATATAAACACAAGGGCAGACTCTTTTGACGAGCGGAGCGAGACCCTGGACTTATGTAAAACAGATCTGTCCTCAGCGTGAGGTCAGGCGAGGTCGCATGCGACTGAGATCTGTCATCACTGGGCGAGGCCGCACGCGACTGAGAGACTGTCCTTGTTGTCGTTACGTAAGCGAAGCTAGGACAGTCGCTCTTGAGGAGCGAGGCCGAGTCTGACCTCAGCTGGGAATGTTGGAAGGACGCTCAGGCAAAACGAGATGTAAAACTATGCCTAGGACTATAATGCGATTTACAAGCTCGAGAAGGCTTTGCTCTCACACAAGGCTTTGTAGGTCCATGATAGTACAGTACACTACAAATACAAATTCGTGACGAATGAAAAGTTCTACCATGTATCTTTGTAGTATCCTTCTAATATAATTGAGAGAGAGAAAGAGATTAAAAAAATAAGATCTTGACCCCTATCGAATATCCTTGCGCCACCATTTGTAATTTCTACGATTAAACTGGTTTCTCTCAAGGAAGATATGACTGATTCGAATATTATTTTTTCCGTCACTAGCTTCTTCACTGGTCACTTGTCTCATTTCAATGCTGTTGCGAAGAAGCTGGATTTCCCGCCCCTGTTGCTGATGTACCAATGGTAAGCTTAAAGATAACTTCATAAAACAGCATAGAGGCACTATTCCGACTTAAAGATTCGTTAAAATGAATTTGGAAAAAACTTAACATGTTTTATTTAAAACATGTTTCAATCAACACTTAAAATTTTGCATCTCTTAGTGAAAATTTGCATCTCTCTTAAAAACTTAATTCAGAAGGCGTTCCAGTATGAATTAGATTTAAGTTCCATACCCATCCAAGCACTACACTAATATGAATTAAAAGAGAAAGAAAACAGAAAACAAAACACAAAATAAAAAAAATTATAAAAAAGTGACATTACCTCGCTCTTTTTTAAGGCATATCTTAACATGTTCTTTTTTGTTTTGGGGACAAAGTAAAGAATAATTCTTTACTTATATTGTTTCTGTTTTAACCAAGGACGAGGGAACTCGGACCAGTCTTCTATCTGCGATTTGTTTTACAACCGATGGTGGTATGTTGCGACTCTAAAGCGGTGAAGGTAAATTATTGACTGATACAATTTTATCATTCATTATGGCGACCATGGGATAGCTGAGAAAAGGTTTAAGTCCTGTAATGGTATGCCCAAGATAGAAAGATTTAACACTTATTTCCACTTTGTCATTTATCTCGTCATTGCTCACAATTTTAGTGAATCACTTAGTCATTAGTCATACATGTATCACCATCATCATATTCAACTTATATATTCTGTTTGTGTTTGTGTTTAAGTCAAAATATTTTGAGGGGTTTTTGATGAGATTTATCCACAAGCTTTAACTCTGATATCATCGATCTTCTTTAAAACAGGAAGTTTGCCTCGATAGCCGCCATCTTAAACCACAAAGCATGTACGTAGGATTCTATTCCGTGTTTGGCGAGAGATTCATGGGCAACGGACTGATCTCACAAACTGATCACGAGAAATGGCACACACGGCGAGCTCTCCTAAACCCAGCCTTTAATCGAAAGTGAGTAAATCTCAAAATCCACGGCGTAATATAAAAAAGACAGTCCCCCGAAATGAAATGAATAAAGAAATAAATGAAAATGAAAAACAATAATAAATAAACACTTTAAAAAATCATTCGACCCAAGATTTCTAATTTTATATAGCTAATTGACGACATTGTATGCATATGATTCGCCATCTAATACTGATTCTAGGACGGGCGGAAAAATAGGGTAGTTTTCATGTTTCAGGGGATGAATGAGAATTCGTCCTGAGATGTTTCAATTATTGATTCATTTTCGTATTGAGCCAGTCAATATACAGTTTGATGGTCAGATGTGAAATCTCAAACGTATTTTCTGTCTAATGGCAATATGAATTAGTCCAATAATTTAATCCTCATTTTACTGCTAGTTAATTCACGTCTCTAATGGGACATATGTGCAGGTGTGACATCCAAATATCGAAGAGGTACTCCATGCTAAACTTCTAAAACCTATATGATTTGAACAGATAAGAGTCCGAAAATCATCCAAGCAAAACGCCGCGAATTTCATCACAAATCTACCAGGGATAGCACAGTTATTAGTTATGACATTTCAAAGTTTTGCATTGTTTTGGCGAATCATTTATATTAGCGAGCTGATGATGTCATCTCTTTAACCTATTCCTTTGTGTTTTATTATATATACATATATATATGTATATACATATATATGTATATGTATATACATATATATGTATATATATATATATATATATATATATATATATATATATATATGTATATACATAAATATACATATATATACATATATATATATATATGTATATATATATATATATAATGTGATGACAAGTTAACTTGTACCAAACGCTCTTGAGGTGTGAGTATGAAACATATTGTGATGAGGCCAACTATTGTAAACAGTGAATGTGTAATCTACAAATGATATATATATATTGTCCTGCGTCATCTTTCAATTTGGCCTCATCACAATATATATTTATATATATATATATATATATATATATTATTTGTATATTACACATTCACTGTTTACGATAGTCATTGCTGAAATTGATTTTTATTAGAAGGGAGACATGTTTTACACACGTGTATTAAAATATTAAATAATTGTGATTTCATTTAAAAGAAATATAAGTGAGAGTGGGAACATGATATCATTTTCAGCATGAGGGCATGCATATACCAATTTTCTCAAAATATCACCAAATTCCAATACCTAATAACCATAATCCAATACCTTATCATTTCCATCAGGTTTCGATGATTTTTTCTTGAATTTAACTCGTGATTATTTAATATGTATCGCTATTTTCAAGACTGCAGTACGCACTTTAAATATCCGTCAACTCGTGATCATATGCAGCGTGCAAGGTTAATTTTACGATGGGGGTGGTGGCTGCAATAATGTTTTTAAAAAATATATCTCGGTAGGGTAGTTTTCATGTTTGAATTGAAATAAAGGGTCTTGTGCCACACAAAAAGGTGACGACCGCTTTTTGAATCTTATATCAGGTATCTCATGCAAATGATGGATCTCTTCAACGACAGTGCGACCCGCTTGCGGGATCACCTAGCTCCCCTAGCTGATGGCAAAACGCTCGTAAGAATGCTAGACCATTTCAACGATGTCACCTTGGATGTAATTGCAAAGGTAACTCCTCCTCTCTCCCTTCATTTTCTATGCATGATGACTATCTTTAATGAGAACTATGATGGCAACATTGACTGTGTCTGTTGAGTTTAAAGTCCTGCTGGCGTAATTAGATGAAAAATACGTGCCACCTATATTAATGACCCTTTCTAAAGAAATCCAAAACATTGGGCAAAGTTTTCTGGACACACACGGGGAAGCAGTTTTCAAAACTCTTCAGTTTTATATTCGTAACCATTTCGTCGCTAAAGTGCAAATCAGATGGTTGGTCTCAAATTCAGCCAAAATAACCGGAGGATATCCAAATGAACAAATACTGAATAGGCCTACCTCCGTCACGTTAACCACTGTCTTTAATGGTAAATTATGTCGAATTATCAGCAATTCATTATAAAAATTTTACTTTTCTTCTCCATTTTCTGCAACTAAGGTTGGATTTGACATGGATGTAAACGCTGTTGAGAGACCTGACTGCCCGTTCCCGTCGGCGGTGGCGCTTGCTCTTGAAGGAATGGATGTTATATTCAAGCAACCTATGATGATGGTTAGTGTTGCTGAATTTCAACGTTTCTTTACAACTTAAAAATCCACCTTTTTTTATACATCAGATCATGCTGTTTCTCCACACGAAATTGACTCTTTGTGAAGTGATAGATTGGGAAGAGTGCGCAGCAAAATCTGTCGCGTTGATTGATGCACCAGTCATTTTATCCCAGTGTTATTTCTTTTAAATAGTAGTTCAACTCTTGTGGGTGTTATTACAGCACTTTTGATTTGTACTTTTACACTCTTTTGTGTCGGTTGCAATCTCTTGGGTGTAATCCTAATAACCTAGGGTTTCATTTTAACACACACATGGTTTGGTCCTCTCGGGACACGGTGACCCCCCCCCCCCCCCGGCTTGTACAGTGTCTCAGCTCAATCATTTTGACCGATATGAAGAGATATACTCTTGGCCTTTTCCATTCTTGAAACAATATAGTTATCTTTGCTGTAAAATAAGATCTATATCTACGTCTAGCTTTTTTTTTTACAAAAATTATCTTTTTTCTTCCAGATGGATCCTCGCAGTAAGGCTCGTAAATATCGCCGCTCAGTGCGCGACGCCATTAAACTGGTACGAAAATATGGCAAGGATTGCATTGAACAGAGAAGAGCGGCAAAGAAGAGAGGAGATGAGTTGCCTAAGGACATCTTGACATGTATCCTTGAAGTCGAAGACGATCTCTGCAACGGACAAAACATCGACACAGCAGACATGATTGACGAGTTTGGGACATTCTTCGTAGCAGGTTAGCTCTTACAACTTTTATCTCCTTGTAAGATATTTTCTCTCAGAAACATGAAGGAATAATACATTTTCGGTTTTCTCCTCCTTTTCAGTATCCTCATCGTCACGATTATCATCATCGTCTTGGAATACTTTTTTAATCTTTTTTTTTAAATAATCTTAATTAATATTCGTATTGTTTTTTTTATTATTGTTAATATTGTTATCATTACTCAACTTTCAAGTCCTTGTTTAAAATATATCTTTTCATAATTATTTAGTAGTTGTTATATTGTATGAATAATTATTTTATTGGTGACTAACTCATGCGAGAGGTTCTTTCCATGATCAAATAGTGAGTAATACTGTAATATGTAGGCATACATGTCTATTTCTTTGTTATACAGTGCGTATCAAAAAAAAGTTTACACTTTGAAAAAGCCCTGGGAATTAAAAAATATACAACATGTGGGTAATTTTTTCACATATAATCTTGGGTTTGGGTCTCATCTATCCAATGAAAGTAAAAGTTTTGTCAGAAAGTTAAACTTGAGTGAGCACTGTCCATTTTTGTAAAGCTCGCAGAAATCTGTTTGCGCAGAAATGCTCGTTTTCACGCTGTGTTAAGGGGAAACGGCGAAATCAAACTTACCCTGCGAAACATTTCTCATACATTTCCCTTGCACTTTCAGTCAGTTGAAATAAGACGGATACATTCAAGCATTTTGTCACCCAAACAATTTTGCCACCCAAATCGAAATTTCAGCACTTAGTAAGCACAACCTTTACCCTTTTTGTGCCAGCTGGATCTGAGGACATAACTGAATCTGAACAAAAGTTTAAATCAGACATCTCCAGCATTATTTCACTCAGTTTTTATCATTGAAAGTGGGTTTACATTTCATTTTTCATTTAATACTTGTTTCTTCACACTTTTCCCAAGCTTGGCAATGATTAACAAAATGAAAATCAAGCTTAAGCCATTCCATGTAAATCACAGCTCAGTGTAAAGCAAATATCGTCACGATGGCCTCGGTGTGTGGGGGAGAGGGGTGGGGTGAAATGCTCTCTTCGAAGTGTTTTGGGCAAGGAAACAAGTCAAAAAAGGTAAAAGATATCTTTAAATCAATTTTAATAGCTAAATTCTAAGTGTTCTTCATGATTAAGGTCTACTTTTATTCGCATAACTTTTTTAAAGTTCTGCACAAATCATTTTCACTAACTTTTCAAAAGTAAGTGGTGCTCACTCAAGCGGAAATATTCTTCGACAGTTATATCGTCATTTGATTAAATGGACCTGTACCAATGTTGAAATGTGGAAAAGTGTTCAGGATATTACAAATGTATAATTTTACAGGATTTTTTCAAAGTGTAAACTTTTTTTTGATACGCACTGTATAATGAAATGCGCTACTTTATTATAATTTATTATTATTATCATGATTTTTATCAATATTATTATTATTATTATTATTTTTATTACCGGTATAGTTATCATCAACTATGTTGTAGACTTATCATCATCATTATCATCACCATCATCACCATTACATTGTCATCATCATCATCATCACCATCACATCACCACCACCACCACCACCACCACCATCATCATCATCATCTTTATCATCATCATCATCATCATCATCATCATCACCATCATCATCATCACATCATCATCATATCATCAGCAGCAGCATCATCGTCGTCGTTATTACTGTTGATATTATTATAAGTATCATTATTGATATCATTATTATTATTATGATCATGATCATTATCCATCCACGATTACTGTTGTACCTATGCCATAATTCAGCACAGTCATACATAATATTGATCTTTATGTTTACTTTGAAGGTCAAGATACCACGAGCAACCTCCTCGCGTTTACCTTACTCGAATCTGGAAGACATGAAGACGTGGCAAAGAGGTAAGTTTTAGTTCAAGATCGGCAACCTATTTATTTTAAGAATATAATTAAAATGTAATTGTGAAATCAAACGGATACGCGGCGGTGTTGATTCAACATGAAGGATAACACACTAATAAACTACTCAATACATTCATAGCGCAATAACTATGTCACCAAGTAGATAAACGAGTACTCTTCCTCTCAAAACAATTTAGTTTCTCTGTGCAAGTTTAGCTATTTATAACATACGGTGAATCGGAGACCACAGTTCGCTTTCCATTTTAACACACAGCATATTATAGGAAGGTATCAACTTAGCATAGTAGCCAGAACGATTGTTTCGCAATCCGATGACCTTGGTCGAATTGCCACTCGGACAGACCATGGTCCATGGACAGACTCGGTATGTTACCAGGTCCCTCGGAGAGGACCTTAATCCTTCGGTCTCCTAATTGCTTACATACAAGCAATCACGCTTCTAAACAAACCACCAACACCCTTCTCGATTTCATTTTTAAGTTCTGAAGCAAACACCAATCACTCTCGTTCGGAGAAAGAGAAAGTAAGATAGTCATAACATGTAGTTTGAAAGTACATTGAATTTTTTTAATTCGTGATACTCTTCCTTGTTTTATTAAGCCATAAATAGTTTGGCCCTCGGAATAAAAGAAGGAAACCATATTATCAAGTATGACGACTGTTATAGCAAGTTTATCGCTGAACTGTTGTTTCTACTACAGTGCGCAATCCATACAGTACATCACTTTCCTTTTTATTTTTTTAGTATTTTTTTTGCCACATATACCTTACATTGGCACTGAATGCGTGTGTGTGTGTGTGTGTGTGTGTATGTATGTTTGTGTGTGGAGGTGCCGTGGCCGAGTGGACTAAGGCGTCTGACTAGACATTTGAAAGTCCGGGGTTCGATCTCCGGCTACGGCACCTTTGCCGTGAGCAAGGCATTTCTTCGACAGTGCTCATTTATCCTGCATTCAAATAAATGGGAATGCTATATGCATTCTTCAACTAGGTATGTTTTTGTTATTTTTTGTTATTTTTTATTTTTAAGTGAGTGTATGTATGTGTTGTGTTGGTGTGTGTACACGCATTCGGGAGGGTTTATGTGAAATAGAGATGCGTATGATTAAGTTTAATTTAGGGCGTGTTTAGGCATCCTTTAGTCTTGTCTATTCATATACATTACTTGAATAACAACATTTATTTTTTTTTTTCAAAGAAAACTGGCCATGTAATTATGTATTCTCATATAATTTTAAAATACTTAATGATTAATTGGTAACATCAGTGGTACTACCATACCCGTCTGCATACATATATGTTTTTATGTAAAAAAAAAATATTGAAACATAAACTTGGCTTTTAACTTTGTAGGTCATGTGCATTCCAGTTGCCTCTAACGGTAATAGGTGAATTGTGTTTGTATTCTAATATCTGCATAATTAAACTTCCCAACGGACTATGCTACTCGTTTGGGAGCATATCATTTGTCCTTAAATTAATGGTGAGATATTTGGTTAGTTTATTCCAGAAATATCCTTGTCCCCTCACATCCTCGGTCCAGTGAATGTAAGGTCTCCCGTCTCGGAGATACAATCTAACCAAGAAGGGCATTTCATCATCACGGATGTCTTCAAGGAAGACAACCATCACGAATTCTGTAAGAGTATCGCTCACGTGATCCATAGCCGTACGAAACTTGAGAACAAACCAGCGGTCCCTCACAGCAGCTCTACTGAGGACGATGATGGTCTTGTAACTATGGGTCACCACGTAATCGACAGCATCTAAGTAATGCATGCCTAGTACGAGATCCTCGTCACCGAAGACGTTCCTCCGAAACTGTGGAAGGTGTTCTACCAGAGCAGGTCGGAAATGCTCGCGAACCCATACTTCGTCGTCGTCGTAGAATATGATGTTCAGATCAAACTCAAAGTCGTCGTGTTCTCTGGCGTCTTGCATCTCTCTGTATCCAACGGCGGCTAGTCTCAGCAGAAATATTTTGTATTTCATGTACCATCGGTTGTGATAAGTGATTATAGAAATAGCGATAAAGCAAACAATAGTCAGTGAAATCAAGGAAATAAGCCCAATATTGCTTGTACAAAATTTATTCGGATCAAAATCAAGCAGATGTTTCAGACGCAAAGGTTCAACGGATGCTATCGTGCAGATGGTGTTGTCTTTGTTGTCCAAGTCAATGTTCTCATTTAACAAATCTATAAGCCATTTAAGGTCACAATTACAAGCTATTGGGTTATTTGATAGATCCAGTAGTGAAATAGAGGATGCAATTGGCTTGAAAGTGCTTTGATTCAGACTTGTTAACTTGTTGTCAGCCAATGAAAGGTTGGTGAGTTTGGCGTTATTCAAGAATATCAATCTTTCCAAGTAGGAAATCTGGTTTCCCCCCAGGTTTATTGATCCTAATTGAGGCAAAATCGATAAGAGTCTTCCATCAAGACTTTTGATGTTGTTTCCTTTCAAACTTAATGTCTGGAGAGATTTCAAACCCATGAAGAAGTGATGGTGTACATTTTCAATTTTGCAGTCATCTATGATAAGCTCCTGTAAAGCAAAGAGTTGACGAAATATTCCTGGTGGTAAAGTATTATCGAAGAACTTAGTTCCGCGGAAATAATTTCCGCTAAGGTCAAGACAATGGAGATTCAACAATCCATCGAAAAGAGAGGCACTCGTCGCGTTGTTCAACAGGTGAGCAAGAATAATGCTAGACTTCTTTAAGCTGAAATCAACAAGAGATTTTAGATGCCGAAAAGGTGATATTGATGGTGTCCAATTTGGTGGCTCTAGAAGATTATTCAGGGATAGTATTCTTAGCGTTGGGATGTTGAGTTGTAAATCATAAACGTTGGTTCCTGACAGATCAATATATTGAATACTGCTGAGACCTGAAAATGCATTCAACTCTAAGAAAGAGAGTTCTTTGTTTGAATTCATGTCTAAGGAGATCAAGCTTTCTAAACCACGAAAAGTAGATGATAGTATTTTTGTTAAACTGTTTTCTCGTAAGTTCAGTTGTGTCAATTTAACTAATGTCCAGGTCTGGTTGTCAGGATTTATTTCTGTTATATCGTTGTTGCTGATATTCAATACGTCCAGTGATTCCATGCCATTAAAAATGTCTGGAGGAATTGTATCAATTGGTAGGCTGTTATAACTGAAAGTAAACTGTTTGAGTTTTGTCAAATTCGCAAAGACTAAAGGAGGGAGGTACGTAAGTTCATTCCCGTAGAAGTTCAAGACAGAGAGAGTTGAATTACACAATGGGTCAAACAGACCTTCAGAAAACGCACCAGAGTACCCTCTCACGATCGTGAGCTCCTGGAGGTTTGATTTTGAGATGCCGAGTGTGATGTTTATTAATACCTCATCACTCAAGGGATAGAAACCCAGCTTTAGTGAGAGAATGTTCAACGATGCAAAGTCGTCAGGATCTACAAATTGGATTGGGTTGTCTGTAAGATCTAGAAAGTCACTGTGGCATACAAACGTGAAGCATTCCTTTGCAATACGCTGTATTTGATTTCCATCCATGTATACTTTGTGGACCTTACCACAAGAACTTATATTAATAAAGGAAAGTTTGTTATTTGATAGAAGTAAGCGGTGGAAATTTTGACTCGACTGTAGGGTGTCATTAGGGAGTGTCATTAAGTTTGCTTCCTCCAAATACAGAGTGAAAAGTTGCGGAGACATATTGAAGACATCTTTTACTGGAAGCACAAGACGAGGGTTGCAGGACAGGTTCAGGATCTTTAAGCCATGGAGGGGATGAAAAGAGGTAGATTCTATGACTCCTAGATCATTGTTAGAAATATACAAACTGGTGATTAGAGGGTATACTTCGAACGAAGCGTTCAAAAGCATTTTGATTCGGTTATTTGACAAATCCAGCAACACGATGTCCTTAGAAAGATCCTGAGGAACTTCCTTCAAGTCTCTATGTGAGCAATCAACCATCCTGAACTCCATATCCTGATTGCACCCATGGGTGGATTTGCTTGTGAGCAGTGTTGAAGATGTCGTTGCTTCAAATCCAGCATGTGCATCGACATGTCTAACGAATAAAGAGGAAAAGCCTAAAAGCAGGAAGTGTAGGATATGACTGACTTCCATAATGTGTCAAGATACCATGTAACTCTTGAATCTTGATGAAGAAGTACCCTTTTTTCGGATCGCACGTAAAAATACAAAGTAGCAGCAGACGATTTAAGTAAAGTTTCGTAACCTTTAATAATAATAGCTGTAATAGCAATAGCAACACATCGATTTGCGAAACAGCTATTGGTGGAACTGTGCGTGACTATTCTCACTCTTTCCTTTTGATAAATAACCCCAATTAGAGCCAACTTAGTTTCAGTTTACTACGTACTACAGATTTATAGTAATTTATTTTACAAATATTGTAAAAATGACAGCGGTGATGAGAGATAATGTCGCAGCCACTGCCCGGAGCTAGTGTATGGAGAGGGAGTGGAGCAATCGACTGGGAAATGGGGAGGCGTTTTCTGTAAAATATCCGTGCTTGCGAATGCGATATTCTGCAAACCAAATGCAAAGGTAGGATTAGGCAGACAGGTATAAGGCATCATGATAGATGACAGCATCCTAAAATTATATGCCAGTGAGCGTAGTGACACCCTACACCGTGGTGTATGATAAGAAATTCTCATGAATGGACGATTGTATGTGTGGGAGAGGATTAAGCTACTGGTCAAGGAAATGTGTTTTCTTTTTCGCTATTACAATGGAACTTAGAATTTTGAACCAACAAAACGGTATGAAATCTGACCCTGAAATGTGATGATGTTCAGTGGTGTAACGGGCGGGGAGGTGGCCAGGCTCCCCCCCCCCCTGGCGGATTTCACCGGGAAAAAAAAAAAACGGCATAAAGAGAAAAGAGAGGGAGACAGAAAGGAAAGGGGAAAATGAGGAAAAAGGAAAGGGAAGTGGAAAAAGTGAAAAGAACTAAGAAAAAAACATAAAAAAATGGAAAACGGAAAAAAGCGGGAAAAGGAACGAAAGAAGAACATGTGACAAATAACAAATCATTCCGAAATAGCCCTACTAATACATTAGCATGATTACGAAAGTGAAATGAATCAAAATATGACAAATGAAGGTAGAATGGAATGAGCCAAAGCTTAATTGGAAAACAAAGAAAAGGGACAAGAAAAAAGAAAGAAAGAAGAACTTAACACGACCGGGCTGCTGAGGATTGAAAATAAAGAATGGGAAGAAAGATGGACTGCATACAAAACTGTGTTATAAGCTTGTTAAATTTTATGCAATAACTGCTGCAATCATTACATTGGCTAAATCTCCAAACCTACCAGGGGCTTTGCCCCAGACCCCACTCAGTACGAGTACGTAGGGGGTTCATCTGTAACCTTCAAAGGGCTCTATAACGCCCCCCTGTATGGACCGTTCCTACATTAAGCTTAACGTTCAATCACTGGCGTCCGGGGGGGGGGGGGTCTTGGTTCCACACCCAAGGGTAGATAAAAGAAAATATAGGAGGCAACGTAATGAAATGAATAGAAAACAATGAAATGTGTTATTTGCTGAATATAATGGAAAACTCTGTCACACAATTTGAATGTCATTTCAAAGGGCCAAACTTTTTCGGGCTCGCTTCTCTCGCTGGCGACTTTTTACAAATTGTCCCACATTGCTATGTGTCCCCTCAAAATGTTTGGTTCATTACGCGACTGCGTTGAATTAATGTTGTGTAAAAGCTATATAGGCCTACTGCATATACCCGCGAATTGATTAAAATAGCGGCAATCTGTAAGGTCTAAAATGGCTTTGATATCAAGAGGACTCCCACCCCGGACCCATCCCGCATAGCACTGGCGTACAGATGGAATGGTTTGACCATGGCCCCAAAAGTTCTACAACCAAGTAAAAAAAGAGAAAAGGTGTAAGATATGACGTATATTTTCTGAATAAAGTGTAAAGAAAATATCTCAAAGTGAGATTCTCATGAAAAGGTGTTTTTTTTTCTCGCTCGCTCGGGAGATATGTTAAGCAGCTTTTTGGCACCTGCGCCATACTGTGCCCCTCTATTTCGCGCACAATCCTGTTCACAGTGGCGTACAGACCCACCCCCCCCCAAAAAAAAAAAGGAAAGAGAGAAGGGTCAAATATGATATTATTTTCTGAATAATATGTCAAAATCTATCACAATATTGGATCTTTGTAAAAAAATTGTCAAAAATTTTGCTCGTTTGCTTCGCTCGCTCGCAACTTTTCTAAAAGATAAATTATGTCCGATACGCCATATCTGGCCCCCCTCAAAGATTTTGCCTCATTGCACCATTGCCTGTTCATACCATGATATGACCGGGAAATTTTTGGCTCTTGCCCCCTTGGACACCGACCCCTGATATGCCCCTAATGATGTTTGTGTACTTTTCATCGGTGAAAATATGCCCGATTAACATACAATACGGTATAAAATGAGACATTGCACATTGGAGGGGCGAGGGAACGTAGCGACGGATCAAGAAATGCATATGCTTTTCTGAAGTGGCGCGTCAGATTTTGAAATGGGGAACTGAAGTCAAAAGCTGATGTATGTTCCCACCAAACAAAAGTAGCAATTTGAACCCACAACAAAATGTTGGTCTATAACAAAAAAAAAATAATGAGTGTTTGTGAGCGTGACGAAGAGCAGAAGAACTTGCTATTTCATCGGTAAAACTTAAGCATGTTGAACGCACATTAATTAGGGTATAGAATACAAATGACGTTTTTACGTTTTCACCAGAAAAAAAAATTAACGTTGTGAACCCACGACGCACACTGTTAAAAAAAAAACCTGTTTTACAGAAAAAAAGAAGATTTTGCAGAAAGCAATAACAGAATCATTCTGTAAATTCATAAAACAGGAATTTTTATGCAATTTAACAGAACAGGTCTGTTTAAAATGGGAAAAAGGGTGTTTTCTTTAAGGAAATTTGTAAGGTTCCATACACCAAATACCAATTACGCAATCTGGTAAGATTACAGGTGTTCTCGAGACTCTGCTGCAGGAACTTCTTTTATTTTAAAGGAGAATGAAACCCTTGAAACCAGCTGAATCCATATCAAAGAGAAAAATCAAAGAAACATATTGTTGAAAGTTTGAGGAAGATTGAATGAATAATAAGAAAGTTATGAGCATTTGAATATTGAGATCACTAATGCCATGTAGATCCTCCCATTGGCAATGCGACCAAGATCTGTGATGTCACACACGTACAACTCCCTCATTGCTTTAGTACTTATTTCACTTATATTCTCACTTTTATAGAATCTATCACAAGGTGAGGTGTTCTCTTTATGAGAGGACAAGTACAGAGGTTTCACAACATTATATCATTGATGAATCGTTTGTCATATGATTAGAAAGAGCAAAAAGATATGTTTTGGGGTATATTTTCAGTGTCCAAAAGGGGAGAGTTGTTCATCTGTGATATCATAGATCTTGGTTGCGTTGCCAATGGGAGGATCTTCATAGCATTAGTGATCTCGACATTCAAATGCTCATAACTCTTCTATTGCTAGTCCTATTTTACTCAAACTTTTGTTGATCTTATTCTTTGATTTTTCTGCTTTCACAAAAGCTAACTTGCTCCAGGAGTTTCATTCTCCTTTAAGGATAAACTTTCTAACAGTGCAGTATGTTATTTAATTCTGACTTTCGTTTTTCACTCTCTTTCTGTCTTTGCTGGCCGATCTAGAAAGGGGAGGGGTAAATGTATCATGTGTCCCGTGTATCCCTGGCTACGCCAGTGATTACAACAGCTACTTTCGCTAATGTCATTAACATCAATTACTGAAAATCATGCCAAAATTAATCAACATCGATTTGAAGTTCAAGATGATACATTATAATCAATCTATCAATATGACTCTAAATGTAAAAAAATATGATTCATTATGGACCCTTGACTGTAAAAGTAAAATATATGATTTATTTTTATCTTTATTTGTAATTTTAATTTCAACGGTGAAAATATTCACATTCTGGTCTATATTATATACAAAGGAAGGGTGTTAAATTCGGGATTTTATCCCAATGACTTCGTAAACATCTTTAGTGGTATTAAATTAATGCAATGAATTTAACAACAATATGTTGAAGTATTCGATAACATCGTCAACGTTTGCCTTGCATTGCGAATTGATACCAATATAAATCTAATAAGATGCGCTGAAAATCCGTAAATGATTAAGAATGACATGTTTCTACCATTTTCTTTTTGGACAGGCTAAAAGCTGAAGTTGATGAAGTCCTGGGGAATAAACCGGTTATTGAGTACTCAGACCTCCCCAAGCTGGAGTATATGTCTCGGGTAGGTTTGTATTAACTTGTCTAAAATAAGACATGTATCTAAAACTTGTCAAATATTGGTGAATAGTCATTAGACCCGAGCATCAACTTACATACCAAGATTAAAACACTGTAGCAGTCACTGAATGCGTTTTAGCCTTTAGAATTTAAATTTGGCATCTTTTCAGCCGATTAAGTGTTTTTCTATTAATTTTGGATCTCTACTTAAAACGGTCCCTTTTCCCTTTTCCCAGATTTAGTGATAGGATATTACATTGCTACTGACAAAGATCCTGACATTTTCAGCCCATTTTAAATAGGGGAAGGCGGGGTAAGTTGTGACACTTTTTGCATTTTGCATGTTGGAATTGATATGACTAATAATATTGTACAAATAAGTACCTTGCCTTTAAATTTGATTCTTGGGAAATATTTTTCACCTATATATAACTTTCTACCCCAAACTGAAATTCATTGTGACCTTTGAAAAAACCGATGTCAAATGGCTCAACTTGCCCCATCTGTGGGGTAAGTTGTGCCACCTTGAGGGGTAAGTTGAGCCATAAAAACTATGTACAAAATGTATGCGGAAAGAACCAGCATGTCAATTTCTTATTTCAAGTCTTTTCACTTGCTAATTCTCTATATTTACTAACATCATCTAAAAGTAAAAGAACTGTCATGTAAATTTGCACCTTTCTGCCTGCATATCAGTGGCTTTTCAAGGTTTGTTTCTTTTTTTATTATACATTAACATAAGAATTACCATGGCTCAACTTGCCCCATGTTGGCTGGCTCAAAGTACCCCAGTCCGAACTTAATGCAATATTTTCTCATCCACACATTTCTCATGCATCCATCATGTAAAAGACTAAGACAAGAATGAAGATCCATACCTGGACTAACAATATTGTTATTATTTCTTTATTACATTTAAAGACGTGTATGGGTAAAAAGCACTGATCTATTTTACACTCTTTTTTTACTTTTTTGGCTGAAATTTGTATTTTTCCCTCTAAAAAAGTACTTTTTTCAAAGTTTTTCAGTCGAAAACAATGTGGTGGGGTAAAGGGTTATGTAATGGGTCACCAATACATGACACCACCACAATGTCTGACTCATTCATTATTGGCCTGGGGTGGTGGCTCAACTTGCCCCTATGCTCAACTTACCCCGCCTTCCCCTATTTAAATATACTTCAGAACGGCTTTATTTAAACAATGCATAAATATATATGTAGATATTCTGATCGGCACCCCTATCGAAGGATGTAAAATCGGGTTAATTTATCCAATAAAATATCCTTCAGTGTTCAAATCATACCTTTTTTGGGCACAGACGATTTCAGTACAAGCACACTATGAATAGTAAAATCCAAGCTGGCAGAATATATGACTTTCATTTACCAATTTGTTTTGGGTGATTTTTAAATAATTGCTTTAGTATTTTATGTGAAATTATAATGAGTTTTTGTCTGAATTTTAATAAAATTGTATGAAAAAAATTAATATATGTATATATATATATATATAGCTTATATATAGCCTATATTTTTTAAATTACTTTTAGGTGTTTAAAGAAACAATGCGACTTAACCCTCCTGTGAGTGGGGTAATACGTGATCTAGCTTGTGATGTCCATTCTTCGGGTTACATCATACCAAAAGGATCAAATATATTTGTAAGTAAGGGCGTTTTGTTTTTATTTTTCTTCGCCCGTCGGTTACGCACCGTAAGCACGGTAAGATACAGTATTGTCGATATCGGATTTGGATCTACGGAAGGGCGTTTCCAGAATTAACAACAAGAGCGGGGAGAGGGAAGGGGGGCAGAAAGTTCCTCGAGTTTATATGGAAATGTTTTCCAAAAAAATGTGATAAAAAAAATGTATTTCTTTTAATTGTTCAATGAAGGAGTATTATATCATTCGCACTACTTAGAGAGGGGTCTTATTATAAGGTATTGGGATAATTCAATTTTTACCATGCGGGAAAGTGGGTTCAGGAAGCACCTATTGTTTCGCGCCTGTGTGTATAAAATCAAGTGTAGGAAATAAGGCCTTAATACTAAGGTTATTCCCTTTTTATGGCATTCTTAATTAATTGATTGGCCTATGGAATACGTGGCCTATATCAGTTTTTATTTGTCCCCCAGTATCGTGATTTGGCCATTTGTATATTCAGCTAAATTTAAAATATATAGGCGAAGACAGAATAAAAGTAAAAATTAATAAACACTGTATACTTAGATAAAATAGAAGAGTTTAGTGCATGCTCTTTTTAATGTAGTTATTATCTTTATTATTATTATTGTTATTATTATTATTGTCCTTATTGTTATTATTATTATTATACAATTAATTATTACCAGCCTCCGGAAATATTTCAAACACTTCATCATCAATCTTTACCTCATTGTTATTTTCTTTGTTCCGAAGGTTTGAATGCAGCATTTATTGATTGGTTTGGAAATGTTTGATATTTTCCTTTGTTTAAATGGATGATGTTTTCAGCCTGGTGTACCACTATTATTCTTCGCTCGGATGAACGTATGTCAGGCTGAAAACAACATCCATTATACAGAGGAAAAATAACAAACATTTCCAAACTGCCGCGAATTTGGTATTTAAAGTCGCGCAAGACTTGAAAAAGAAGAAGAAAAAACTCATGAAACGTCGCGTTGCGATCTTGTCGCGTTACAGATTTATTATAAATGATGTCGAGGGGGGGGGGGGGGCAAAAACAGACCCCGGACTGGATGAGGTTTACTTGTATGTTTGAATACCGTTTTTATAAGTCCTAATACTAATTTGTATTATTTATCAATTTCATAAAAAAACATAATACCCATGCACTATATTTCATAACAGTTTATATTTTTTAACCCGACCATGTCTTACAGTATACCCCCTGTCTTTTGTGATACAGTTTGCACATATATTCAGCTGTTTTATTTTTTAATATATATATTTTTAATTTGTTTCTTTTTATAAATTGAAATTAATGAGGTAAACAAAGGTGAAATGAATGAATGAATTCACTTGCTTCTTCACCATTCACACAGCGCCCTCTCATTCGTTATCTCGTCATTTATTTATTTTACACTTTCACTGATGCAGTTTGGAACATATCTAACGTCACGACAGGAAGAATACTTCGAAGACCCACTTCTATTCAACCCGGATCGATTTATTCCCACTGATGAACTGTGAGTATTACGAACGACTTCACTGTAACTATTTTGACCACATTACTTTGTTCTGTTGAAAATGAAATAAAATAAATTGAAATTGAATTGAATTGAATTGAATTGAACGACACAGAAGCAATTAAGCAGCATTTTATAGTGCTCCTAGGTGATCGTCTGATGTCTCATTGTCCAATTGTCTGTCTGGCTTTGGACAGTTCTGAAGTTGTCAAGTGTGCTTATTTGACCCAATGTACCTACAAGATTCGATGTTATTCGTAAAAATAGATATGTTATGGGTAATTGTCGTTTGCTAAATCAATTTATGTATGGAACTAAACGTTAGTCTAGACACTCGCCAAGAAAGACCTACGATATAAATTTGGTGGTCTACTCACCAGCAGCATTGATTAAACATTTTTAATGCCAAATCAAATAGATATTGTTATGAAGTACTGAAAAAAGGGAACCATGGCAAGGCAACAATAATAAAAGCTGACTAGTTTTTACGTATTTTTTAAAAACAATAGCAACAAACACTTGTGCAATCTAATTTTTCTAATCGCACACTTGCTTAGAAAAAATGGCTGACTAAGCACAGAAATTATGAATGTCACCTGATCGGCTCTCAGCCAATCATTTGATGAGGATCCATATATCAATTATATATATATATACAAAAGCAGGTGTAGGAAGCGATTGGGACGAACATTGTATTCACCATCATCACCGTGCACATAATCATCATCACGACTATCATCATCATTTATTCATTCACATCGTCATCATTATTACCATCATCATCCCCATCGTCATCATCATCGCCATCATCATCCTCATCCTCTCACCATAATCATCGTCATCACCATCATCATCGTTATCATCATCATCATCATCGTTATCATCTTCATCACCATCACTATTATTATCACCATCATCATCGTCATCTTCATCATCAACATCATCATCATCACCATCACCCATCATCATCATCATCTTCATCACCACCATCATCATCATCACCATTATTATCACCATCATCATCGTCATCATCATCATCATCAACATCATCGTCACCATAATCTTCAACATCATCATCATCATCACCATCACCATCGCCATCATCATCATTATCATCATCATCATCATCATCATCATTATCATCATCATCATCTATTACGTTACCGGTATCAACGTCATGACTCATTAAAAAATATTTCTCCTTTTTTTGCAGCCCACGGCACCTTTATGCATACTTCCCCTTCGCCATTGGTCAACGGAATTGTATTGGACAACAGTTAGCTCTGGTATGTGATTTCCACTCAACAGTCTGCACAGTGTCTCTTAAAAAATCTGAATGCTTATAATGATACATTATACATTCTTACTTATATATATATATATATATATATATATCTGTATATAAAATTACACTTGAAAACAGTGTTTCTTTGCATGCATTGTATATTTTCCCGCGGTATTGTCACCAATATTGAGGATCGATATAAAATGTAGCTAAAATAATAATAATGATAATATATTTTTTTAAAATCTTTTATCGTTTAGATCGAATCCAAGGTGATCTTGGCGAAACTGCTGCAGAGCTTCGATTTCAGATTGGAGCAGTCCCAACGTCACGTCCTTCTTTCGAATGTCACCAACAAACCGTTTGACAGATGTAAAAACTACATTAGCCTCCGAGACTGACAAGCTGCGTTTATCAACGTTTATAGCACCAAGTGACGCATAAATGTTCTGATCAGAATCTTTTTTCTGTATTCTATTTTTGTATTTGTTTTTATTTTTATTATGTTTTTTTATTCATGTCATTTTTTATTTTTATGTTTATCTATTTGTATTTATTTCTTTTAATTTAACCCTTTTATATATGTATTATTCATATTATTATATATATTTGTATTTAAAATCCAGGCTTATTATTTATATTTGCACCGCCCTCACGCGACGAACCACGAATACCCCAATAACCAGTAAACATACAAACAACTTCTTAAAAGCAAATCAAATCATATTCTGAAATAACATCTAAAAGGTTACTACGGATATAGATACGCGTATTGTGATTTCTAGTACAACACAAATGGCAAATTCTTTACTGTAAGTCACATAATCGTACACAAAGATAGCGATAATGGGAGGTATTGTGTGTGTGTGGGGGGGGGGGGTGGCTTGAAATTACCAAGTAACATGTTTGACCATTGTATTTTACCGATTCTAAATATTTTCATTTTATTTATACCCTTAATTTTATGACCTAGATGGAGTTGGGGAGGAAGTGAGTTATGGTTATTAAGTAAGCCTTTTCCATACCCAGGCAGCCTCTCCAACTCTTATCCAGGTCTTTTTTTTTCTATCACGTAAAATTGTGATTGATCTTCTCTCTGATTTGTTTGTATTCTCTATGTTTTTGAAATGTCAAATAAAATAATAATAATGATTATAATGATTTTAATATGACATGTTTATACTGTCAATGATGTGATGATGATCATAATGACGTCGTTGATTATTTTTGTTATGACATATAATTATGATGGTTACACTTTTGATATTTTCCTTGTAACGTTGCTTATATTATGACGTTCGATCTATTTTGTTATCTACCGTCATGAGCCCCGTCTTACAAAGAGTTACGATTGATCCAATCAACATCAACTATATGGAAATCCATCTATGTCATAATATTTCTTCAGAAAATTTGCACAATGTACTTTGAGAACAAAGAGAAGCACACTGAATTTTCAAGAAATCGATGAATGTATGAATATACATCATATCTAGAAAATATTTTGAACAAACATGCGTTTTAGATGTTGACGTTGCTGGCTTTCCATAGTTGTCGTTGATCGGATCAATCGCAACTCTTTGTAAGACGAAGCCCCGGTGAAGGCCGATATGGCCAAAAGCTTGCTTGTTAAAAGCAACATCAATGGTGAGCTATGTCTCGCTCATTATTTATTCCATGTAAGTAAATTATATATTGTATTTACATTCATTGTTATATCACTGTAATTATTATTGATTTGTTTATTTTATACGAAATTGGATCTAACCTTTTTAATGTCAATCGGAAGAAAATAAATGTTCGATTGAATTGAATCGAATGTATGATTTATGAATGAATATTGTTTATATTTAATTATATTACATTTTTGGAGGGGGTCAAACTGTTATCAACGGGCAACAACTTTGCCTCCGTAAGCTTGATATTACCAGAATTCCTCTGATATATGAGTAACGGAGAGTCATTTTCTAATCCAAGCCAGGGTTAGAAATACTTTAGAGGAGGCGTTTTGTAGGTTATTAGTGTCAGAATAATCCAAACACCACAGAAACAACATGTGTAATTTATACTAAGAGCATCGTTGATTGGACCAATCATAAAGCTCCATCTATCAAAACTGGATAACAACCATATCTCTTTTTCCTAGAATAATTTGAAAAATAGTGAAACCAAACTGGTGATGCAATCAGGGGATGAACGTTTTCGAAATGTGTTCCTGATATTAGTCATAAATCATTGAAGAATAATTTATAATTGCTTTTTAATAAAGTGTTTGGCATGCAATCATGTCAGTTATACTAGGTGGTACTTCAATCGATGTTTCATTGCAGAGTATATATTTCCTCGAAAAAATAAATAATTTGAAGTTATGACGTCGGTGAAGTTAGAAAGTGCACTTTACACTGAAATGAACCTTTTTATTTCCAAAGAACAATCAACAACCTTAATTAGACTTGTCATTAATTCAATAAGCATACGTTTGTGTCTATGCATGCTCAGCCTATTTAACGAGCGGCGGGAGGGGTAGGGTTAAAAAAAGAACGAAAATTGATAACATTGCTTTCATGACTGTCATCGACTTGTCAAAGCACTCGACACCATAGACCATTTTAGAGCAGAAACTTTATCACTGTGGTAAATCGGGAACACCCATTCAGTGGATTGTGAGCTATTCTAACTATAAAATTTGTCTTTCTTGATTCAATAATTCAGTAGTACGTGTTACCATTAAAAGGTACTCGGGGCTGAAAATATCTATTGCTTAGAAACAGATCAAGGTACTGAAAATTTCATCAATATCTGATAGCGAAGTTATTGAATTTTAAAGCACGTCGTTATGCACGTCGTCATAAATATTCAAGAGGTGGGCCGATGATGTCACATCCCCTCTTTCCCTTTTCTTATGTTATTACATGAAATAACATTCATGATAATTGTGTAATTTTTTCATACATGTATGAATGGTGTGTCTCCCTTATAATGAAATAAGTTGCAGCAATGAATATCTTATACAAAATCAGTTGTCAATCCAATTTATATTTTTTTTAGGAAAAAGTTTGAATAAACCTAATTTCATATAATAAAATACAAAAGAACAAATGGGGATATGAAATGATTTGCTCATTGAATATTCATGAAGACATACCTAGAACTGTGTCAGCGGAATAATGCAAATATTTCAAATTCCATAATTTTGTTATTCCTTGTCTGATTTTGATCAATTTTTCAGTGTTTTGCTCGTCTGATTTTTCTTTCTGTTCAAATCATATTATTTTCAGCCTGGACTACCCCTTTAACCAAAAGATGAAAAGGGGTAGTTATAAAGTTTTAAAGTTTGTTCAGGCTGATTGAATTCGTGTTTACATTTCTTGTAAATGCACTATCATTCGCTATAGAAGTAATATAATTTAGTAAATAATTATGCATTGTTTATACTTTATGAGTTATTGACTGGCTGTGCGGTGGTCATCAAATATATTGCTCGCAACAGATGGCATGTTGGCCCAAGTCTTTATGACGAGGGCAATATGGTTCTTTTCAGAGAAATGTATTTGATGTTCCCGAAAAAAGAGCCATAGTTTTATTATCATCTTAATCAGACATCTAGAGAAAAAATCATTAAAATTGATATATTTCTTTGAAGAATATGATTCAATTGTGTCGCGTCCGCCCGGATATAGCGTTGTCTTTATCATGACGTATATTGTTGCTGCGTGGATCATTATGAAGCGAATCCGTATGGAAAACTAGCGGACAGAAGGTCCTCGCAGTGTTTCCATTGCAGTGCTGAACATTTTATTAGGAATATATAAATATATATACATTGTCAGTCCGAACTATAGATATAAATATATCAGATACCGTTATTTTTGCCAACAAAAATCAATTTTATTATCTGAAAGTTGGATATGTCTCTGAAAACTGTGACGGGTCAATTATGTATACGAGGGGTGCATCCTAGCTTACCACTGCATAGGTAAGTCTGAAAATTAAGTTTTGCTTATTCCTTTCACTTTATAATGATGTTTTAAATGTTCAAACAACGATAATTTATGAAAATGACACAAAATATTGCGAATCAACGCTGAAACATTATTTGTGTATACATTTTATCCCTCTGTAATGCTATTTCCCCCATAAAGCCGCAATGGAACATTCTGCACCACTAGTCATACGATGATCGCGAGGTCTGCAAACGTCGTCTGCTGTGTTTTTACATGTCCGGTACACTGTATGCAAGTTTTCGATATGTCTTCCATCCTCAAACTCCCGGATGTGAGACTAAGGAAAATAAAAAGGTATATTTTGTGTCGTCTCTGAAAGTCAATATATACGCGCATAGAGACCGAGCAAAATATAAATAATACACCTATCCCTTCCCGATATTCAGAAAATATAGGGCAACTTTTTTTAAATGACCAGCTTTAGATGTCTGATACGGGTAATGATAAATATAACTGAACAATTATAATAGTCCAGTAGATATGTGAAAAAGATGCTCGAATCTGGCAGAAAGTGTGAAATTTGGCATACAGGGGTATTTTTGGGCGCTGATGTCAAAAATTGCCGGCCCCAAGCGATTTAACCATCGGGTCGGCCGCCATTTTGAAATCCAAGATGGCCGCCATGAAAAATCATTAAATGTCATTTTCTTGAGTTTTACATGTCATGTGACACTGAAATTTGGCATATAGGGGTATTTTGAGGCACTGATTTCAAATATTGCCGGCCCCCAGCAATTTGACCATTTGGTCGGCGGCAAAATGGCCGCCATCTTGAAATCCAAGATGGCCGCCATGATATATTATTGCAATCATTTTCTCGAGTTTTATATGAACTGCGGTATTGAAATTTGGCATATAGGCTTAATTTGGGGTGCTGATTTCAAATATTGCCGGCCCCAAGTGATTTGTCAATCGGGTCGGCCGCCATTTTGAAATCCAAGATGGCCGCCATGAGAAAACATTAATGTCATTTTCTTGAGTTTTACATGACGTGTGACACTGAAATTAGTCATATAGGGGTATTTTTAGGCACTGATTTCAAATATTGCCGGTCCCAAGTGATTTGACAATCGGGTCGGCCGCCATTTTGAAATCCAAGATGGCCGCCATGAAAAATCATTAATCTCATTTTCTTGAGTTTTACATGACATGTGACACTGAACTTTGGTATATAGGGGTATTTTTAGGCACTGATTTCAAATATTGCCAGCCCCCAGCGATTTGACCTCAAGGTCAGCGGCAAAACGGCCGCCATCTTAAAATCCAAGATGGCCGCCATGATTTATTATTGCAATTATTTTCTCGAGTTTTATATGAACTGCGGTATTGAAATTTGGCATACAGTCTATAGGCTTAATTTTGGGTGCTGATTTCAGATATTGCCGGCCTCAAGCGATTTGACCATCGGGTCAGCTGCCATTTGAAATCCAAGATGGCCGCCATGAAAAATCATTGAACTTATTTTCTTGAATTTTACATAATATTTGCCACTGAAATTTGTAGTAAATCGGTATCTGGGGTGAGTTCATTAAAAAAATTGCTGGCTCCAAGCAATCTGACAATTGATTGGCGGAAAAATGGCAGTCATCTTGAATTCCAAGCTGGCTGCCATAAGAATATTTCGTTGAGTTTTATATGATCTGTGGTATTGCAGTTTGACATATAGAAGTAGTGTGGGGAGCTTATTTCAAATATTGCTGGCCCTCAGTGATCTGATCCCGAGTCAGGGTTATACGGGCGTAATTACAACTGGCAGGCCAAAGATATTCATTCGAGCCAACCCATTAATTCTCAATTTTTAATTTTGATATTGCTGATTGACAAAAATGAATGAATATAATTGATAATCTAACACTGATTCAAGGGAGGGTAACTTTACTGAACTTCTTTTTTTTTTAATTGGGAAGATATATCACCACTTTGGAACTATTTTTATACTTGCGGAAGAAGTATTGCCATTTTACTGTCTCAAGTGAAGAATTTGATCCTGTCAGGTGTAGTCTTCATAAATGCCGATTTATTTTTAAAATGAGCTGGTCGAGGTACCCTTTTCTGGTCAGATATGGAATGTCAGACATATATCCTATCCACTGGTACTACACATTCAACCCTCGAATTTCATCCTTATTTTTTTTGGAGCGCCTCTTTAACACATGAGTCTATGGGAAATGTTTTAGGCCTGTGATACCTCAGCTGCAAAATGGCAGCCATCTTGAAATCCAAGATGGCTGCCATAAAAAAAATCATTAAAAAAAATCAAGAATCATAATTATAACGTAGGTATTATTGTGAAATTTGGCATCTGGGGGTATTGAAATTTCCCCCCAGTAATCTGTCCAATAGATATGCTGCAAAATGGCCACCATCTTGAAATCTAGAGAGGGTCGACTGTCATGAAAATTCATTAAAATCATTTTCTTCAGTTTTAAATAATTTGAGGCACTGCATTTTAGACATACAGGCAGGTTTTGGCATGCTGCCCCAGTGATTGATCCGCCGGGTCAGCTGAAAATTACCGCCACTTTGAAATCTAAGATGGCTACTACGAAATATCTTTCAAAAATGTTTTCCTGAATTCTACATTACCTGTGACACTGTAAATTGGTATTATAAAGCAATAACTTGTATTGTACAGTATGTTAATTTCAAATATGGATAGATAATGAACATATAACACATAACACACTTTATCTGCCATTTTAAATTCCCATATGACCCATCATGACACAAAGGACATGATTACCTAGCTTAGTTCTAAATATTGATTATTGTGGGGAAAAATAAGTACAATATGATAGCACGAATCAAAATTCATGTATGGTATAACTGATGGCAATCCATCTATTATTGCTATCAATCATTTATATGCTAGACGATTGACTATGAATCTTACATATCTCCAGGAATTATTTTGGAACGATTCAATTGATAACCATCGTGTGTTCGACAATCTGACAATGGGAGCATGTTCGCCTCACAATCGGAAGATCGGGAGTTCAAGCTCCGACAGCATCAGACCAAAAGATGTTAAAAGTTGCTTCTACCAGGGTAGAAGCAACTTTGGTGGTCAACTTTGGTGGTCAACAAATTAAAGGGGAAGTTCACCCTGACAAAAAATTTATTGAAACAATAACATAATAAATAATGAAAGAATATTGAAGGTTTGAGGATATTCCATCAAATATTTAAAAAGCTATTGGAATTTCATTTGGTGTATTTGTGACGTCAGATGCAAGCAGTTCCCCCATGTTTCTTATAGTACAAAAATCAATGAAATGTAGCCTCCTAAAAAAAAATGAAAATGTTTTTTATTGAACCCTCAGTATATCAACAAACAAATGATTTCACACCCGCTCCAGAAAAAAAAATTACCCATGATGAACCATTTGTGCATTTTATATCACACAACATAATGGGGCAGCTGCTCGTACAGTATATGACGTCACAAATCAAAAACAATTTCAATATCCCTAGATGCCAAATTTTAGAATAATACGTTAATTACGTAATACTAGATTAATGACTAGTGACTAGTGATTTTTTAATGATCTTTTTTCATGGCAGCCATCTTGGATTTCAAGATGGCTGACAGTTTGCTTCTGACTCAGGGGATCAGATCGCTGAGGGCCAGCAATATTTTAAATAAGCACCCCGCACTCCGTCGATATGTCAAAGTGCAATACTGCAGATCATATAAAACTCAAAGAAATAATTTACAGCCTCTCAACAGAAAATGATTGTTCCGGATGGTTATTATTCAACCAAAGCCACTTCAAATATGTAACTGCAGAAGAAGCTAGCTGGATTGTGTATTTATGGTGCTTCATACTTACGTAACATCTATATCAGCAATTAAGGGTGCCAAAGTATTATAATCCTTGCAACGGACAAAGATGTGGTTGTGTTTGATTTGTTTTCAGTGCCAATACAATAATTTTGTACATCATTCAAACTTGGTAACCATATTGGAATTCAAAATAGCATCTATTTATTATGTTTTTTTTTCATTGATCAAGGATGCAAAGATCAAGTTTTTCTCCAAATTCAAAGTGTTACAGGCCATACGTAAGACTTGAGCAAATTATCTTTCATGGCGGCCATCTTGTATTTCAAAATGGTAACCAAACAGGGGTCTGACAATAATCAGTGCCTAAATATATGCCTATATGACAACTTTCAGGGCCAGAGTTCATATAAATCTCAAGACAATTATCATTGCTTTTAATTCATGGCGGTCATTTTGCCGAAACCCGGTGGTTACATTGCTGGTGGCCGGCAAAAATCAGTGCCACATACTTCTGTATGCCAAATTGTGGTGTCATATATAATGTAACATCCAAGAAAATTATTTTGATATGGTTTTTCATGGCAGCCATCTTGCCGCTGAACTGATGGTCAGATCACTTGTGGCTGGCAATATTTGAAATCAGCACCCCAAAATAGGTACTCTATTTGCCAAAGTTCAGAGCACATGTAAAATTAAAAAAAATGATTGTTAGTGATTTTCATGGCGGCCATGTTAGATTTCAAGATGGCGGCTGACCTGGTGGTAAGACTATTTGAAATAAGTGCCCTAAACTACACCTACACTGTATATGCTAAATTTTAATGCCATAGCTCATACAAAACTACAGAAAATTATTGCAACGATATTTTATGGCGGCCATCTTGGATTTTAAGATGGCGGCCGTTTTGCCGCTGACCTGGAGGTCAAATTGCTGGGGGCCGGCAATATTTGAAATCAGTGCCTAAAAATACCCCTATATGCCAAATTTAAGTGTCACATATCATGTGAAACTCTAGAAAATGACATTTAATGATTTTTCATGGTGGCCATCTTAGATTTCAAAATGGCGGCCGACCCGATTGTCAAATCACTTGGGACCGCCAATATTTGAAATCAGCACCCTAAATTAAGCCTATATGCCAAATTTCAATATTGCAATTCATATAAAACTTGAGAAAATGATTGCAATAATATTTCATGGCGGCCATCTTGGATTTCAAAATGGTGGCCATTTTGCAGCCGAACAAATGGTCAAATTGCTGGGACCGGCAATATTTGAAATCAGTGCCTAAAAATACCCCTATATGCCAAATTTCAGTGTCACACGTCATGTAAAACTCAAGAAGATGACATTAATGATTTCTCATAGCGGCCATCTTGGATTTCAAAATGGCGGCCGACCCAATGGTCAAATCACTTGGGGCCGGCAATATTTGAAATCAGCACCCCAAATTAAGCCTATATGCCAAATTTCAATACCGCAGTTCATATAAAACTTGAGAAAATGATTGCAATAATATATCATGGCGGCAACCGCGTAGCCAGGATTTCATTTTGGAGGGGGCGGTAAATGCACGCGAAGCGTGCCAACACTTACAGAGCGCGCGAAGCGCGCTCCCTAGGGGGTGGGTGCAGGGAGGGGGAGTTTGGTGTTTCATAAATTAAAATGAAAAGGAGCCGTTTCTCTTGTCTCTAGTACCTATATCAGCTCCAATTCAGTGACTTTATTGTGATTTTTAACATTGTTTCATGAACCTTGTTTTCAAAAGTGATAGTGAACGCACAAAAACGGAATACAATGGAGGAAATTAAAATAATAATAACCCCGCACGAAGCGCGGAAGCTAAAGCATTTTATCATTTTTTTTGCCATGAAAATATTTTTAAAATGAGCTGGTCGAGGTACCCTTTTCTGGTCAGATATGGAATGTCAGACATATATCCTATCCACTGGTACTACACATTCAACCCTCGAATTTCATCCTTATTTTTTTTGGAGCGCCTCTTTAACACATGAGTCTATGGGAAATGTTTTAGGCCTGTGATACCTCAGCTGCAAAATGGCAGCCATCTTGAAATCCAAGATGGCTGCCATAAAAAAAATCATTAAAAAAAATCAAGAATCATAATTATAACGTAGGTATTATTGTGAAATTTGGCATCTGGGGGTATTGAAATTTCCCCCCAGTAATCTGTCCAATAGATATGCTGCAAAATGGCCACCATCTTGAAATCTAGAGAGGGTCGACTGTCATGAAAATTCATTAAAATCATTTTCTTCAGTTTTAAATAATTTGAGGCACTGCATTTTAGACATACAGGCAGGTTTTGGCCTGCTGCCCCAGTGATTGATCCGCCGGGTCAGCTGAAAATTACCGCCACTTTGAAATCTAAGATGGCTACTACGAAATATCTTTCAAAAATGTTTTCCTGAATTCTACATTACCTGTGACACTGTAAATTGGTATTATAAAGCAATAACTTGTATTGTACAGTATGTTAATTTCAAATATGGATAGATAATGAACATATAACACATAACACACTTTATCTGCCATTTTAAATTCCCATATGACCCATCATGACACAAAGGACATGATTACCTAGCTTAGTTCTAAATATTGATTATTGTGGGGAAAAATAAGTACAATATGATAGCACGAATCAAAATTCATGTATGGTATAACTGATGGCAATCCATCTATTATTGCTATCAATCATTTATATGCTAGACGATTGACTATGAATCTTACATATCTCCAGGAATTATTTTGGAACGATTCAATTGATAACCATCGTGTGTTCGACAATCTGACAATGGGAGCATGTTCGCCTCACAATCGGGAGATCGGGAGTTCAAGCTCCGACAGCATCAGACCAAAAGATGTTAAAAGTTGCTTCTACCAGGGTAGAAGCAACTTTGGTGGTCAACTTTGGTGGTCAACAAATTAAAGGGGAAGTTCACCCTGACAAAAAATTTATTGAAACAATAACATAATAAATAATGAAAGAATATTGAAGGTTTGAGGATATTCCATCAAATATTTAAAAAGCTATTGGAATTTCATTTGGTGTATTTGTGACGTCAGATGCAAGCAGTTCCCCCATGTTTCTTATAGTACAAAAATCAATGAAATGTAGCCTCCTAAAAAAAAATGAAAATGTTTTTTATTGAACCCTCAGTATATCAACAAACAAATGATTTCACACCCGCTCCAGAAAAAAAAATTACCCATGATGAACCATTTGTGCATTTTATATCACACAACATAATGGGGCAGCTGCTCGTACAGTATATGACGTCACAAATCAAAAACAATTTCAATATCCCTAGATGCCAAATTTTAGAATAATACGTTAATTACGTAATACTAGATTAATGACTAGTGACTAGTGATTTTTTAATGATCTTTTTTCATGGCAGCCATCTTGGATTTCAAGATGGCTGACAGTTTGCTTCTGACTCAGGGGATCAGATCGCTGAGGGCCAGCAATATTTTAAATAAGCACCCCGCACTCCGTCGATATGTCAAAGTGCAATACTGCAGATCATATAAAACTCAAAGAAATAATTTACAGCCTCTCAACAGAAAATGATTGTTCCGGATGGTTATTATTCAACCAAAGCCACTTCAAATATGTAACTGCAGAAGAAGCTAGCTGGATTGTGTATTTATGGTGCTTCATACTTACGTAACATCTATATCAGCAATTAAGGGTGCCAAAGTATTATAATCCTTGCAACGGACAAAGATGTGGTTGTGTTTGATTTGTTTTCAGTGCCAATACAATAATTTTGTACATCATTCAAACTTGGTAACCATATTGGAATTCAAAATAGCATCTATTTATTATGTTTTTTTTTCATTGATCAAGGATGCAAAGATCAAGTTTTTCTCCAAATTCAAAGTGTTACAGGCCATACGTAAGACTTGAGCAAATTATCTTTCATGGCGGCCATCTTGTATTTCAAAATGGTAACCAAACAGGGGTCTGACAATAATCAGTGCCTAAATATATGCCTATATGACAACTTTCAGGGCCAGAGTTCATATAAATCTCAAGACAATTATCATTGCTTTTAATTCATGGCGGTCATTTTGCCGAAACCCGGTGGTTACATTGCTGGTGGCCGGCAAAAATCAGTGCCACATACTTCTGTATGCCAAATTGTGGTGTCATATATAATGTAACATCCAAGAAAATTATTTTGATATGGTTTTTCATGGCAGCCATCTTGCCGCTGAACTGATGGTCAGATCACTTGTGGCTGGCAATATTTGAAATCAGCACCCCAAAATAGGTACTCTATTTGCCAAAGTTCAGAGCACATGTAAAATTAAAAAAAATGATTGTTAGTGATTTTCATGGCGGCCATGTTAGATTTCAAGATGGCGGCTGACCTGGTGGTAAGACTATTTGAAATAAGTGCCCTAAACTACACCTACACTGTATATGCTAAATTTTAATGCCATAGCTCATACAAAACTACAGAAAATTATTGCAACGATATTTTATGGCGGCCATCTTGGATTTTAAGATGGCGGCCGTTTTGCCGCTGACCTGGAGGTCAAATTGCTGGGGGCCGGCAATATTTGAAATCAGTGCCTAAACATACCCCTATATGCCAAATTTAAGTGTCACATATCATGTGAAACTCTAGAAAATGACATTTAATGATTTTTCATGGTGGCCATCTTAGATTTCAAAATGGCGGCCGACCCGATTGTCAAATCACTTGGGACCGCCAATATTTGAAATCAGCACCCTAAATTAAGCCTATATGCCAAATTTCAATATTGCAATTCATATAAAACTTGAGAAAATGATTGCAATAATATTTCATGGCGGCCATCTTGGATTTCAAAATGGTGGCCATTTTGCAGCCGAACAAATGGTCAAATTGCTGGGACCGGCAATATTTGAAATCAGTGCCTAAAAATACCCCTATATGCCAAATTTCAGTGTCACACGTCATGTAAAACTCAAGAAGATGACATTAATGATTTCTCATAGCGGCCATCTTGGATTTCAAAATGGCGGCCGACCCAATGGTCAAATCACTTGGGGCCGGCAATATTTGAAATCAGCACCCCAAATTAAGCCTATATGCCAAATTTCAATACCGCAGTTCATATAAAACTTGAGAAAATGATTGCAATAATATATCATGGCGGCAACCGCGTAGCCAGGATTTCATTTTGGAGGGGGCGGTAAATGCACGCGAAGCGTGCCAACACTTACAGAGCGCGCGAAGCGCGCTCCCTAGGGGGTGGGTGCAGGGAGGGGGAGTTTGGTGTTTCATAAATTAAAATGAAAAGGAGCCGTTTCTCTTGTCTCTAGTACCTATATCAGCTCCAATTCAGTGACTTTATTGTGATTTTTAACATTGTTTCATGAACCTTGTTTTCAAAAGTGATAGTGAACGCACAAAAACGGAATACAATGGAGGAAATTAAAATAATAATAACCCCGCACGAAGCGCGGAAGCTAAAGCATTTTATCATTTTTTTTGCCATGAAAAGGGTCCCGAGAAAAGGGTATTCTCAAAGATATATTGAATGCTTCCCTTGGAAAGATCAGATTTGATTACAAACAATTTAGCGACAGTGCATATCTTTAACTCGCAAAACAGAGGAGAAGAAGTGTATATGCCGGGAGGAAGATATTCCTCCCCGCGCAGAGCAATGAAACTCTGAAATTTCACTAAAGGGCGTACGTTTCATCAAATGCAGATATCTCTAATACCCCATCGGCTCTAATTCAATTGATTTTCTAAGAATATTGAACTTTATTACAAGGAAAATAGTGCGCAAAAACTTCTGTGATTTATTGAAAATGTATAAAAAATGATGCCTAATTTCTTTGACTTATCCTGAAGCGCTTCATTTTGAATTATAAAGAAACTAAGGTGTCATTCAAAATTTCAAACTGAGGGCGAAAAACAGGACGGGAGATGAATGTGCTGGGAAATGATATAAAGTTTAATAGAATTTGATAAAAAATATTGTACTTTTTTATTTAATTCGACACGAATTTTATACCTTCCTCTTTTTAAATTAGGATCCTGTTTGCCCCCAAATCATGGTTGTTTAGTAATGAGCTGAAAAGCGGGAGAAGTTGACTTTATGGAGGTGACGGCAAAAATTGATATAAAGATTTTACCCGCCCGGAGCCGACCCGACCAGAAGTTGCGCGATCAATTAAAAAAAGAGATAGCTTCATATACTTCGGCCTAACCTTACTCTAATTCCATGCCCTAATGTATACATTTGAACTTTAACTGGCAAGAAACACATATATATAGCTGAGGTGGAAAAACAGGGTTAGAGAAAGGGTGGGGGAAACAATGGAGAACTTCAATATTGTCATTTAACAGCGCGCAGCGCGGAAGCAAAATTCATATATAAATTTAGAGCAAGAGTGAAGGAGTTTCTCTTTTGAGAAAAAAAAAGAAAAAAAAGAAGAAAAAAACCACAAAGCTACCTTTCTTCCCTTTCCTCCCTTCCCTTTTCCTTTTCTCCTCTCTTTTTTCCCTTCTTTTTTTCTTTTTGGGGACGTTTTTTTTTGGGGGGGGCGACCGCCCCCACCGCCCCCCCCCTGGCTACGCGCCTGCATGGCGGCCATCTTGGATATCAAGATGGCGGCCATTTTACCGCCGACCAAATGGTCAAATTGCTGGGGGCCGGCAATATTTGAAATCAGTGTCTCAAAATACTCCTATATGCCAAATTTCAGTGTCACATGCCATGTAAAACTCAAGAAAATTACATTTAATGATTTTTCATGGCGGCCATCTTGGATTTCAAAATGGCGGCCGACCCGATGGTCAAATCGCTTGGGGCCGGCAATTTTTTAAATCAGCGCCCAAAAATACCCCTGTATGCCAAATTTCACACTTTCTGCCAGATCCGAGCATCTTGGCCATTTTTTGTCACATAACCGCTCCACTATAAAGAATTATTATAATAAGACACAACAAAATGATAAAGGAAAGCAATTACTGAAAGGGATTGGGATCTGTTATCATTCTGTATAATTATCAAATAATATAAGGAGACTCTAAAAATGAAGTGCAAATTTAGCACTTACAGTGTCTGTATAGTGACTGCACTTCGGAGTGTTGATTCAGTAATTGAAATACAGGACTTTCCTGATAGTGATATCACCACAAATCCCAGTTCCATAATTGTACCCATATGAGAGAGGGGGGTAACTCAACATCGTATTCAGATACAGATGGGCCCAATATTTGTTGCAACATGTGATCGTATATGATTCATAATTTGTCTAGAATTAATATCATATATCATTATCAAACTTATAAATTATAACACCTGCACACAATGGTACATTGCATTTTGCTTGTATTTAAGGAATAATGATGAAGGAGTATTGTAGATGTATGGTTAAAATCATTTCAAAATCATATTTGCTATTATCCATGACCATGTATTTAGGATATAAGGATCAGGGGGCAAAAAGACGGATTAATTTTTGAAGTGGTTACACAGTGTGTTCTTAATGAAAATAAGCGCTTAAAATGTCAATTCTTCAGATCGGAATGTTGGCCAGCCGATTGGGGGAGGCACACTGCCCTTGATTGACCCTAGAACAGCCATATACCAGTGCCTCGATGAATATGAAACCTGTAGCGTACGAAATAATGCACGATCGTTTTTAAGTCGCGCGTTACGAACCAAATCAACACTGCACCTCTGGCTTTACACAACGCCAAAACATATAACTCAACAGGTAGAAAAAAAAAGAAATCCTAGAATTTCTTGAGATATGAATGCCATTGTTATTTTTTCTCTAACAAAACTATTTGAGCGGAAAGGTTGATTGTTTTTTACACTTGTATACAGCACGCAAGCGGGTAAGTGTATGGAGACCTTTCTTCGTATTGACCGGTTTGGCCGAACTTGTCAAATTTCCAAGCTGCTGGATTGATTCAAAATGGAGCTCCATGCCGTATTGAGAATAGTTTTCTACACACTCTTGGTCGTAACCTCTACAGTTGGTATTGCCTTTGTGGTGTTTGCGGGACTCTTGTACCGCTTCAACAGGAAATATGGACATTTGCCTTGCCCAAGACCGACAAGGTAAGGGCCTCATTGAATTACATTGAACATTGAAGTGACTGATTAATCATCAAATTCATAGCTTTTAGTGCATATGCAATTACATAGCATATGCGCCCATGGGCTTTCTTGAAAGTGACTCTTGAACTTAAATACTCGAGTCAAGCTATGATCATGGAGCTAACTGCAGCTCGATGCTATGATCTAACATATATATAAAAATGGAAATATGTCAAGACCAATAGGAATTTATGATATATAGTCGTCGTATCTCACCGCCATTATAATTATGTACACAACACTCATAAATACATCAACCTCTAGGGCCTGTAATCCGTTCAGTAGTCGCACTGTTTGTTTTGAAATATGACATGCAAAAATGTATGTAGGATCGTACTAACACGAGAAGAATGGCGACTTTTGACTCATGACTGTTATCTGTTAAAGGTCAAGTCGATCGAATGAAAATGTTTGTTTGAATAACTACAGAAAAATCAATTAAGCACGACGCTGGAAACTTTATTAAATTGGATGTAAAATCAGAAAGTGACATTGTAAAAGTTCGCTTAGTTTCACAAAACGGAAACACACACCTCCTGCCGTTATGCAAATGAACAAATTGGTCACCCATTCACGATTTTATTATGATAAATAATATAAGACAATTTCCTCACCATTTTATTGATTTATCCCTGAACGTATCATTTGATTGTACTGATGTAAACATTTCTGATATGACGAAGAGTTTCCTTTTTCTACGTCTGCTAGAGTAAAATCAAGGAGCTTCCAACAAGCTCCTTGGTAAAATACAATACAAAAGAAATCGTGAGTAAAATGATTGATTCTTATATATAAATTTGAATTAACCGTTTTGTGAAAAACAGCGATATCTAAAAATGCCCTAGATCTCTTTTATATCCAGTTTTGATGAGATTTTCAGAGGTATGTTAAGTTGTGCGTTTTCTTTAAAATCTTTTTATTCAATCATCTTTTCGTTGGGATGGGTTTCCCTTTGAAAATCAGAACCTTTTCAAACCTTGCTTGTTCTCATTATTTTGTAAGTTCCTTCTTCGTTTATTCATCCACCTTCTTTTATCGTCTCTCTTCCCCGCTCTCTTCCCCACCTTCTTGTATTGTCTCTCTCTCTCTCTTCCCACATTCTGTACATTCTCCTTTGTATTATTCTAGTGAACATTATTATCTAATTATCATTTTGATTTTGCAGTTACCATCATTATTCATATCAATAAAAACTACCATTATTGTTATTTTTGTTATTATCACAGTCATTTCTATCATCATAATATTTTCACAACACGCTTATATGCATAATTAGCATCGACAGTACTATACAAATTAGGGAGTATATGATGTCACATGCTAATAATGTTTATCTTGTATTTTATTTCATATCTTGAAATATTTCCAAATTTCCCTGCATTGTTCTATGTTAGAATAGGGAAAAGTGTCAGGAGGTGTCTCATCAATGATTTCTAAGTAGCTGTAATAAGCTACTGAAATTAATTCATCTGATTGGCCGAGACGATTCTTTTGGATAGAAATTATACTGACAGACACACCCCGGATTTCCTGGGCTTCTTAGTTATACCATGGAGCTATTTTATAGCTCCATGGTTATACGCAATAATCATGCTAAACTACATAACTTGTCTCTTTACCTCTTTATCATATTGAAATCAGATGAAATATTGGAAAAGTTTGAGCTCTTTTCTGTGTATTCTTTCCCATTTATAGTTTCGTCACTGGTAATTTGTCTCACGTTAACGCTATTAGAAAGAAATTAGAATTTTCTCTGCTGGCACTCCTGTACCAATGGTAAGTTGAAATATGTTGAAATCTCAATTATAATAAATGATGAATTGAAATTGCAATCCTGACCTGGTAATAAAATTGTTTAGGTGGTACAGCAGGATCATTATGAGAAAGGGCTGTTGAATTTTAAAATGTTTGTAAATAAGATCACTGTATCTTTAAAATCTTAAATTGACAATATATAAATTGCTTGTGGATTTAATATCGTTTGGCAATCTACCTTCACTATACAACAAATATTGATATGTTTTTTTTTTTTATATTTGTAACTTTGCTAATTTACCTGCAATTATTGTCTTTTCAAAATTACTCTTGATTCAATATCCAAACACATCAATATTTTGTACCTTTGATTTTTTTAATACTGTAATTTCAATCTTTCTCATCAATTTCAGTCTTTATTTGGAACCTGTCAGAACATTTGATGATTTACATAGTATATGGCCTGTGTGGATTAGTAGTCTAGCACTGTTAAAACCCAAGTCATAATGATAATATACATGTTTTTACTTCGTGAATATGATGAGCCTTCGGACTTTTTTCGTGTATACATTTCTCAAAATAAAGCCATTATTGAATTGAATAAAATTCAATTGAATTGGATAATGAGCAAGGTGATGGTAAAGGCTGCCCTCTGTTAATTATTTGGGTGATTTGGCTGGTACCATAAATTCTAAGATGGCAAATTCAAAGATGATTATAAGAGATGGTAAAATCCCTATATGAGTCATTGATGTGTGGTTGAATTTAGTTGGTCATTTAGACGATGTTGGATAGAGAAAGATAGAGAAAGGTTAGTAGTGAGTGACCTCCCCAAAATAGGGAACAATAAAAAAAAGTTTCATTAAAAATGGATGTAAATAAGTAAAGTTAGGCTTATGACACTTAAAATTTCGCTTAACTTTTTAAAAAACAAAAAACAGTAATATGCACATAATTTTCGTTTTGATAAGGACCCTGTGGAAGAACAGTGATGTTTTGTAAATATCACTTAAATGGGCTATCCTACATTGTAAATATTTTTATGATTTTCATGTATTTTATTATGACTTTTTATATGGAAATAAAAACAAACAATTTTTTTTTCAGTATGCAAGTGAACGTGCCGATGATGTCTTCGCTATGACATTGTATTCTTACAGAAAACAAGGCAAATGGAAAGAAGAAAAAAGGAAACGCAAAAAAGGAAGGAAGAAAGAAAGGCATTTAAAATAATAATTCAATAGGAAGAAAAGAAAGAGTTAACAAGATGAAAATTAGTGTACTTACTTTATTTTCACTATCAACATCTTTTATTTTTTCTAAGGTCGAGGGAACTTGGACCAGTCTATTGTATACGATTTATCTTACGACCAATGGTAATATGCTCCAGTCCTAAAACGGTGAAGGTAAGTGAACTAGATACGACTCTCTTGTATAATCATTTTATTTTCCATGCATACTCCTCACTCTCGAGTTTTTTTTTTTTTTTTTTTTTTGGGGGGGGGGGGGGGGGGGTAAAGAGCGCTATTACGTTTGTGGGTCAAATTATTACACTTGTGGGTGTTGGGGGGACCAGGGGGGTAAAGTATAATATATTTGTATCATTTTTTAAATACTTTTATGAGCGTTTTGTACATTTGGGGGTGTAACAGGGCCCCATTAGGATTACATCAGTTACCTATCTTTCATAATAAGCATAAATGAGGTAAATGTTATGACAGCGATGCAGATTCTATTTTTGCAGGGGTGGGAGAGCAAAAGAGTTAGGACGAGAAAAAATTATCCCGGAAGGTTTTTTTGAAAATTGACTATGGAGATCGCTTGCGGAAAGCCCGAAACATGGGAGTTTTGGAGTCTCTTATTAATATATTTTATGATGTTCATTTCCTGTCTTATCAGGATGTTTGCCTTGACAGCCGGCATCTCAAACCTCATCTTACCTATGATTTCTTCTACTCTGTCTTTGGCGAGAGATTCATGGGCAATGGACTGGTTTCACAAACTGATCACGAGAAATGGCATAGCCGTCGAGCTTTGCTGAACCCTGCCTTTAATCGCAAGTGAGTATATCAAACATTCAAGCGATTGTTTACACTACAAACCAGTCTTGAACTTGTTAATCACCCTGGTTGTCATTGCAAAGTAGTTGGACTCTCGCCCTCTGTCTGACTGCGCTCAACACTTAGGCACCTCTTATACCCCTTTCATAAACCCATCCTCCAATTAGCCGCCTAAGAGTAATGCGGATAATTCAATAAAAATTGCGTTCAAAAACTCGGAAAATAATCCGCACTATTTTTACGAGCGGCCGTCTTGAAAAAGGCGGATAATCGTCATGGCAACTGCACACGCCCCCTCCGATGCGGTTGTGTTGGAAAAGGGTGACCTTGTGACCGCACCATGGCAATTATCCGCATTATTTGGAAATGCATTCGTAAAGTCAAAATCTATGAGGCGCCGAATGTACCAATATTATATAGAACAATTATTTGTTATATAATCATTATTTATTAAATAATAACTATTATTTATATATAATTTACATTTTATTTGTAAATAACTACTATTATATAAAATATCATTTCTAATTATTTATATATAATTCCAAGTAATACTTCATTATTTGTAAATAATAATAGTTCAACATTCCATTCTTTATAAATAATAATTATTTGTTTTTCATTATTTATAAATAATGATTATTTGTTTTTCATTATTTATAAATAATGATTATTTGTTTTTCATTATTTACAAATAATGATTATTTGTTTTTCATTATTTATAAATAATGATTATTTGTTTTTCATTATTTATATATAATGATTATTTGTTTTTCATTATTTATAAATAATGATTATTTGTTTTTCATTATTTATAAATAATGATTATTTGTTTTTCATTATTTATAAATAATGATTATTTGTTTTTCATTATTTACAAATAATGATTATTTGTTTTTCATTATTTACAAATAATGATTATTTGTTTTTCATTATTTATAAATAATGATTATTTGTTTTTCATTATTTATAAATAATTTGTTGAGTTTTCCATTATTTATAAATAATGATTATTTGTTAAATAATGAAAACGTCTACTTCATTATTTATAAATAATTTTTTCGAGTGCACCATTATTCTCATTATTTATAAATAATCATTATTTAATGTTCGAGTTTTCCATTATTTATAAATAAAGATTATTTGTTAAATAATGAAATATCTACTTCATTATTTATAAATAATAATTTTGTTTCAATATCCCCGGCATTATTTATAAATAATCATTATTTATAAACAATATTTACAGTTTGCCATTATATACAGATAATCATTATTTATATACAAATAACCATTATTTATTAAATAATGCCATTATTTATTAAATAATGCCATTATTTATTAAATAATGGAAAACTCGCTATAACATGCAAATGTGGGACCGCCCATGATATGAATATTCATGATGCGATTTCCTTTTTCGTGATTTTTCTTCACAAATTTTTGTCCATTTCCTCTTCATAATGACATTTCTTGAAGCAATTTTCTAGGGATATGGTCTGATTGTAATATTCTTCATTTTCTATATAACATCGTCTTCGTAGAAATATCAAAAAGTGTAATTTTATACGATTTTTCCTACAGTTCACAATCCCCATAGGCGCGCGTGTACGGTAGGGACAACCGGTGAATCGACGGAGTGCTCTTCATCGAAATACTACGTTGGTTGGTCCCCGGAAGTGGCGGGCGGAATTTAGCCCGAATCCTCGATGGAAGTCGATCAAGTGCATATGAGCTGAGAGAGTGAAATATCAGTGTACTTGTACAGGCCCTTCTACTTTTTATAAATATTTCTTGTTGCTTTTTTTGTTAAGTTAATTTTTCCTGGTGTAGAGATAAGTTTAAGTTCTAATAATGCACTTCAAATACATTTTGGAGTGTCTGTTTGAGGCGTTTGGGGCGATTTCACCATGGCCCCAAAATGCTCGCAACGACAATACGGGGGCATGATGACCCCTAATTTTTAAAAAACTTATTTTTCTATTGAAAATTATCACAAAATTCACCAAAAGTGTGCACGAAAGCCTTCGTATTTCACTTTTAAAACTCCAAAAAGTGCCCAAATGACACGCTTGGTCGCTTCGCTGTGTCGCTTTCAACTTGAGAAAGTTTACGCGTCTGCTTCCCCCCCCCCCTCCTCCGAAAGAAATTCTGTATACGGCCATGCTCTAAAGAGCCTGGCACATTGATTTATGTATACTTTCATTTTCATTATTTTTATCTCATTATCAACATGGCCTTACGCATAATTTTTTCCAGGGGGGCCGGGGCCGGAGCATGACGCGCGTAAACTTTCTCAAAAAAATCTTGAAAGCGAGACAGCCACGGGACCAAGCCCAAATGACAAGCTTTGTCGCTTCGCTGTCTCGCTTTCAACTTGAGAACGTTTACACGCGTCTGCCCCCACCCCCCGAAAGAAATTCTGTGAACGGCCATGCTCAAAAGAGCATATGGCACATTGATTTATATGTACTTTTCATTTTCATTATTTTTATCACATTATCATCATGGCCTTACGCAGAATTTTTTCCGGGGGGAGGGGGGGTGGGGGGAGCAGGACGCGCGTAAACTTTCTCATAAAAATCTTGAGAAAGCGAAGCGACCAAGCTTGTCATTTGAGCTTGGTCGCGTCGCTGTCTCGCTTTCAAGATTTTTTTGAGAAACTTTACGCGCGTCCTAGCTGCCCCCCCCCCCCCCGGTAAAAATTCTGTGTAAGGCCATGATGATAATGTGATAAAAATAATGAAAATGAAAAGTACATATAAATCAATGTGCCATATGCTCTTTTGAGCATGGCCGTTCACAGAATTTCTTTCGGGGGGTGGGGGCAGACGCGTGTAAACGTTCTCAAGTTGAAAGCGAGACAGCGAAGCGACAAAGCTTGTCATTTGGGCTTGGTCCCGTGGCTGTCTCGCTTTCAAGATTTTTTTGAGAAAGTTAACGCGCGTCATGCTCCGGCCCCGGCCCCCCTGGAAAAAATTATGCGTAAGGCCATGTTGATAATGAGATAAAAATAATGAAAATGAAAGTATACATAAATCAATGTGCCAGGCTCTTTAGAGCATGGCCGTATACATGCAGAATTTCTTTCGGAGGAGGGGGGGGGAGCAGACGCGTAAACGTTCTCAAGTTGAAAGCGACACAGCGAAGCGACCAAGCTTGTCATTTGGGCACTTTTCGGAGTTTTAAAAGTGAAATACGAAGGCTTTCGTGCACACTTTTGGTGAATTTTGTGATAATTTTCAATAGAAAAATAAGTTTTTAAAAATTTAGGGGTCATCATGCCCCCGTATTGTCATTGCGAGCATTTTGGGGCCAGGGTGAAATCGCCCCAAACGCCTCAAACAGACACTCCAAAATGTATTTGAAGTGCATTATTAGAACTGAAACTTATCTTTACACCAGGAAAAATTAACTTAACAAAAAAAAAAAGCAACAAGAAATATTTATAAAAAGTAGAAGGGCCTGTACAAGTACACTGATATTTCACTCTCTCAGCTCATATGCACTTGATCGACTTCCATCGAGGATTCGGGCTAAATTCCGCCCGCCACTTCCGGGGACCAACCAACGTAGTATTTCGATGAAGAGCACTCCGTCGATTCACCGGTTGTCCCTACCGTACACGCGCGCCTATGGGAATTGTGAACTGTAGGAAAAATCGTATAAAATTACACTTTTTGATATTTCTACGAAGACGAAGTTATATAGAAAATGAAGAATATTACAATCAGACCATATCCCTAGAAAATTGCTTCAAGAAATGTCATTATGAAGAGGAAATGGACAAAAATTTGTGAAGAAAAATCACGAAAAAGGAAATCGCATCATGAATATTCATATCATGGGCGGTCCCACATTTGCATGTTATAGCGAGTTTTCCATTATTTAATAAATAATGGCATTATTTAATAAATAATGGCATTATTTAATAAATAATGGTTATTTGTATATAAATAATGATTATTTGTATATAATGGCAAACTGTAAAAATTGTTTATAAATAATGATTATTTATAAATAATGGGATATTGAAACAAAATTATTATTTATAAATAATGAAGTAGATATTTCATTATTTAACAAATAATCTTTATTTATAAATAATGGAAAACTCGAACATTAAATAATGATTATTTATAAATAATGAGAATAATGGTGCACTCGAAAAAATTATTTATAAATAATGAAGTAGACGTTTTCATTATTTAACAAATAATCATTATTTATAAATAATGGAAAACTCAACAAATTATTTATAAATAATGAAAAACAAATAATCATTATTTATAAATAATGAAAAACAAATAATCATTATTTGTAAATAATGAAAAACAAATAATCATTATTTATAAATAATGAAAAACAAATAATCATTATTTATAAATAATGAAAAACAAATAATCATTATTTATAAATAATGAAAAACAAATAATCATTATTTGTAAATAATGAAAAACAAATAATCATTATTTATAAATAATGAAAAACAAATAATCATTATTTATAAATAATGAAAAACAAATAATCATTATTTATAAATAATGGAATGTCGAACTATTATTATTTACAAATAATGAAGTATTACTTGGAATTATATATAAATAATTAGAAATGATATTTTATATGATAGTAGTTATTTACAAATAAAATGTAAATTATATATAAATAATAGTTATTATTTAATAAATAATGATTATATAACAAATAATTGTTCTATATAATATTGGTACATTCGGCGCCTCATAAAAATCTGGTCCCGATGCCGCTATTATGCGGATAATAGCAGCATCAAAATAATGCGGATAATGTATTTTAAAGACGACTCGGCGATTTAAAATGATTTATTAGTCGGTGAACAATGCCAGGTCATGAAGGTATTTGTAATTTGGAATGGCGCGGTTGACGAGGTGATACGTCACAATGGAGCGCCAGCCTGTTTGGTTTATGCGCACAATGATAATAATTTGTACTGGGCGCAAGGAGCGCGCATGTTTTGGCGCGCGCGCCTAGGTGTGAAGGCGCGAAAAATCCTTCATTTTAGTCTTGGCTTTCAACGGAGATGAACGTACAAAATATTCGCTTGTAATTTTTCTTACGACCTTGCATTTTTGAAGACGTCGTAATCTACAAAGAACAACGAAATCTACAAGAATTTTTTGTTGAAACCATCATCGATAGGGACTCACAACAATTTCGCTTATGAAGCTGAAAATGCAGTCCGAATTACTTGATGATGGATTGATGCTCTATTTCTTGCCTGGCCTAACATTAACAATTATAACTCGTCTGCTTTGACTTTGAACCAAGTTTAATACGACGGGGAGCGACCGTATCGATTACAGCAGTCAGCAGATCGGCTGGGCCCTAACTTTGAGCTGTTTGGTTTCAGCAACGATGGGAACGAATGATGAGAATGTGACTCAAGCTGCTAGGTGGAATTCAGTTCATTCGGCTTTTCATAAGCCTGGAATTTTTATTGAGTCTGAGAGTCTTGTCGTTAACGAGCAGGATTTGGGACTGGCAACAGCCAACCCAGCCAACAAAACATTTGAGCACGGGCCCTGGCACAAGGTTAGAGACTAGGCCTAGGCCTACATTGGCAACGAAATCATGCATAAGTTAGACATTGTCGGCGACGCCATGATACAGTCGACTATGATTCATCATGATCACCCAATGATATGACTATGAGTATTGAATGTTTGTCGGAAGTCAGAGGTCCTACTCCGGAGGCTGAGTCCGAGCTCTCGAGTCTGCTTGTGGGAGGTGAGGCGACGGTCTGGATTGGCAGACGGAACGGGGAACGGGGTACTCGTGGTCGGTACCACTACCAGACAATTCACAAGTTCCAGTCTCTACAAGACCTAGCCTATCCGGTGAGTACGAAGCAGGAAATAGATCTAGGCTAGACTCAGTCTAGATTTAGGTCTATGGTTTAGTGTCAAATAGTATAGGCCTAGTAGGTCTAGGCCTAACGCTAAGCCTATTGATGTAGTGCTAACTTAGAGTAGAAGTTAGGCTTAAATGAATCGTAGAAGAGGCCTGCTTTGTAACGAGCAGGTAGGCCTGTCTAGGCCTGGCTTTAGATTTCGAACAAAATCATGTTCTTATTGGTCAGGAGTTAATAGGCTCTGAGTCCTTTTCATTTCAATTTCATGGCCCGTCAACCCCCCCCCCGGTTTTCACGTTAGAACGCGAAGATCCTATTACCAACCATAGGCCAGGTATAAGACTAGTTAAGGTAGTCAGGCAAACATGGTTCGATGGGGGGGGGGGGCTATTTGGCTTGTTAACACAATTGGGGTTTAGATTTGAATGTAGGTCATATGTCAAGCCATAATAAGACATAGCTTGGACTTGGCCTGGAATTAATTTTAAATTTGGTCCAAGCGGTTTATACGATCATGATGGAAAAGGGAGGGGTTATCGTCATAATTCAAACACGGGCCTAGGCCTGTTCCTACTTGACGACTTGTTTTAGTGTCTGAACTAGGTCACTAGGTGTGTCATGGTGATTTTTAAAATGAGTTCAACAATTTTATTAACGTTAATTACCGTATCGTATTAGGTGTAGGCCCTAGTTCATGGCTGTGATTAATATGGATGTAAATACATTTTCACAGCCGGTGGTTTGGAAATTGGGGTTAGTCTCCTCAGTATATGCCTACATTGAGGTTCTAAAACTTCGGCCAGAATCGATGTATATTTACGATGGAAAATCAAAAAAAAAAAAAAAAAAAATGAAGTCTATAGAGGCCGATATGAAATTGGTTCTAGCATTACAGCTTATTCTAGGCCTAGTGATGGGCTAGGCTAAAATGTATTTAAGACCATGATTAATTTTAAGCCGCCGTTTTTGGCAAAAATGGTGAGAATAGCAGAGGGTCTACTAGTGATTGGCAAAAAAGTTCGAATTTTTTCGGTACTGATAAATAACTGAGTGAGAAATGTCACTTTGTCTTTGTTATAAATTTACAAGTAGTCTACTACTAGAACAGGTACTCGGACTACAATTTAATGGTGACACCACAGAGGAAATTAGGCTAGGTCCAACGTTAGATCTACTTTAATACAGTAGACGCGGTTTTACATGTCTGTTTTGGGGATAAATCAGCTGGTTCAGTTAGGCCTATAAAAGTAGTATTTGACCTCTGTGACTTTTTCTGGATATTGGCCAGCATGAGCTGTGTTCTCGGTCTAAAAATTATGTGGATAGACCGGTAGTGGAAGAGCTTATACTAGATATGCATACGTCTACTCAGTTTTTAAATGAACATCTACAGACTGCGACGGGCATGATATTATTGTTGAATCAGTCACTTGAAAAGTAGCGGATGTGGCTTAGCATTATGACATGTGATTGTATGGATTTCTTACAGTCTTTTAAAGGAAAATAACTAGAGTTGATAGTATTGAAAATAATACTATTTATTGCTGATGTTGATGATACAGTGTGATAATGATTATACATTAAATATAAATACCTCCACCTTGCAACAAGGAGTTCTGTTTATACATTTACGCCTTGAAAGGGGTTGGTTTTTTGGAATTCACTTTGCATGAATTGAATGCCGATGCTTGCTGGAAATGTGAGCTTCACGTTTCGAGGAAACATGGTACACGTAAAAGTAGACTTACCATGCACATAATAGTCGGATGTAATTTCGAACTAGCTTGGAATCCCCAAATTAGTTTAGATTGAAGTCAAGGGGTTCAACGAGCAGTTTGTTATAATATTATAGGCCTCCTAATAAGAAACCTTTATGTAATAGGAGTCGTTTATGTGCGATGATTTTGTGTGGATTTTATTTTGTGTAAAAGAAATAGAAATGCTTAGGCCCTATTGGAATTGAATTTAATTACTGGTTGTTATATAGCGCTTTATATCAACCTCGAAGTCGAACTGCTCAAAGCGCTTCACAATTGAACCTAGTTACACCTCATGGTTCAAGGTATGTATCAAATAGGCCTATTTGGCTGGTCAATGATTTGAACTGAGATAATATCGATAATATCATTTTAAAAAGAATGATAATTATTATAGATTTGGTATAAATGATCAAGGCGGCAAATAAAATAATAAATAATGAGGAGTTAATTCCTGGAAGGCATTGAGTGTAAATGGGCATGTGTGGGAAAGTCTGAAATCTTGTAGATGCACCATGCTGTCATTCCCCCTTTGCTTTCGGGGGACACAATACGGATGCCTTTAATGCAATAAGCCATGTAGGTAAACTGGCCAATCAAACGAAATTTACCGATTGCACAATCAGGAACCAGGTTACAAAAGTACATCTTCTTTTTTGGAATTGTACAGCGTGTGAAATATTTTGTTGGTGGCCCGTTGAGTATGAAAATGTTTCCAATGGGCTGGATGCAATAATTTGGCTCGATTATTTCTGCAGTGATATAGAGGTAAACTGAATACTGAAATAATAATGATAATATATTTCAAAATAATAACAGTTATAGTCATTTGGAACAGATTATTTGAAGCTTAATCTGGTTTTGAAATATTGTCTAAGTTGCGACACGAACATGTATGCAGATGATATTGCATCGCTGGTTGGGGTTGTACTGTAGGGAATTGGAAAATTAAAGTTAAAAAATGAAACATAAGGAGCAGGACTACTGATTATTCCGTGAAGGCGGTTTTCAGATGTTTCGGGAAGCTGCTCCTTTCGTGTTAAGCTCATAATTGAGTGATAAATTGAAAGGGAAAGCAGAGGGACAAACCCGTTTTGGTACGAGATACAGATTTAGGTGTTCTGCCCAGGCTTTTTTCTTGTTTTCTTTTGCAGAGTCGGCTCTTTGGATAAAATGGATTCAAGCTGACTACTGCGAGGCAAGGTAGGCTGGCAGGAATGTTTGATGACAATTGGACCTACTATCAGGACTATAGTATGACCTAGAACGCTCCAAGTCTGGCTGCAAAGAGTTTCCCTTTGGTTGGATCTAGTTCCTGACCAGATAGCCTAGAGTCCATGGTAATGGATGTCAATTTTGGCGTTAATACGCTCTTGTAATAAATAGAAATGAACTGGGTATAGCCTGAGAACTATGCTGCCGGAAATTACCGTAATTGGAGCAGTGGTCAACGTCTTCATCTAAATAATTTACCGACAGGTGTGGATTTATAATACGTAGTCCAAGGAATAGAGGTTTTCTTCAGTAAAAAAAACTGGTGAACAAACATCTTAGCCTTCAAGGAACAGTATTGCAGCAGGGAAAACAATTTCATGTTTGAAACATCATGATACAGTGGGCTATCTTGAATAATGAGTCCATGATATGAGGATGAGTTCATTATGATTTCATTTTCAGACTTTTTATTAGGTCCTCCACATTGTTCACTTGGAAGGGATTGGAACTTGAACATATGAAGAAAGCCCTTTGCCTCTTTGTGCTTTTGCCAACAAGAATGTAACATATTGTTCAGGACAAATATATATATATATATATGGATGTATAAATGTATAAGGCACTTCAAATTTTATTCATTATCCTTTGAAGGACTACTCGTCGGATGTTATTTTATTTTTGAAATAAACAATTATTTCATGGATGTGGTGAAGATGATAAGACAAAAAGTCAGTCATGTTTTACGTCGATATGTGAATACATAATCGAAAAATGAAACATCCCCGGTAAAATTCCAGTTTATGTTCACTGGTTCTTAGTTTGGCTGCATGAGGAGTGTAGCTCTAACGGAGTAGTCCTGATCGGGAAGGTTTCATGTTCAAATTGGTTTTAGTGCCTTCAATTATCATGGTTATACTCTATTGGTTATATGGGGTTATTCTGTGGATGTTACTCTAGTTTTCAGTTTCAGTTTTTATTTTATCTCATTTCCAACAGAACAGTATTCAAAATCCATTATAACTCAGGAATGGTATGATGTGTGTTTGTTGGCATTAAGAGTGAGGTGACTAACTAAATGCTGTGGTTGGATTTTAATTGATCGATTGTCCACAATTGAATCATATGGGTGCATGGAGTTAAGTCATGCACTGTTATAATTATATGGCAAATGGGACAACATGAAAGTGGCAGTACCTCAGTGCGGCATGCATTGTTGGTTTAGCTATGTTGGGATGCTAGTATGTGTTAACTATATGGTCAAACTGATGGCTTTCGGCCATCTAATTGGTTTTAGTGCCTTCAGTTATCATGGTTATACTCCATTGGTAATATGGGGTTATTCTGTGGATGTTACTCAAGTTTTCAGTTTCAGATTTTATCTTATCTCATTTCCAACAGAACAGTATATAAAATCCATAAAAAATACTAATAATGAAAAAATGAATAAAATAAAATTACAACTCAGAATGGTATGATATGTACCGTATTTGTTGGAATTAAGTGTGAAGTGACTAGCTAAATGCCGTGTTTGGTTTTTATCGATCGATTGTCCACAATTGAATTATTTGTGTGCATAGGGTTAAATTATGCACTGTTATACATGTATGGCAAATGGGACAACAAGACAGAGGCAGTACCTCAGTGCGGCATGCATTGCTAGTTTAGCAATGTTGGGATGCCAGTATTTGTTAATTATATGGTCAAGCTGAAGGCGTTCAGCCACCATTGATAACTTATCAAAATTAGTGATGCAATGAATTTCAATTTTGAAGATTGCAATAGATTTGTATCAAAATCATGATACTTCAAATGGCATATTATCTTGTCTTCCTTCATATGTTTTGTTTAGTTTTGCGCATGGTAATCAGATTTTAATTGTGAATGAAGTTCTGACACGGTTATGTTTTAATGTATTTCTATTGGGAGATTTTTCCAACAGCTGAATACATTGAAGTGTTTTTCATGCTCTCATTATACTTGAGATGGATATTTGTTCATATGCTTGAATTGAATTTTTCTATCTGGTTTTGGAATGCAATAAGTGAAATATTCAGGTGCAAAGTATTTGTCATTTCATGCTGGTTTAAAACGGGCTGGTATGTTGGTCAAGAATATAAAACAGGTATACTGCATATAAAATGATCACTCTTATATCAGCCAGAATAGCTAGAGGCAAAGAATGCCAGCCTTCAGGTAACTGTGTCATGTAAGACAGCGACGTCAAGGCTGTACAAAGAATTTATACAAAGATGATATATTTTAAATTCATTTAAAATTATTGGAGGGCTTGGAGGCCTACTTGACTACATATGCATGATAACTGATTTAGCTTGGCCAGCTAATGCAAAACTAGACTGAATTATGAACGAAGGCTTAAAAAATGAATGAAGTGTTTGGCGGCCGATCATATATATAAAATATATTCTCGTTTGGCGGTAATTTGTCAAATTATGCCGCCTAAACACTGTTGTCATAAGATATATTGGCATGGCATATGTTCTTTAATCCACAATGGTCACTTTTGCAAGGTGTTTAAAGCAGTGAATTATATTTTCGCCTCTAGTTATTAGATTTTCCACTTTGATGCCATGTACGTTGATTAATATTTCATATTGAATCGGGTCCTCATTCGGTACCTAGACGAAGGGGATTTATTTATAACTTTACATAGTACTTTAAGAACGCAATTGTAGATTTGAATGTAAGGGTGTCACGCTCGAACTTTCAGTTTAGGCCTCACCTGATCTCATAGGCGGGGAGGCTGGTATTCTGTATACATTTATATTTTATGTAAGGGTGTCACGCTCGAACTTTCAGTTTAGGCCTCACCTGATCTCATAGGCGGGGAGGCTGGTATTCTGTATACATTTATATTTTTCGTGAAATTTAGGCCTCACCCAATTTCTCATGCGGGAAGGCTGGTATATATATATGTATATTATATGATATAAGTATGACATCTGTAATCCACCGATTTGCCGGTAGCTCATAAATGTAGTTCATAGCTGTGCTGGTATTCCTGTCCGGCTAGCAGAGAACCAGTGGGAAAGCAGCCGCGAAATTTAACGTTGAATTTTCTGGGAGGGGGGCCTTCTAGCCGGGGGTTTAACCCCCCTTCGGGGAGCTAATTCGAGGCTATCGGTTGGTTTCAGATATACATGAATGTAAGTCTCTAATCAGAGGTATTCATATCCATGTTTTATACTTATGTGATTGTGACACCAATTTCGGGAAGCGTTCATCTCTATTGAATAAAGCCACGACATAATCGCATATTATTTTGTTTTGTCATTTTGTTTGCCGAGAATAATGTATTTTAAAGACGACTCGGCGATTTAAAATGATTTATTAGTCGGTGAACAATGCCAGGTCATGAAGGTATTTGTAATTTGGAATGGCGCGGTTGACGAGGTGATACGTCACAATGGAGCGCCAGCCTGTTTGGTTTATGCGCACAATGATAATAATTTGTACTGGGCGCAAGGAGCGCGCATGTTTTGGCGCGCGCGCCTAGGTGTGAAGGCGCGAAAAATCCTTCATTTTAGTCTTGGCTTTCAACGGAGATGAACGTACAAAATATTCGCTTGTAATTTTCCCACCTCCTCCCCAACAACCACCCATGTAAACGGTACGTTTGGGTCAAACGATGTTGGAATATTGTTTAAACACATGCGTTGGAGAAGGTCGAGAATGAAGATACGCTATACGTATCATTCAGAGTTGATTTGTGTTTTATTGGAATGTACAGCTCGTTCAGAATGGAATAACGGGATGTAGAGCTGTCGATAATGGGCATTTGAATTAGTTTACTTACATTAATATAATATTGATTTATATAACGAAACACGAATTCAAATCCGGAGGCAGTTTGCCTGGTCGCACACCAAAACAATACAAAGATCGTCGTGCATTTAGAAATGTGGGCCGTAAGGGAATTTTATCCTTCTGATCTATTTTGGACTGTGGTCAGGTGGGTTTTCGCCCTTACCCGTTTTTGTGGCTGGGTGTTCGTTATATATTGGTAATTCACATGAATTGTATTGTCTTATTATTGACATGGCATATGTTCTTTAATCCACAATGGTCACTTTTGCAAGGTGTTTAAAGCAGTGAATTATATTTTCGCCTCTAGTTATTAGATTTTCCACTTTGATGCCATGTACGTTGATTAATATTTCATATTGAATCGGGTCCTCATTCGGTACCTAGACGAAGGGGATTTATTTATAACTTTACATAGTACTTTAAGAACGCAATTGTAGATTTGAATGTAAGGGTGTCACGCTCGAACTTTCAGTTTAGGCCTCACCTGATCTCATAGGCGGGGAGGCTGGTATTCTGTATACATTTATATTTTATGTAAGGGTGTCACGCTCGAACTTTCAGTTTAGGCCTCACCTGATCTCATAGGCGGGGAGGCTGGTATTCTGTATACATTTATATTTTTCGTGAAATTTAGGCCTCACCCAATTTCTCATGCGGGAAGGCTGGTATATATATATGTATATTATATGATATAAGTATGACATCTGTAATCCACCGATTTGCCGGTAGCTCATAAATGTAGTTCATAGCTGTGCTGGTATTCCTGTCCGGCTAGCAGAGAACCAGTGGGAAAGCAGCCGCGAAATTTAACGTTGAATTTTCTGGGAGGGGGGCCTTCTAGCCGGGGGTTTAACCCCCCTTCGGGGAGCTAATTCGAGGCTATCGGTTGGTTTCAGATATACATGAATGTAAGTCTCTAATCAGAGGTATTCATATCCATGTTTTATACTTATGTGATTGTGACACCAATTTCGGGAAGCGTTCATCTCTATTGAATAAAGCCACGACATAATCGCATATTATTTTGTTTTGTCATTTTGTTTGCCGAGAATAACTCTGGTCCTCCTCCGATTTTACGACCAAATTATGCTGCTATTAGCCGCATAATTGGGTTTATGAAAGGGGTAAAATAAAACACTTCTATTGTGTTAGAATGAGAGTCGTTGCGCGTATAACTTGATATAGATCGCATTATAAATTTGATTTGTGAGAAATTGACTAAAATGATCTTGCAGAAGTAGTAGCAGTATAGTATATCTCTACCATCCTTGTCAAACAGCCACAAAAACGAGCCATAAAATGGCGTATGCGAAAAGTGACAGAAGGCGCGAACAATGAAATCCACTCATTCTATCAAAAGGGGGAAATCACCTTTGCAATAACTTGGTCTGATTGAGAAGCTCCCCATATATCATGAAGGGCATGATATAATTTGAAACATGATTTTTTTTTTTATGAAATAAAGAAGGAGTATGAAATGATGTTGATGTACTTATCGCGCAAAAGAAATCACCTTCATTTCTTTTAGAAAAGGAAACTAGGCCTACCAAATGTATGTAGATGGAAAATATATCTGGGTTAAAAAAACATGTAAGGATACATCATAATCCCTGAGAGTTAACAACTTACTCATTTTAGCAGTTCGACTCCGTGATGGTGGAAATCAGATCAGGTGCAGGCATAGATGATGCAGCTATAGCTGCAATAATTTTTTTACCTCATGGCTCCCCACATAAATTTACCCGAAACATAGGCGCCACTTAACACGGCCTGTTATAGGTCGTCATCGACGTGTGGGGATGGGTGAGTGTGTGCGTTGGGGTTGAGTGGGTGAGGCATGTGTGTGGCGTGCGCGTGTAATTTTATGTTTTATGCGGTTTTGTGTGTCTAGATTGTGTTCTATGACACCTAAGTACATCCTTGTCATTTGAATTGTTTAACATCGATCATTCAGTGCATTTTGCAATGACGTCATTCATCGTGCAATTTGGATCCATACGATTGTGTCCATTGCACGCGCGCACCGAGACAGCAGGCACCACAAGTAAAACCACTCGTGTTTGCAACGCGCGTGTTGTATGTAATGACGCGACATCAACAGACCGAGCTCGCACTGCATGAGCATATTTTGCATCGAAATTCATAAATTTTATATGAAAAAAAAAATACATTTGTAGGTGTCACTAAATAATGAATGTTCTTTTCATTCGTGCAATGGACAGAATACTTCATTCGGTGAAAGATGGCATGAATGATCTATTTAACTCGGCTACGCCTCGTTGAATGGATCATTTCATCTTTCACCTCATGAAGTATTCTGTCCATTGCACTCATAAAAATTCATTATGTGTATAATATTTCATGCTTAAGGACGTTCCTCAGTTATGATTGTGCGCATCCCTATCTGTACACATTTTACGCCATGCGCGTTGAAGTCATGATAAGTGAACATGAGTAATCAGCTGCAGGTATCAGCTGATTTTTCAAGTCATCTGCACTCTAACAGAAATCTATAGACTAACTTTTTTAATGCCTCTCTCTCTTCAGAATACTTTACTCTGCAGTGATGCGAAGTATGACGACTATGGCTTCGAGTTTGATTAAATGGGATAGTGGTGTAGCATTGTCCTTTATGTAGATACGAGCTTATTGACACGTTTTTTGTGTCGTTAAAAGCACATTTGCTCCATCAAAAGTGCTGATAGTTTGAAAGCAAGCACATGAATCCCTTATTTTTAATGTTCACACCTATGTATTATACCTTCCTCTACAACCATGAAAAATTTGGTGAAAATGGGTTTTAAATATAGTGCATCATTTATTGTATTTCTTAAATCTGTTTGATAAATTTCTAATTTTTTAGATGTTTTTGTCGTCCTTCATACCTTATTATCAAAACTGAAGGTGCTGCTACACTTTAAAGAGCAAATGATAGCAATATGAGAGAATTATCTTAAGTATATAAATTCTGAACTGCAATCTAAAATTTGTTGAAATTTACATGGATTTTGACTGAGTAATAGAGGTTTAAACTCAACGCTGTTATCTCGTGGGGTATATATATATATATATATATATATATATATATATATATACAATGTTATCTTTATTGCATATTTCTCGAGCCCTTTCAATGGGGGTAATTCAAAGCCCGATAGCACAAATCAAGCACATGAACCCGTAATAATTTTGAAGTTAGTAAAGTATCTCTGTGCCAAATTTGGTGAAAAGGACATGGATTTCATTTTGTGGAACGTCCTTAAGTAGTAATAAACTGAGCGTGTTGTGGCGTGTGTTAAAGAATAAATGCTCCGTATTTTATTGTCTAAATCAGATATCTGATGCAAATGATGGATCTTTTCAACGACAGTGCGACACGTTTGCGTGATCACCTAGTCCCCCTTGCTGACGGCAAAACTCTAATTAGAATGTTAGATCATTTCAACAATGTCACCTTGGATGTTATTGCTAAGGTAGCACTCCGCTCTTTTCACCCCCTCTTCCTTTTCCACAAACCTCTCTTATTGCAACACTTGTTGATCCTACTTTTTTTTATTCAAATATCTTTTATCGTATTATCACAATCGTTAACTTGGCACATTTGAATTATTGGCAGTGTATAAGCTTGATGATTATAAATGAATATATGTATATATGTATATATGTGTGTGTATATATGTATATATATATATACATATACATATATATATATATATATATATATATATATAGCAAAATACAAGGTGAATAAAACAACCGTAGATATATATATATATATATATATAAAGCATTGAACACTTTGCACAATCATCGGCATCTACACATCTAAGGATACATATATATATATATGTATGATTTTCAATAGGCATATTGTTTATCATGGGGTAAAGCGAATGAAGGAAAAAAAATGACGAAAAAGAATTGTTGTTAAAAATACCAAACAAATAAAAAAAATCAGGGTGGAAGTTTTAGGAAAATTCATCAAAGATTGAAAAAAATTATTTAATAGAATTTGAAGTTTTTTTGATTTGTGATGTCTCATATGTCATGTAATATAAAATGAACAAATTTTCATATTTCAATGGTTCATGGTGACTTTAATTGTTTTTCTTTCAGGAGAGGGTGTATAAGGAACTGCAATGAAAACCATTTTATTCATTTTTTTTTTTTTTTTTGGGGGGGGGTGACATTTCACTGATTTTAATCGCACAATAAATGGGAAGCTACTTGCATACGACGTATTTTTTAAATATTTGACGAATTTTTATCAATTTTTTTCTCAATATTTTTAATTACTGTCCCTGCTATTATTACAATAAACTTTTTGTCAAGGTGAACTTCCCCTTTAATTCAGGGCACTCCGCTATGAACATGATGAACTGCCATCCAAACCGGTGATCTATTACGTTCCTTCTCAAATTTATGTACCACTCAGGTCGGATTTAACATGGATACAAACGCAGTGGAGACACCCGATTGTCCATTCCCATCGGCTGTGTCACTCGCTCTTGAAGCGATGGATGTTATATTTAAAAACCCACTGATCATGGTTGGTAATAAATTTCACCATTTTATTCATTTTGTAGTATTTTTATATGAAGCGTGTTTATTTGTTATTTATACCTTGGTCACGTTTGCTCTACGGCGGCCGTACGGCGAGTCGAAAACAGCCGTTTTATTAATTTTTATTCAAACCACCTATATGAAGTTGGTACAAAAAATGTTAAAACGACTGTTTTCGACTCGCCGTACGGCCGCCGTAGAGCAAATGTGACCAAGGTATTACGTTTACTTCATTTTTTTAAAGAGAATCTAGACCTCTCAGAAGAACATCCTAGTTGTCTCGCCTGCGTACCAGAGCGAGACGATAGGCGCCGCTTTTCAGACGGCGACAGCGGCGGCGGCGTCGTCAACATTGAAATCTTTTGAAGGTTAAATTTTTGAAATGTCATAACTTAGAAAGTATATGGACCTAGTTCACGAAACTTGGACATGAGGGTAATCAAGTATCTCTGAAAATCCTGTTCAAGTTTAAGTCACATGACTAAGGTCAAAGGTCATTTAGGGTCAACGAACTTAGATCACGTTGGGAATCAATATCGAAATCTTAACCAAGGTTCACTTTTTGAAATGTCATCATAACTTAGAAAGTATATAGACCTAGTTTATGAAACTTGGGCATTAGGGTAATCAAGTATCTCTAAAAATCCTGTTCAAGTTTAAGTCACATGACTAAGGTCAAAGGTCATTTAGGGTCAACGAACTTTGGTAATGTTGGGGGTATTTGTTGGATTGTCACCATAACTTAGAAAGTTTATGGATATAGTTCATGAAATATAGACATCAGAGTAATCAAGTATGAATGATTTTTTTGCACACGTCTTAGGTCACATGATCATGGTCAAAGGCCATAATGGGTCAATTGATATAGTATTTTATTGTCATATGAATGTTTTCTTTTGTGAATAATTATTCAATAGCTGTTTTCAAAGCCAACACTGCTGCTATATCAAATCGCATAATGCCGGCGAGACTACCAGAGGCGTTCCACTTGTTTTAACTTAAGGAGGGCCTATACCTATCTAAATACAGATAACTACTAAATGGTACTAATAATAACAAAAAAATATATTCCTTTATGGGACAAGTCGAATTTGTTTTAGAAATGGATGGGCATTGTCATTTCCTCTTGGTTCTTTTTTTTTTCAGAGATAAAAATCTCTGAACGAGAGTGGGTACAGATTCACTCCTAGGTTTATGAGCCAAACCTTTCTGACATAGGTGTGCCTAACCTTTGACTGATTCTAATCTTCTGAGTGGCTTTATTAAACGGCCCATCATGGTTCGTCTTGGCATACTTATTGTCCCAGTGCAGGTATTTCCCCAATTGTAATCTTTATATCCATTTACTGTTTATTGAAACTTTATTTTTTAGGTGGATGCTCGCAGCAAGGCTCGTGATTATCGCCGCTCGGTGCGCAACGCCATTAAACTGGTACGAAGATATGGCCAGGAATGCATTGAAAAGAGAAGAGAGGCAAAGAAGAGGGGCGAAGAGTTGCCTAAGGACATCCTGACATGTATTCTGAAATTGGAAGATGATCTTGGGAATGGTCGGAATATTGAAATTGCAGAACTGCTCGACGAGCTTGGAACGTTTTTTGTGGCAGGTTAGCTTTAAGCCTTCCCCTCAAATTATTTTTCTTTACATTTTTTCCTGAAATTCCGTCTCTAGAAGTTGATAAGTGCATATAATCAAGACTGAATTCCCCCCTCAATCTGGGTGATCCAATTCATTATCTCGTACTAGCAGATTTGATGCACTAGATCAAAAAATAAATGTCATTATATTACCAACCCATGCAGAAGACCAGAAGAATCACTTTATGTTTACCGCGTTCAAAAATACCAAAAGTTACATTAATGTATATCAAAGAGTGAAAAAAGCACCGTTCTTTCTAAAATAATAATAGTAATAATTATTATTATTACTATTCTTATCATCATTTCTTTTATCTGTGTTGTTGCTGTAGATGCTGTTACCAAAATAATCATCATGTGTATGGTTGATATTTGTTTAATTATTTTTCACAATTCAAGGTCAAGAAACAACGAGCAATCTTCTCGCATTTACCATACTTGAGCTCGGGAGACATGAAGGAGTGGCTAAGAGGTTAAACATCTGCTTTTATTTTTTTCGTATTTGAAACATGCGTGTGCCTAATTGTCAATCTGTAATTTCAGTGGTTTACTCGAATGTCTTAGAAATGAAATTCTAATTTGTTTGGGTGTAAAAAAGAAACATGACTTTTTTAAAAGATCTGATGCTGTTCTTTTATTATATCATGCAAATCTGGTCTATTATCTTTCAAGTATTGATAAATGGTCATCATCAAATGTGACTCAAACATCTGAGAGAAAATCGGCAGATTATCATACGTTGACGTTATCTAGTAGAAAGTCCTTATATTCGTGCACTCAGTTCTGTTCCATTATAATGGAATTTTGAAATGATGGACATAATCATGTTTTATTTTCAGTTGAATTGACATTGCCCTTTTGATTTATCCTATTATTTTTCTTTGGCTTGAAACAGGTTAAAAGAAGAAGTTGATGAAGTCATTGGGAATAAACCAGTTATTGAGTACTCAGACCTCCCCAAATTGGAATATATGTCTCGGGTATGTAACGGTATCATTCACGCAGGCTAGGCCTTCAATGGGTTTAATCCAGGGCACTGGGAACGATTTTTACAAGGGGTGCTAGTGTTAATTTGACAAGCAAAGGAAAAAACATTTACTACAAAATGAACGTCATTTGGGTCCCAAGAAATTTGACAAGCAAAAAAAAAGGGGGGTATACAAAGTGAAGGTCATTTTGGTCCGGAGACATTTGACAAGCAAAGCATAACAAAAAAGGAGTGGGTGAGGTTTAACCACAAAATAAGGTAATTTGAGTTCCATTTCTTCATTTTGTCACTCCTGCAAGAATTCCAGGGTGCTGCCTATGGAGAATAATACACACAGCGCCCCCAGGAAATTCTTGGGGGTGCTTCAGAACACCAGCACCAACGCGCTTTCCAGGGCCATGGTTCAATCTCATCTCAGCGTTCTTACAACACACTTTCATGCTTGATTTAGGGACTTGTGCTTGATATGCAATTGAGCACACTTTCTCTTCAACGCCTCGTAAGACTCCAATCTGAATAACCTCATGGGGCCAGTCTAATGGCTTCTTCATGATATGTGTGTCGTATCAACTTTATATCCTCTTTGTTTTGTTGTGACACCATCAGTGTGCTTCATTAATCCCTCGTTTCCAGTGTAGCGCGATCCGTTACGAACTCCAAGATGTGTCCTTCGTAACTGATCACGAAAATGTTTTTTTTTCATGATCAATGCGATTGCCATAACTGATCTGATACGATCCGATACGATTATTCCACGAGTAAGGCTACTCTTTTAATCGTGGTGCGAATCGTAACAGGGGAGTTAGGTGTACACTGTCCTTCTTCCAATTGATGCTTTACTAAAGAATGAGATTACAAGCTTGATTGAACTCTGCCTTTTTTTTTCCACTTCAGCTAATGTACAAATAAGTGTAGTTCGATAAAAATGAAGAAAACTCGAGATGATATTTCGTTTCGATAGCGTCCATGGCGCGGCTGCCATATCCGTTAGGCGCATATCTTCTATTACAATACAACTATTCAATATATATTTTTTTATCTTTATTTTTTTTACCGAATATCGTGCACGTAACAGTTAAATGTCTATGGTAAATTCAGCAAACATAATTTGAATACTTTTAAAGTGTGATGCATTGAAATTGTTGAAATGATCTGAATGACTTGTCCTGTACGTGGGAAATGCTCGAATAAAGTACTTACAAAATAAGATAATTTGATTCCATTTGTAGGTCATTAAAGAAACACTGCGCCTTAACCCTCCAGTTACTGGAACAATGCGGGCTCTAGCTTGTGACGTAAATAGTTGTGGTTATGTCATTCCAAAAGGATCACCTACAGTTGTAAGTATATATCTAGAAGAAATCAATTTTCGGCGTATTTGTTTTTGTTCATGTACCCTTAGACAGGAATGCGCGAAAAATGTACCGGTGAAGTAGATATACTCTGACAAAATGCCTTTAAAGATATTGTTAGTTGAATACATAATCCAGATTTAAAAAAAATGGAAGGACATTTGCGAAAAATTGTTCTCGAGCTAATGAGACAAATAGCAACTAGCACATTTTTTTTCTCGAATGACCTTCCCATTTTCATCAGGATGAGCACTAACACTTTCGGACATGTTCGCATGAAGATGTGTAACGTTTGCTGACATATCATAATGTAATATTTAAATTATATAAAAAAAGAAAGACATAGCATAGAATAGGTTACTAAAATAGTACGTCACTGATCAAATTTGGAAATCGTTTGTTAACATCCGCTTCGACACACTATTATTTTATTATTTGCGCCACAGACAAATGCCAATGATTATGAACACTTTGTGTCCCTTCAGTGTATGTTGTGAAAAGAATATTAAAAAAGGAATATACGTTCATGTCAGTGAATATGAAACCACCTTCATAGTTTATCTAAAATATTACTGTTCTTTTTTCTTTCTATTTCATCCAGACTTAAGACGTAGACATTCTCAAACTTGTCTTTAACGACCCGAAAGATCTAGTATTCTGAGTCAAATATAACCACTTTAGTTTAAGGTTTGTGAAGCATTTCAAATGATACCAGCAGATTTGTGTTCTAGTTTGGTGACTTTGGAACTGTATTTCTTTCACTAATGTAGTTCAGTACTTACCTGACGTCACGAATGGAAGAATATTTTGACGACCCTCTCCTTTTCAACCCCGATAGATTTATTCCAAGTGATGAACTGTGAGTATTGTCCGTCATGTCATCTTTAGGATCTTGGGGGTGGGGGGCCGGGGGTGGCCAGAGCCATAAAGTAGAACACAACTGAACCACTTGGGTGAGGAAAAGTCAATACCACACTCAACGGAATAATGAGCCAATTTGGTCCAGAAGTTTCCGATGTTTTCATATTTTCATCAATATTTTCAATAAGACTTGAAATATAAAGACTTGAAATATTTTCACATTGAAGATAAAGTAGACACAGCGCTATAATTCGTTGAATGCCAGTGCACTTCTATACGCAGATTATATTGAATACACAGTCTTCTTTACGATAAACTGAGCAGTCTATTGAAACTGTGAATTTAATTAGCAAACAAATATTCCCAAATATTCTTATCACTTCTTGCTTTTACACATTATGAAAAGTTTTAATTCTTGTGAATTGCCTATTCTAACCAATCTTATGCAGATTACCTTAAAATTGGTAAAATGTTTAGAGATGAATGTCTTACACTCGCTGTGATACGGGACGGACATTATTAGTGTAATTGGTGCAATCATATATATTTTGTTTTTAATTCATGTTGAATTGTATAGTAGATAGATAAAATTGTATAACTTGAAATGTCAGTGACATTTGAATATTCCAATATTCCACATACATTTACTGCTACAGTGTCACATTGGACATTCATATTAATTACTCGTAAAAACCGGAAGATATCCACCCTCTTCCAATTCATGCTTTAAAACGATAAAAAGACGTCGATTAAAAATTCACATGGGGAAAATACCACATTGGGAAATATCATCACGTCACCATCTTCACCATTGTCATTCTTATTTGTATTGAAGACAAAATCACACTCAGATTTTTTTTTTTTATGTATACTTGCAGTCCACGACACCTCTTTGCCTACTTTCCTTTCTCTATTGGTCAACGGAATTGTATCGGACAGCAATTAGCTCTGGTAGGATATATTTCACTGATTTGTTTTCTGCTTATTGTCCGTTTATTGAACCGTCTATTCTTACATTGTACAAAACAATTTGGCTACTTATATCTTGATAAATTTAACGAAGAAAACTTCGAAGTGCCCATTTGTTGCAATGCGTCATGAGAGGTTACTTCTGCTACTGCCTCTGACGCTGCTTGCTGCTGCTACTACCACCACCTCATAGGTGTGAGAAATTATACACGTGCATCCGCTTTGACAACTCTTTTTTTTTTCTCATTTAATATGTTGTGGAAAAAATAGGGATAGAGAATAATGGTAGCCTTAGCTTAAATCGAAGTCCCCCAGACTTTTCCTTCCTTTATATAACCTGATAAGAAGTCTTCTTTAGCTGTCTGAATATTTAACAAGAAGAAATTACTGTACAGCATTTAAAAATCTATTCGATGATCACATTGACAAATACATCTAATAAAGATGCTTTCTCAAATTGTATAAATCTATTACTAGTATTACTCAATATTTATGTCGTTGAAACATAAATGTTTATAGATGTACATACGTAAACCCGATTGTTACCGATAATTTCACAAACCTTCAAAATCATTTGTTGTTGTTCATATTCACTAATATTGTCAACGAATTTAAACTACTAATGACTACTGCTGCTGACACAACAATATGATAATCACTGATTCTCTTCCAACTGGATTTTCTCCAAAATGAAATATTCTGGATTTTCCATTGTACAGATCGAATCAAAAGTGATCCTGGCAAAGCTGCTGCAGAGCTTCGATTTTAGATTGGAACAGTCCCAACGCCACATCATCCTGGCGAATGTCTCCAATAAACCTTTGGACAGATGTATGACTTACATCAGCCTTCGAGACTAAACTCGGCGTTTAGTTTCCTTTACGCAATATCCCAAACCTGGGGGCCGTTTTATAAAGCTGTTCGTAAAAGTTACGAGCGACTTCAAGAACCACTGGTGATCCTTCCTTGTGGTAAATGATATACAGCAAAAAGCTAATTTGCGATGGTTTAGCGCGTGAGAAAGGATCACCAGTCGTTCTTGAAGTCACTCTTAACTTGCGAACAGCTTGGTGTGTGATTCGTGAAGTTGTTCGTAAAGTTACACACTACTTGACGCACGACTGGAACATATTATTATAGGCAAAGTTATATTGGTGCTAAGTCAGCTCTATTATCATCTACCTGAAGAATGGGTCATTAGTCAGTTGTAGAGTCATCGTAACTTACGAACAGCTTTTAACACTCAACAGGCACGTATGAAATGCCATCACTTAGAGAACCTTAAATAGAATAGCATATTTATTTAAAATTCAAAATATTATTCATATATCTCCTAGCCATATCTAAGGAAACGGCAAGATTGAAGCACTGAACATATTGCATACTATTGGTCCATTCTAATGCTCCCTATTACACACCGGATGGCAGTGAAAATAACCGATCATAATTTGGGTTTTTTTTTACAAAAAAATCTGAATAAAATGAATTCTCAAAACTGAAATGAAGCACCGGATGTAGACACTTAAATAAAAGGATGAGGCTTTAATTCAATATACTTCCGAACCCTAGTCATAAATCTCTAATTGACCTTTAATGATCAATTTGATATGGCTACATCCCTGCAATAAATCATTTGGAAACTATGGTGTCGTGGATTGCACTCGATTGCACTTATTCAACTTGACACTGGAATGACCTGTGTGTTATAAATTCACGGAATGGTCGCCAAATTTGAAATCAACTTGTAATTAAATCGATAAACATGCCTTTGTGGCTACCATTTGAGGCCATATCGTGAAATAAACAGTGATCCAGGTGTTGTTTCACAGACAGAGACGGCCTGATGGGAAGAATTATCATTGAATATACTAACAATTGCAGGCAATGATAGCAAATTTCCTCTAGACTATTAGTTAGACTTACAATGTGATTTACAATTCGAATATTTCAAACATGGCTATGGTAATCGGTTACACTTCGTAATTCCGAAGGTTCGTTATTCCGAAGGTTCTTTATTCCGAAGGTTCGTAATTCCGAAACACGTAAATTGCCTATACCTCGATGTTCGTTAATCCGAAAACGTAATAGGGTTCGTTAATCCGAACATTTGTGGCGTTATTCCGAAGGTTCGTTATTCCGAAGGTTCGATAATCCGAAAACGGAATAAGGTTCGTTGTTCCGAAGGTTCGTTAATCCGAAAACAAAATAAGGTTCGTTGTTCCGAAGGTTCGTTAGTCCGAAAACGAAATAAGGTTCGTTAATCATTTCGTTTTCGGACTAACGAACCTTCGGAATTTCGAACCTCATTTCGTTTTCGGATTAACGAACCTTCGGAATTACGAACCTCATTTCGTTTTCGGCCTAACGAACCTTCGGAATTACGAACCTTCGGAATAACGAAGCTTCGGAATTACGAATGTATGCGATGGTAATCAATACATGTCATGTGCGCACATTTCATTTTGACTATTACATGTATTAGGGTTGATTTATTATTATTATTATTATTTGTTTTGGCGTCACCTGTGCCTGGGAAGAGAAAAGCGAACTGAATCACTATGACCCGCAGGTCTCTCCTCCCGATATAACTGATTGGGGGAATGCAGGTGGACCACTACACCGGGGTTTCCCCCTACTCTTATACGAATAGTGCAGTGGGTTCTTAACGTGCAAAGGTGGTTACTCTCCTCTACACGGGGCCTCCATTAACGTCCTATCCGAGGGACGGAGTGTTTTCCATTGTAACATAGCCTGCATCTATGAAACATGGGATTTAATTGCTCTATTCTTGTTTCTTATTCAGATTCGAATGTTTTCAACCTGATTGACTTCTCGAATATCATGTATTAATTCGTCTTTCATAATTACCTAGATTATTGCCCCTCTCTAATGAATTCGAGTTCCCTTGCGCCAACACATCTATGTGTTTTTATTATTGTTTATACGTCTTTTCAGTTCATGTATATGTGGAACACTTTTTAATCGGAACAAGTTTCGTTTGGGCCATCCCTGGTTAGTAATTGTGGAACTTCAATCGCCAATATGTCGTATATTCTTTCCCTAAATCAAACAAATGAATAAACAACTATTTTATTTTTTTTTCTTCATTTTTTCATTCAAATACATCATTATTCTTTCCTAATTCAAATACTGTTCGAGAGAAAATAGATCTTACATGTTTTATATAAATTAATAAATAAATAAGGTAATTATTTTGTTTCATATCTTACTTTTCATTCAATACATCATTATTCTTTCGCAATTCAAATACAGTTCGAGAGAAAATAAATCCAACAAGTTTTATATTATGTGACTTGCATTTAGAAAAAGAGACAAGTGGCGAATGCAATCAGATGGCTTGCCGTAGTTAACGAAATACCTTCATTTTAGTTTTGTGAAACGGCATCTAGGTTTAATCGAAGTTAGTCTAAAATGGATGAAATAACTCATCATTACCAAAGAGGTAGGAACTTTTTTTTTTATCCAAGGATGGCTTGCAATAATTGTGTGTTTAAATGTATTGGTGAGCCAAGTCTACAGTGACGTGAGGGGGGTAGAGCAAGGTTTCATAAGTTATGGAACGAGGACGTAAACTGTAAAGTCTTAGAAATATCTTCATGTATTTTTAAAAACCTTTTTTAATCTTGGCAGTAGGCTTGTATATTTCGACTGAAATATATTCATTGACTCAATATATATATATAAAAAATACACAGTGTCTTATTTCACCCTTCCCTTTCCTTTTATTTCCATTTCATTCTTTTTCTTTCTCCTTTGGCGGTGGAACTCCTTCCCCCTCTTCCATACGCCAGTGACGGCATAGCTAAATCCTTGTTGATCTTAACTATTTTCATAAAGGGCATTCTGCCGCATAGTTCCGATATTTCACTCAATGAATTACTCACGCATATTGGAACAAATCTGAAAATGTACATATTACAAAAAAAAAAAAGCTTATCGGATTATTTGACATTTGAGGCAAATGGAATTCAATTTCAAAACACATTTGTAAAAAAAAAAAGAAACAAAAATGAAGCTATCGAAAGACTTCTTGAAATCGACTCGTACTAAATTTGCTTTTATTCATTTAGTATGTGTTTTCATTGTAATAATTATGTAACTGAAATTCCTCGAAAGAGTATAAGGGGAGGGGGACTCTCTGCAGAATGAACACAATCGTTTTATAATCCTACAGCTTATGATATAATACATAATGAATACGAATATAATCGGATTGTATTGCATGAATAATGCTTATATTTATTTCATTTCATGACATTGATGACATCATCGTACAGCATCGAACATCATATTCAATATTATCAATCAACTAACGATGCTCAGTGAAGTAGAAAACCACGAATGCTTTAGAAGTCACTAATTCAATGCGTGTAAAGCCAAAATATGCTTAAATAGTACTTGGATTTGAAAGCAATATTTTTTTAATATAATGAATGTTTATCAAGAAGAATCAAACTTTTCTGAAATATACATTTCTAAAAGCATGGGGCTTATAACTTTTAATAACTGAAATGGGAAGGAGAACGATCTTTACCATTTCAAAATAGAGTTTTATCGTGTAAACAAAGAAACTGCTTGCGATGAAATATTCCATCTAGCAATAATCATATAAGGCACTTTGCCAAAAGTTGTATAACAGGACATTACCAGCAAAAAAGGAAAAAACTGAAGTTTAAAAACTCTAAATAGATTATAAAAAGCACACTTTTCTACTAAAATGCAGTATTAGGGTCAAAGGAATGAAACAATTACACATTAATATATAACAGAGTCATTATGAATAATAATGATCTCCAAGAATATGGCTTTCTTGTTGAAAGTGTAATTAAATATACCTTTAACTTTAGACAGCTATGTAATGTAGGTAAAAATATACTGTAAGTAAAAAAATGAAATACCCGAGATGCAAAGATTTCAGGATTTATGAAAGCTTGCATTTGGGTGAAATACTCATACATGTACATTAATTCTGATGAAAAGTTTGTGGTTGTATTACACTTTCACTTAGAGGTAAAAGACAGTAGTTGCAGCAAACAATTATTTCTTGAGAAAGTCTTTTAAATCGAGGTTAATTGTCAAAATAGTGTACATGATGTAGATCTGGTACATTAATGTAAACTTGTATCTTTGTAAAATCATAAATGTTTAACTTAAAATTGATAATTCTGATGATCACTAATACAGAAAAGCACATGTGGGACAGGACAGTGTATTATAATTGATTAAAAAAATACCTGACATTTGATAAAATTACATGCTTATTTTGCTCATTTCTCAGCAATTATATTATATGATGAATTACAAAATAATAAGTTGGGGATACGTGTATGCCATCATCAGCTTGCTTCTTGCATATGCTAAGAGCTCTTTCACCAAAATAATGCTCAGGTTAGAATGTCATTCATTACTTTATTATTCCTTGTCCTATTTTGATGAATTTGTCAGTTTTGTTAAAAAAGTAATCAAAGCCATATCCATGGTTACCCTTATGCTTGATCTCAATGCCTGTTCGCATTTACACAACGAAGTTTTTTGCGAGATAAAAAGCGCTTTGAGACGCCATCCTAGTCAGCACACGAGCAAAGATGAGCACGAATATGGTAGGTTTTCAAATTATATTTGAATTGATCCAAGGTTGTTGACAATTGGAGGAGAGGATGCAGCTAATTCCATGGCCTTGGAGCAGTAGAGGAGAAAGCTGCATCACCAGTACTTAATTATGTAGGTGCGTGGTAAAGTAATGATCACAGACATTTAATAAAAGGCAAGTACGGCCAGAGCCAGGGGCCAGGGGGGGGGGGGCATGATGCCCTCAAGACCTCTAAACCATCTCTGTATAAGGAAGGAAATTTTAGAGACAATTTATTTGAAAAAAAAAACACTTTTTTTTTTTTTGTAAATACGATTTTAATTCATGCTTTTTTATGTGTTTTTAATGGTTATGGGGTAATTCCATCAGTTTAAATAAGTAATTACAAGTTGCCAATTTCACATAGTGAAGATCAATTCTGATGTGATTATAAATGCACGTGTTAAGTGATGATGTTTCCCTTATGCCTATATATTATGTTTGAATTGACAACAGCATGAACCTTGTAAGCATGGGCGGAAATCTGTCCCAAAATGTAGGGGGACCAGGGGCTGGAAAATTTGACAAGCAAAAAAAAAAGGTTATCACACAAAGTGTGAGGTCATTTAAAAAAAAAATCGAGATGTAAGATCATTTGGACCTAAAAACATGTATTATTTTGATTGTGAATAATGAATTTTTCTCCATCATAAAAAATACAAAATAGTAGGGGGACACGCCCCCCCCCCGGGATTTCCGCCCATGCTTGTAAGAGCATTAGACAAGCTTTGTATCAGAGTGGTTACATAATTAAAATTACTTAACTTTTTTTTCAGAGTGGACTCACAAAAATCAAATGGTGTTTACTGTTTGGCATTACCTGGGTAACTAAGTTTCAAATATATTCCAAACATTAGTTCAACATGCTGACGAATGAAGTGTGGTTACTAAATGTAATTTTACCATAGCCTTGTGATGTGTTTTCACCACTAAGGCTTACAAAAGACATGATTTGCAGAAATTGTGTGTGATAGGAAACTACATCCAAACAGGCATCTCATATTCATGCATATGTATATAATAAAAATAATAAAATAATATTCAAATCCCTTCCAAAAAGGATGAATTTGTACTCACGATTTAATCTGCATGAATATTGTTCTTTTTATCCATCTATAACGATACAGCTGAGAGTCTGAATGATGGTATCAAGATCAAAGCTGATCTAATGCATCTGATGATGATGCTTCTACCAGGGCTGCAAAAAAGACAATATTTATCGGCCGATGCAAGTTTTTTAAATCTAAGTTGGCACTGCTCATGATATTTGGGACCTTTCGCAATCCTCACGGACGCTAATATTAGGGTCCCCTAACACAAAAGTTAACGCTTAATCATACACTTGATTTTTAAGATTGATTGTACATTATAGTCAATAGAATCAAACGTAGAAAACTGCTCTTACAATCAATGCTAAGCTTTGTGTTACAGGGGGATTACAGGCCCTACAGATCTGCTTTTCGTGTGCAAAATCCTTTCCCGCGACACCCGCACCATACATACATGTATATTACGACTAATGGCTGGAGATATTCGAAATGCAGGACCTAAATAGATTATGACATGGATAAGAAAGTGGTTTTTCAAACAAATCGAGTACATATTGAGTGATGAAAAACTTACTGAATGAAGGCTTAGATATAGATCATTGCAGTCCATCGAATCGATATTGCATTTAATGTGGATTATTGGTGGATCACTGGCAATTGATTTCATGGGTCAGATCAACCTCTCTAGCCGAAACCATTTCTGTACACAGCATATGCAATACGTTTGAACTTACGGGTTTCTTTGTTCTATTGTTTACTCCTTCTACACAAACGATATGCCTCTCGCACACGATTTAATGGGCATTATGTTTTACTTTCCCCAGAAATGGGGGATTAGATTCAAATTCCGGGGGGACCACTTCCATTGATGAGTGGATACCAGGCACGACCATGGGGTTTCGAAAAGTACCCTAAACAAGGGAAGCAAGTCTTTTCCAGATTATGAAAATGCATCTCTTAACAAATATTTGGCTTGTGAAACCCTATAAGTATTGGATATATATCCCTTTTTCAGCATTTTAAACATCGTTTTGACACCCTTAAAACGTTACATAGGCCTATACGTAACGTACTTGCCCACTCTGTTCCCTTTTACGCGTGGTCGCTCCTGGTATCCACTAATCAATGGAAGTGGGCCCCCCGGGCGGCCTCTCGAGCTCTAGGAGGAGTCAAATGTGGCTTTGGAAAGTCGTCCTCAATCGGATATATCGCTGTTACCATAGTAGCAACCAGAATTTTGCACACGAAGCGCATATTGAATGTTTCCGTCGCAGATGCGACACGAAAAAAAAATTTCATGTCACACAATTTGCATTGCAGGACAGAGTTTTACGACCATGATGAGGGGCCCAAAAAGTCTCTTCCAAAATCACCTACCGTGGTAAATAAGCGTGCGCGTCCTCAAACGAAAGGTCGGGATTGTCGCCCTCTTTACGCGTCTTGTATATCTAGGCTACGATAACAAAGACGGCAAGATGGCAACAATAACAGACTGTAAGTAAATGCTCGTGTTCTTAATTATTTTTCTAATTTTTCCCTATTTACTGGAATAAATACACGCACCATTAGTGCATGCGGGGTAAATATACCTTTAGCCCATTTACATAAGTTTGGGCTCAACACCTTAAAGAAAACGAGTATTTTGGAGCAACATTGCTGTCTCTAAAGTACTCGGTGCGCATAGAGCAATGGCATCCCGTCCCAGGTTCCGCGGAGAGTAAGCTCACGTATAGTAGAATGATTTTTACTCTCCAGGAGCCTCCAGGCTACGTACACCTGAAGTAGCCTACTTACTTACCTACTGCCCGATGCCTCCTGGCATGTAGGGCAGCTACGAAGGATCTCCACTCCTGGCATCCGGCGATTCTGAGCCTTCTTCTGGAAACTCCCCCGGGCCAGGTCATATTCACCGACTTCATCTCCTCATCTCCCCATGTGTGTCGCCGGTACAGGTGGTTTTGGGTCTCCCTCTCTTTTTCCTGAAATGTCATAAACAGATCTATTCATTAAAAATCTTAATCAAAATGCTGGAAAATAATGAATTTAGGGCATTTTATCACGTGACGGCCTCAAAATGCAGCCCTTCTCATCGAAATCCTCGCATCGTGTGTAAATTAAGTGAATGGGTGTGCAGACAAAGTCATAGGGCACTGCTACTATCAATCATTTTGTTAAATCTGACATTGAAAATGACTCTGGAATGATGTAGCATGAGGCATGACCGAAAATTTTTCCGGAAAATCATTTTTTTTCTTTCAATTTTTATGAGATTTTTTGCACACTTATAAGAATATAAGGAACATCATCAATTGAAAGATTTTGTGAAATGAAAATAAATTTATGTTAAATCTTAACTCAAATCTTTATAGCGGTTAGGTGTGCAGACTTGACCAGGCCCACCGGCCAGTTGTCCACAGCGGGTGCTCGGCGCAGCCACGCCGGCCGAGCGAGCGCCGGACGGGATGGGATTGCCAGTGTCAGTGACGAAACCTCGTGCAAGCCCCGCCATTTAACAAATTACGAAAAGAAAATCATAGAAAATGGTTATCTAATTTACTGCGAATGTCTTCGAAGACGTTGTCCAAATCTGACCCGTGTTCTTTAAAGGTCAAGTCCATCCCAGAAAAAAGTTGAGTTGAATAAATATAGAAACATCAAACATGAATAACGCTGAAAACTTCATCAAAATCGGATGTGAAATAAGAAAGTTATGACATTTTTAAGTTCCGCTTATTTTTCACAAAACAGTTCTATGCTCAACTCAGTGATATGCAAATGAGAGAGTCGATGATGTCACTCACTCACTATTTCTTTTGTTTTTTATTGTTTGAATTATACAATATTTCAATTTTTACGAGTTTGACAATTAGGACCTCCTTGTTTGAACCACAAAATGTTAAAATAATGGAATTCCATGTGTTCAGGGAGGAATGAAACTCCGTTTCACATGACAGTGAAGAGAAAATAAAAATATTTCATATTTCATATAATAAAATACAAAAGAAATAGTGAGTGAGTGATGTCATCGGCTCCCTCATTTGCACACCGAACAGGATGTGCATATAACTGTTTTGTGAAATTATGCGAAACTTTGAAATGTCATAACTTTCTTATTTTACATCCGATTTTGATGAAATTTCAGTGTTATGCTTGTTTGATTTTTATCTTTCTATTCAAATCAACTTTTTGTTGGGGTGGACTTGTCCTTTAAGTAGTTGAATTATTAACGGCCTTCTCCGTCGCACTTCTCGTTCGATAAACGGCAATAATAGGGAATACCTTTTTCAAATGTTGGCGACTTGGCGGTTGCAGTGCGCATGCGCAAGCCCGCCACCAGCACGTACGTCGCACCCGGCGAATTCTGCGGAGTCAGGAATTTTGATGGGGTGGGGTGAGTCGGGGTCTGCATATCAAGTAAGAAATAAGTTTACAAGTAGATACGAACTTCTTTGACATAAAAAGCTTCTTCTTCTTCTTATTTGGTTTTGGTAGGCAACCAGTCAAGAAATTACTATTTTTGCCTCTGCTTTTGGAGCTTTTTTTTCTTTGAAGAATGATCATAGCTCTATTTCCCTAATTTTTGTTTCTGTACTATAATTCTTTATATTTTTCCTTTCTAAATATAAAATAGCCTTGCTAACATGACAAGGTTGAAAAAAATAGCAAAAAAATAGTATGCGCTTTGAAAATAAAATTGTTAATTTCCTCGTCGTTGATTCGCAAATAATCATGTCATAATAAGGTCGTATGAAAATGCAAATTTCATCGTCGTTGATTGGTAAATAAATGTCATAATCACGTCATAATGTGGTCAGATAAAGATGCAAATTTACTTGTCGTAGATTGGTCAGTAAATGACGTCGTAATCACGGCATAATCTGGTCATACAAAAATGCAAAATAAAGTTGCCGTTCAAAGTCGTCAAAATGACGTCGTAAGGACGTCGTACATACGACGTACGACCAGTATTACCAGTTTATGACCAGATTATGACGTCATTACGACCGTGTCTGCTATCAGGGAACGTACAGCGTCGATTGAATAATATATAGACTAGATGTGGGATTAGTGCATTTTCAGCACGAGATTCAATTCCGCAGAAGAAACTTTACGTAATCTAATTGAAAATATATGTGCTTAAAAGTGTGTACGGGTGATGGTAACCAACTTGTATTTTGTTTGGAAATCATCGTGCGCCCATCTCGTAATTACGCAAAGCTCTTCATCGGTATTTGAAATGAAAGTTAATTATTAAGTGACTGTCTCGGAATAAAATCTTGCTTGTATATTTCTGTATGCATTTCTGTCTGTGTTTTTATTTGCATTCTGCATGTAAACGAATTGAATCGAATTTGCTGGTTATATGTGTGAGAGGGCATGTGTGTGGGGGTGCGCGCGCGAGTGTGTGTGAGCGTACGTTCGAAGTATGCGGAATTCTTTATCCGCAACAAAAATAAGCAAGGTTCCTTCAGGGCACACACCACTAACTATTTCCCCCATAGACTCATGTGTTAAAAAAAAATGAGATTTGAAAAAATCGCCAAAAATAAGTCTTAAAAATGACATCATCCACACCTTTATGATTTGCTAGTTCATCCAATATCCTTCAAACGCTAAAAATATGAAAAGGGGTTTTCGAGTATTTTTTTGCGCTACAGGGGCTCAAACCAAGACTACATGCAAAGTTTGCAAACTTGGTTGCAGTCACAGTGCTCACATGGTTTCTTGGGCAACTAATTAAGTTCCCCAAAAATCCAGCATTGACAAATTACTGCTCTCCCATGGGACTGAACAGATCCAGTAGTAATCCCTCTCTATGTCCATATGAAAAAAATTGTTCAGATATGCACCGTTGATTTTATATGAATATTTTTCCAACCATTACTTGCCGGATCCCATTAGTGGTGTGCGTCGAGATCACTTATATATTCCAGCCTCCTGCAGTTACTCTTAATTCAAAACATTCTTCATCGAGGCTTGATCTCTGATCGATGCTAAAGCAAAGCTGCACCATTCTATTCAAGACCATCACTCTTATTTTTACCCCCCCCCAAAAAAAAGCCCGCTATATGCTCTAGCCTACAGTCTAGGCGAGGCTGCAGTTATTGTCTTTGCTGTTATGCTAACGCAATATATACGTTTGGTGTGGCAAAGACTACAACCACCGCCTATACACTCCTGTCTGCCTAATCAATATTCATGTTTATTCAAAATTGCGGATCTATGTATAATTCAACAACCGCGCCAAATACGGCAGACCGGAGTTACGTTCGACCAATCAGATATAGGAAGTCGCAAAGAAAAAGATTCCGCTCGTCCATTATTTAATGGGGATAAGAGATAGGAATACATATTACTTAATGGCCCGTAATCTGAAGTCGGGTTTAAATTAAACCCTGGTTTAAAGTTGTGGTTTAACTATGGAGAGCCAATTGGGGCACAAATCCCTTACAGTACACATCTAATTCTTTAACTCACATGACACCAAAATTGTTCATAAATGTCTGGGAATGATAACTGAAGTACTTTTCTTCATTTATGAAAACAAAAGGAAACAAAATAGTAAACATAAGAAATATACAATATAAACTTTTTTTGGCTCCCTATAATTTTAGTACAGAGTTAGACCTTGGTCTAAGTTAAACCTGACTTCAAAAGACGGGCCAATATCTACAAAAATAACGTTTTAATGTTTTTAAACAACCGTTATATAATATATTAAATATTTCGACACACTTTAATTTTCAAGTATATTTGAAAGACCTGACGTCAAATTAACGATTATCAATTCGTATTTCCCCATGATCTCGCCGTTTGACATGTGGTGGTACCGGGACCGGTTCCTGTATTGCTGGTCGTGTGCCAACGACTTGAGACATCTCCATCATAACAGCCGTGATCGCGAAGATAATCGTAAAACAAAGGGATTGCCTGGTTGCCTGGTGCCCTTTTCCATATCCTGTTGGTAAAGCAACAGATATATTCTTCCCGTCGTCAATAACGCTACGAATGGCAGATTCTTGAAGGTCTCAGAATTTCCCACTAGGAATGCCGAGTTTATCGGCAGCATAATCCAAACTCGGGATCCAAACTTTCTCGCAGAAGTTTCTCGCGTGTACTCGTACTCGCCATTTTGGATGAAGAAAGTGATGCAATGTCACATGACTTACATATTAGATATCATTAGCTTCTTCTTTCCAACGTATTTTTGATTGGTCGGATTTCTTATTCATTATTATTATACATGAGAAGTTCTCGTACGAAAAACTGGCGTCATTTCATTGTCGATAATAATAATTAAAAAACAAACATCCAAAGCAAGACGCAGTTCGGAGTCTTTGCCACATCAGACGTATCGATTGCGTTCAGCATAACAGCAAAGACAACAACTGCAGCCTCCGCTGTAGATTATAGGCTAGCTATGCTCCTGTATGGTCTAATAACATTTTCAACGAACCATCAAATGTCAAGAAGGTCATGGAAAAGGAAAACGTAACAAACCGTGTTACTGAATAACCATCTCCTCTCCTTCGCCCATTCTTCTTCGTCTTGCATTAAATCATCCATTTCGTTGATGCGAGGGCAGATGATAAAATTCGATGAATGTGTAAACAATTGCTTACCACCACCGTCATATTTCAATCTTTACCATAATTGAACTGTAGGGCATAGAAAGCCTTACTTTGAAACCCGGTCCTCAGAGATTCGAGAAGATGTCTCTGTTTGATTAAAAATAAGCAGCATGAATGCCATCTTTCCCCTGGTGCCATATCGCGTTGCTGTTTCCATGGAGGTTCAATTCCGGTGTTTAAAAAAATTATTGTCGCAGAATTAACCCATATAAATAGAGAGGAATAGATTACATTACGGCCAGAGCTTACGGTAAATATAATACTGGTCGCATTAATTTATAGTTTTTTCCTTTCTTCATCATTGGTAGTGCAGCGTTTTTAGATACCTAGCAACCTTCGAAACGTGAAATTCATAGAAATAAAATAGGACGATGTATAACCTTTCACTCTAACAACAAGTTGTTAAAACTTTTTTAACAACTTAAAACAAAAGTTTTAACAGTTGTTTAAAAGGTTTAAACAGTTGTTTAAAAGTTTAAGCAGTAGTTGTTAAAGTGGCGGGCTTAAACTTAAACAACGCGCTTTAAATTTTAAACAACGTTTTTACAGTAAAGTGTTCTTAACATTCACCTTACCTCTTACCTTGCCTTAGCGTGTTAAGATTTTGTTTTTTAATGGCTTTCATTGACATTCTTAATGACTGGGCGTCATTGTTAAAATAATATGTTTCAAGTTATTAAAGATAAAACGATGATAGCATGGCATGAAGTATATTTTTCAATCAGTTCAATCAATTCAATATGATTTTATTCCATTCTATCTATATAAAAAGTTACATCAACAGGTAAAAATATGGTCATCAAAATACAATGATTTAGATCAAATTACATGATCAAAAATGGAAAATGGCTTCTGTATAAAACCCTAGAGGGTTTGTCTTGACAGCCACCACAACAATAAATAAATTAGTATAGGAAAATAATAATTGAGAAGGAACTAAACATCACAATAGTTTGATGGCATTAAAAACACCAAAATAACCTTGATCAAGATATATATGACTCTTTCCACAATTTAAAAACCCCTCCAAACTGGCAAATGTTTTATGTTCATTTTGAAATATTAAAGAAATATATACCATGTAGACAGGTGACTATAATATACTGGGCATAAATAACGAATACACTTCAGGTTGGTAACATACTGTAGTTGAACATTCTAGCCGCCTATTGGTCATCGAGCTTACCATCGCTGCTTCGTTTCCCTGATTATGCATAAATTATGGGTTAACATATCGATGTTTATACTTGAAATGATTTGGAAGTTCACAAGGCTGATGCATCTCAATGAAAGTAATCATAGCAGGCGGAACGACACGTCGCGGCGCTGCCATGTCGGCAGTTGATTTACAACGTTTGCCTCTGAAACCCCGATGCTTATTAAAAGGCGGTTTGTTGATGATGGCCTGCATTAAACTTCGAAAGCAGTTATAGCGACCGACATACAGTGGAGCCTCTCAGGTTTTTTTCTTCTTAAAAGAATTTGAGAATCCATTCTTAGAAATTACTTAAATATATCAGATTTCCCTTCTTGTCAATCGATGAAACATTGTACCGTTGCAGATTTCCCGGTGTTTAATTATAAATTATAATCTTGCTCAGTGGTCTATCAGTTAAACTTCTTCATCGATTTGAATGCAGAGAATGTAGAAGAAGAGCACCGCTTTTGAAGGTATGTTTCACTCAATGTAATTTAGTATTGTTATCATCATCAAAACGGGAGGGATATTTCATTCAAGAATGAAAATATTGTTTTTATTGATTTATATATTAAACATAAGTATTCCAGTCACAGAATCCCGTATGAAGGAAAGACAGTTGGCCCATTTTCATGTGAATGCCCCTTCCCACTTTGTTAGGACTGAAGATGATGTCGAGATCCAACCTCATAATGATTCGATGACGTACCCTTTTACAGACTTCGTGATATCCAAGATTGGACAGTATTTCTGATTTTGCTGTTAAGTACTTGAATAGTGTCAGGAAATACCCAATGCTGCTAATTAAATGCTGCAGTGAACATAATGATTTAAAAAAAAAACGTTATCAGGATAGTTTCAATCACATTTCTTCAATATATGCAAATTATTCGTTAATTCTACAAGAATTTCAGAGTGATAATGGCCTGGAGTAAACATCTACCTACCATCCGGAATGTGATAGTCCTGTTATTGACGACGAGGACTCTCATCGCGTCAACGATGGTGACTCCTGTATCCCAAGAGACCACGGAATCATCTCTGTCCTCAACTGGGCTGGACATGAATAGTCAAGCTATAGATTGTGGAGAACAATCACATCAGGTACCTCAAAGTAAGTAGTGTTATTATTTTTCTCGAATAAATAAATTAGCATCGACACTTCTCTTTTTCCTAGGAATTAGAAAATACAATGAAATCATTTTTATTTTTTGTAATTAATAAAGAATATAATATGTTGCGGGTTAAAGCTCTCACACTGATCATTTGGTACTAATAGCAGTAGCAGCTGCAGCAGCAGCAGCAACAAAGTCCTCTCGAAGCGTATGGAGACGTTATATCACTATGTCATATAATACAAGAACAGCTGGTTTTTTTTTCATATTAGTGGCAGCATCACATGGCCCTATGAAGTGGGTGTGCTGGGGTTGCTGAAGCACCCCTAAACTTTTCCTTGGGGATGCAGCGTGGATTATTTTCCAAAGGCAACACCCCTATTTTTTCTGGACGGTATGACAAAATTGAGAAATGTACCCAAAATGACCAACATTTCTTTTTCAGAAACCCATTTTTTTTGCTCGTCAAATTTCTCGGGACGAAAATGACCTTTTTTTTGTCAAATTGACATCAGCACCCCCAGTCAAAAAATAGTTCCTAGGGCCCTGCAGCATGATCAGTGGAAGAAGAAGTGCTGGCAGTAATTTATGATAGTAGTAGTAGTGGTAGTAGCATGCAGCAGGAGTAGTAGAAGGAGGAGGATGAGGAGTATTTAATCTCGAGATGATCATGGTCATGTAGATAAAAGCCTTGTAAGTGCATGACTGTCCGCAGACGACGGGGAGGATAACAATAGTGGCTGTAGTGATCTTAATGATAATGATTATGCTAATACAGTGGATTCACGAGGGTGACTCGTTCAACAAATGTTAACAACAATAAATAACTGGACTTTACCAATCACTTCATTTCAACAATTCTGCGTTCATTTTCTCCAACTGCAGATTTATCCGAGGGTCCATTGAATGTCACGATAGGAAATTTGACGATTCCGATTTGCCCCGACCGGCACAGTTGTCCAGAAAAATCTTGTATGGTAAATGAGGATGGTAATCGAGGATGTTCTTGTGATGAATTTTGTCAGTTCTTCGGTGACTGCTGCCCTAAGGCTGCGTCCAAAGATCACCCAAGAGAATCCAGCAACAATTCCACTTTGTACGGATACGACCGTTCTTACTTTAGCTGTGAAAGAATAGAAAAAACTCCAAGTTCGTCCTATTACTATCTCATCTCAAAATGTTCTGATGCATCTGTTAGCGATCAAATGAGGGAGAAATGTGAATCCCCATCTGCTCATTTAGGATCACTCAATTATGAGTATATTCCACTTTCTCTGGATGATATATTAAGCTATAGGAATGTATACTGCGCGATTTGTAACGGAGTGGAACTCTTAAAACTAACACCGTGGAAGGTATTACTTCACTGTCCTGATGATGTCGTTGAAGACCTGAAAAACCACTCGCGAACAGTAGATGAAATAGTTCGTGACATGTTATGTCTATTTTCCGTGGTTCCTTCTTCAGAGGAAACAGCGGCGAGAATATGCATTGGGGATTCCGTAAACTACGTAGAAAAATGTCCACCCCTCTCTGACATGGCACTTCAGTTGGCATGCGCGTCTTTTAGCGCGCATATTATCCTGGAGAATAGATATGGAGACTGTGTTTCGTATAAAAACCCTGTTTGTTACGCCTGCAACGTCGGACAGTTTCCGCCCGGTCGACGAATGTGTCCCCCTGAATGTTCTGGAGGACCTGGATTTGGAACTGTATCGTTTATAAGTCCCTTGTCCATCCTCTTTGATTTTTCATCTGAGAGTGGGATCAAAGTAGTTCAAGAAAACACGGTTATTTCTGAAACAACAGTTGCGTGTCAGTCAGGAGAGGTTTTCGATCCATACATTGGCTCATGTCTTAGACTATCATGTTCTGATGGCTACGAAATGATCGGAGATGAATGTGCCAAAGATGTCTCAGCAGATGATTCAGTTTGCCGTCTCCTGGAATCATACGAAAGCAAAGTGGTCACGGCTACTATGATTACAAGTGACCAAGGACTGTGCCAAAGTCTACATTTGATACATGAAAGTTGTAATTTCGCGCGGTTACTGATCACTATGAAAAACCAAACTTTGATAGAATGCGAAGAGAATGATTTTGGTGGTCAGTACAAAACAGTTCTCATATGGCAATTAAACCAAAAATGCCTTGATTCTGATTTCGACGACATAAGTAGCATGATTACTGATTTATCTCTTAACGCTTCAAACAACACCGAGTGTCGAATCTCCTCTTTTTCCATATCAAGTAGATGTGCACTGCTTGGTAATGGTGACTGTATCTGTACAAATTTTACGGATCTAAGAAATAATTCTGCCCCGAGAGGCGACCAGCAACCCTTCAACACGGCCCCAAACATACGTTCCACTTACGGATTTAAAGTATTTACAGCAAGTTATAACTTTATACCCAATAGAAATGATACCACTGAGAACATGTCAACGTTCAGATGTATCCCCGCGACCGACGAGCTCTTATGTCCCAGCTACGTATTTAACATCAGTCTGTTTATCCGTCTTGGAGACAGTGGCATGTTGAAATACGTGCCATCTGGTGATGTCATTTCACCTGGCGAATACGTTTTACTTGATAGTGACACGATCCGAGTGTGTCAGTTCCTGAGTCAAAATGGCACGTTTAATGAAACAACGCAGGACTTTTTCTTCTACTACTCGTCCATACAAACAACCCTTAGCCTTGTAGGCACAACCCTGTCACTAGTGTCGCTATTCACAACGCTCGTCTGTTACATCACGTTTCCATCTCTTCGTCGGCTCGTCAGCAACCAGCTCATCATGATCTTTTGTGGCACCCTCCTAGTGGCACAGTGCCTACTCTTGTTTGGCGGTATGGCGAGCTCGGTGTCTGAACGCCTGTGCAGCGTTCTAGCGGCAATATCGCACTTCTTATGGTTGACTACATTCACCCTGTCTTCTTCAATCGCATACGATCTCCGTCGAACCTTTGGATTCAGCAAGACGATCAGGGTATTGACAACAAATCGCAAAGTCCTCATATTTTACTTATCATTAGCCGCAGGGTTGCCTCTGCTGATTGTGGCTACCTGTCTGGCCCTGATGTTCTTCGTAGAAGGCATTGATTTGCATTACGGCGATGAACAAACATGTTGGATTGGCGGAGGGCAAGCTAACCTCATAGCATTCGGCGTCCCAGTCCTTGTGTTGCTGGCGTTCAATTTCTCCTGTTTCTTGGATACGATGCGTGGCATATTGAAGAGCAAGAGGGAAAGGAAGACCTTGCAAGAGGGAACAGAAAACCAGAAGGACCACCAGGAACTCTTCAAAATTGCCGTTAAGGTAGGAATATACCAAGATGAAAATGCCATTATCCATGCTGTAAAAAAACATGGGTCTTGACAAAAAATGTGTGAGGGGGGATACAAACATGTTCCTTGTGTAGAGTATGTATATTTTTACTTCTCTCTTAATGTATCAAACGTTCGAATTCAAAATAATAAAAAACAAAAGTATGCCAAACTGTTTGTTACGCGAAAACGTATAACTAGAAGTTACTGGCTTTTGTTTTAGGATTTGCATGGTTCTGCAAGTTTTTTTTTGTATGCATGTTGAATGTCTTGTTGCGACTCCTTTTTAATTGGAGAGGGGCCACATTGATGGTGACCTAGAGTGAAGTAATGGGATTTTTTTGCATGGGATGAGTGTCGTTCTGTAACCAGGGGGGTGTTTCACAAATATTTAAGTATGACTTAGAGTCTCACTTAAATGCCTAGTTGCGCGCGGTATAAAAGGCATGACAGCATTGGTCAGATGTGAAACACCACCCTGATCAAGTCATATTTCATCCTCTTTACTAAAGATCTCTTCACTCATGGGCTTCACATGGATGTTCGGCTTCATAGCTGCTTTCAGCAAACAGCAAGCTGTCTGGTATGTTTTTATCATCATCAACTCACTCCAAGGAGTTTACATATTTCTGGCTTTCGCTGCTACCCGCAGAGTCTTCGATCTGTGGCGTGGCCTAGTGATGGGCAAGGTTTCGTCGGGTACCAGCCTGCATGGCTCCTCTCAGCGGATCAAGGATAGGACGACGACGACCTCTGTACGAAATACATCCATATGATTGGGTGGACGTCTGGGTTTTGGATTGAACCGCATCTGCTGTCATTGACACCACCTGCTATACAAAATCTCGACCGATTCCCCTTTTCAGGAAATTATAAATCTCCTTAATGATTATATATTGCCAAATATGAAAGAACCTATCAAATGTGTCAGTTAACTTGAATTATCTGTACATGTATAATCAAATAGCATAATTTATTCTCATGATGGCTCATTCCAGAGGTTCCCATATGAACATGTTATTAGACGAGCCCCTTTGTTCTCCGAAACCGTTATTTTATTAAAGCTGAGGATTGCATTTCGTGTTAACTACTATATATTTATGTTGATATAATTTGTCCATATTCAATTTCAAAAGAGACAAAACATAAATGAAATACTATAACATATTGTTATCAGTATTGTGCTCCATGAATCTGACTTTGAGGACATCAGACGTAATGTTCGTTGCCTTGGTCTCGGGGTGGATCCACAAACGATTCCGGGACAATCGAGGCCCAATAAAGCAAGGAAATACTTATTTTCTTAATAAGAAGTAAATAATGTGACGATCGGTCTAACTAATAAAGACAAACATTCCCATGCATGTCTATACGCAACAAGAATTTTGGGCAGTTACTCTTTCACCCCTACATTTCGAAAAAAAAAATGTGCAGCAAATTGTTTCTTGTCGATCCCCAATGTAAAACACCATGGTGATAAGCTCGGCCACTTCCCGAGCTGCTGTCTTGTGTTTTCGAATATTTTGCGTAGTATGGCCCCCAACCACAACACCCTCACAAACCTGTGTACAGCCTTGTTTCCTTTGAGGAAATAGTAAAAGCGTTCTCCTTTGGGAAGTGGCTTCCCACCATCTACACCCTTCATCACTTGGTCACTAGCTTCGTTCACGACACCGCTTTTGAAAAGTCCTAACTACGTCCTTGAAATTATACATTACATTTTAAAAATAATTTCACACTCTTGAGCACCGAATTGGATCAGTCGAGTGATATGTTTATTTAGAGGTGATGATCGTGTTATAATTGTGTACCCATTCCTAATAGCTCCCAGTGAAAATATACACGATAGAGATCGATCATCCACAAAGCAAACCATTATGCCTTTAATCGTACGTAGTTTATGCTAATACAAGTTTATAATCGAAATGTAGAGTGCTGTATCTTTTCAAAGACAAATTCTCTCTATCCCATAAGTTGTGATTGAACTGATTAGAGACCATTTTACGAAATCCAGCCTCTCACCGCTTTCCTGTGACGCGTGTGTTGCACGAGGGGCGCAAATTTTGTAGTTTTTGTCATTTTGTTGTCATTCGCTAGATGTGCGTCATTGTTAAGCGTTCGTCGAGCGCGTTAGACCAACGTTTTCTGTTCAACGCAAACCGTCTGAATTTTCTCTTTTTTTAGAATGCTAAAAAATGTGCGCAAAGCTCGACGCATGACGCTCGACCTATGACTATACACGCCAAAAGAACACCAGACATGCACAGAGCGCACTGGACCAACGCCAGTCAAACGCGGGCGGACGTTTGGTATTCGTAGCAAGTTCGGCGGCGAACAACTAGCGCTCACACAGCGCACGCATACTGCTTTAGACGCTTTGCCATCCAACTGTACATGCAGCGAGCTGAACGAATGCTGAAGGGGTCTCTTACACACCCAACGTTCTTCTTGCGTGTTTTTGGCGATAAACTGGCGTGTGCTTATCGTGTAGTCATAGGGTATAGGTATATCCAGCACCACCTTCTCTTCATTACTCATCTAGCCCCAAGAATTATGACCGTAAATAAGGTTCATATCATTTTCTAGAACCTATATATGATCATTTTTTTACATATTCAATAAAATACTGAAAACGATATACATTTGGTATTTGGTGGACAAAATGCCACATTCCGTGATTTTACTTCTGGGAACAGGATTATTAATTCCATTTTGTCCAAGAAATGTGCTGACCCATAATCCAAGATGGCAGCATCTAAATCATTTTTTTGCCATTATTTCGTCATTTTATGGAACTTCACGTCACACACGTTTAGTGCGTTTATAGTGTGTTTATAAGGGTCGATGAATCCTGTTATGCATATTTATTTATTTATCAGAAAATAGTTATACAGGATAAAAAGATAAGCTAAATTGCTGGTTTTCTTTTCATTTTTTGTCTGTACAGTTCCGGTCGTGCGTCGGGCTATGCTTGAATTTTTTCAGGTTTGATATACAAATTGATTAGTGCTTAGGTTATATAAAATCAATAGCATAAAACATGTGAATTAAAAATTATGTAAATAAAACAAAGATAATTGATTAGTATAATGTGGTAATAACTATTCTGCACGAATTGATGCAAAAAAACATTTTTTTGGCACAAAAATTAATGAAAGGATCACGTAAGTGAAAGGTTTCGTTTATTTTTCGGATGTGTTTATATTAAGTTCATATGATCACCAGCATTTTCTTTTTTAAACTTTCATTTTGAATTTGTTAAATCCAAATTTAGCTCTATCATGTTTAGAGGAATAGTGCACATTTCTGAAGTTTGTTTGTACATAATACACCACTCTTGCAAGTAATAAATGGATATCGCGGCATTGCACTACTATGTATTTTGTGTATGGCTCATGATTTATATGGGATGAATTTTGAATATACACAATTGTTTTGTCAATTTAGTGCATCTATCAATACATCAGCTAGGGCATGATTTACAATATTTTAATATTAATGATAGTAATTACAATGATAATCATGATAATGCATAATGAGCGACATGTTTTGTATAAAACAAATCTTCTAGGGTCACAACGCAAATCCAGTGGAAGATGCAATATCTGGCCATGTAGATATTGCTCCATGATCTGGCTTTGGTGATGAAGGACAGATACTTGGAAGTGGATGGCTCCCGGTATGCCAGTCCAGAATGAGGGAAAACAAATCTGAAGATAAACGAACAAGAAATTCCGCCATCACCGTATGAGTGCAGAATGTCTATAATCACCACGCTTGTTAACCACGGAGATATTTATCACTAGTACCTGTTTCTTTTCAATACAACAATGTTAGCTAAAGTTTGTCATACTTAACAGCATGGAGATCTGGGCCCCTTCTCACAGTTATGATTGATCCGATCAACCACAATTATGGAAAGCCAGCAACAAATACATGTTTGTTCAAAATGTTTTCTAGATGTGATCTTGAAAACTTGGTGTGCTCCTTTTTTTTTACAAAGGACATCATGCCAATTTCCCGGAGTTAAAAAAATGACATCGTTGGATTTCCTATATAGTTTAAGATGATCAGATCAATTGTAACTCTTTGTAAGACAGGACCCTGATATTCAGGTCGTGGTATATGAAATAAATGCAAGGAATATTACTGGAAAAAATAACTACAATGGAAGATCATAGTAATACCTTATTAAATGAAAGCATCGTTATCAGATAACGTCGTGAAAATAGTACATTTTCACACCCTTATTGCCTAAGAAGTTGATTATCGAGTCGATTAACGTGTCACACAGGGACTTTCATGGCGCCCGCCCCCCCCCCCCCAAAAAAAAAAAAAAAAAAAACAGTTCCTCTACGGTGGGATACAACAAGTATGCACTATTGCCACAATCCCCTCCTCCTCTGAACACTAAAATATTTTTTTACTCATTCTTCAGAGTCATCCATGGCATAAATCTTGTGATACCTGGTGCATGGAGCTATGCCTGGTGGGTGTTTCATAAAGCTGTTCGTAAGTTAAGAACGACTGGTGTCACTTTCTTGTGGTAAATAGTATACACTTAAATAGCTAGTAAGAAAGGTTCACCAGCCGTTTTTAAAGTCGCTATTAACTTACGAACAGCTTTATGAAGCGGCCCCTGTATTACATGTCCTCTCATAAAACAGAACCCATGAGCTTGCGAAAATTATATATGTTTTCTCTTCATTCATAAAAAAGAATTGTTATTACCTTTTTCTCACAGAATGGCATAGGGATGGATAATGTGCATTTTAATTGAAGGTAGGTTTAGTACTTTTAGATACAAAATCTACTCGTACATAATACACATTGCAGACATGCAAATAATTTCATACTATTTTATCATCCATGCACCATGGACCTCGTCTGAAATCATATAATTTATTGTGAAACGTATAGTTCCCTTTTTATTACAAGTTTGTTTGTGCAATATTCAAAGGCCGATCGTAAAAAATATGACATGTATATGAATATTATATTCGGTTGCACGTGTGGTAAGCTGTTTGCATTTAATATGTTCTCGTTGTAAACTTTCATTAGGCTACTGCATTTTGTATATTCATGGATATTAATATAAATTTCATTTGGTGGGGTGGAACCGTCTTATCAAATATGGTTATTTATAGACGATGATAATTTGAATTGAACCATAGAACCTACTAGAATATGATTGAACGAAACATTCATGAACAAAGTTAGTGAAGTCATGAAAAAAAGTAACTCTGCAGCTGGTATGAATTTCGCAAATTTGGAAGTCCTATTACACATTCAATTGAAGTAGAGCATTTGTACTTTGGATTGTTTGATTTCTACGCTGCAGAAGTCATTGCTGATATTGATCAGCCTCGTTTTACCGTGACCGAGATGACCCTTGCCTTGTTGATAGCAGATCCAACATCACAAAAGTTTTAACTCGCATTGTCATTGCTTGGTTGAAGACAGGATAGACTATATAGGACCTTTTGGAAATATCTCTAAGTACTTCGAATTAGTACCCTAGCGGGGATGGGAGACACCTCTTTAAGCAGTCGTGAAAGCATTTCGTTCCGTGGACAGGGACCTACCACAAATTCTCAAGACTATCAACTTATAGGTCTCGATCTCAGATGAATCAGCTATTTTAACAAAGCTTGTATGTATGCGAAGCGAAGAAGCATCGAGGTAGAAAGAGTCCAATTTACATGTTTATTTATTGCAAACAAATTAATTAAGTTATTTAGACATTCAAAAACTTTTGGAATCAGGAAATAGCTATTGTCCATTTTTTAAACAACTACAAACCGATTTTACGGTGTTTAAATACCATGTCGAGGGAACATAGGTATATATATATACTGCAGCAACTTTACTCTTTCCATCGAATATGGGACGGCTGTTTAGTATGAAGTATCAGAGAGTAGTATTAATCCCTTGAATCGTTATATTCTTCCTAAGGTTATATTCGCATTGTATTTTATATTTTAATTATCAGATTATATTTGACCATCATGACCGTGACACCTAAAGTATATATGCGCCAGACTGCATGATGTCGAATCAATAAAGCTGGCATACACAGAAGATCAATAATACTCTTTGTCATGTAGGTCACTAAAATATCGGCCTCAAACAATCACGACTATCTTGACTATGGGTGTCAATAGCACACCTTTTGCTTTTCTTATTTCATTCATACTTTACATTACACAGTGAACATGTTGTTTAGAGTTTTTATTCAATGCCGTTTACTATAAGAACCTTACCGTAGTTGTTTAAACAGTTTAAACAAGTTAAACAACAAAGTTGTTAATTCTTAATAACTTAAAGGGATGCTCCGGACTGAAAATATTTATATCTAAATAAATAGAGTAAAATTTACAGAGCAAAATGCTGAAAATTTAATAAGTATCTGGTAACAAATAGCGGAGTTATGGAATTTTCAAGTTTAGCAATATATTGTGAAAAGAGTTATATGCACGTCATCATGAATAATCATTAGATGGGCTGATGATGTCATATCCCCATCTTCCTTTTTCCTATGTTATTACATGAAATCTTCATTGTTTCCTTTTTTTCATATACATGTGTGAATGATATGTCTCCCTTGTAATTAAATAAGTTGCAGCAATATCCAATGCACGTAATCAGTTGTTATTCCAATATTTTTGGTTCTTGAAGGAAAATATTTAAATAAATCTATTTCATATATTAAAATACAAAAGAACAAGTGGGGATATAAAATCATCAGTTTGCTTATTGAATATTCATGAGGACATGCATTGAACTGTTTCCCTGGAATAATGCAAATCTTTAACATGCCATAACTTTGTCATTCATTGTCCGATTATGCTCAGGTTTTCAGTGTTTTGCTTGTCTGATTTTTCTTAATCTGTTCAAATCATATTATCAGCTTGGAATACCTCTTTAAGCATGGTCGTTTAAACTGTTAATAACTGTTCAGCTGTTAAACACCTACTGTAATTTTCATATAGTAAACATAGTTGTATAAAAAAAATTTAAACAGAGTTTTCATGTGTACCTTTTTGAATACCACAAGGAGAATCAGGTCTGCAGGCAACCTACCCACTTTACATTGTCTATTTCAATGACAATGATAACGTGATTTAAACCGCGCTCTGAATTACATGATTTACAGAATTGAATTTTGGAGTCGAAATATTGCGTATTTCTTGAGGATTAAAAACAATACCGAAATACGATATGACCAAGAGTTACGGGGAGCAGATCACGGATGAGTCCATGTCAACGTCGAACTCGATGTCCATTCCGTCTCGATATCCATCGATATCAGAGGCAATGGCTAAACAGAGGGATGACTTGAAAACCATGCAGTATGGTTCTTTACGTCTTGAAGGCAGTCGTCAGGAGACGAAACCACCATTGGTACCCTCCAGGAAGAACAGTGAGTGAAATCTGATATTGGCCTGATAAATTTTATATAACCAGTTTCTAATTTTGAATACATGTATGATATATTTGTTTTAAAATAAGAAGAGGGTATATTTTCTAATCATTTTCTTTCCACTTCATATGATATACATGTATGTATAATATGGTGAATGATTTATGACAGAGGAGATGGAAACCTGGGAAAGGAAGGAAAATAGACCTAAGACGTGTAATAAGAGATGGTGGGCGATTACCGAGAGGACAATGGATAGAATCGGGAGTGACGCAGGGGTATCTCGATGGGGGGGGGGACGACTTAAAGATCCCTTTTCCTCTTGAATAACGTGGGTATTCTTGGTATTCGAACACATCTTTTAGGACAGTCTTGTCTCTTTCCTCTTCTTCCTCTTTATAATTTCTCCCTTTCCCCCTCAACTTGAGAAATCATAGGGTGGTCGTCGCCCATGCTCCCACTGTATGGTTTTCACTTATTGATTATTAAACGTTTGGTATTCAAAGCTGACTTCTATGTTTGTCTTTATTTCCTGAAGTTCCCGGTTTCATCCAAGTTCGCCATCAGATGGCAATATTAATATTCCTTGGGATGACTGCCGTCTGCGCGATGCGGCAAAACGTAAGCGTTGCCATGGTTGCAATGGTGAATGAGTCCTACGTCACACACGACGATCAAATCGGGAACGAGACTCAGCAAGGCATAGAGACCTGCGCAGCTTCTCCAACAGCAAACTCCAGTGCTGAACAGACGGTTAGCTTTATTACTTTGCTACTTTTGTAATATTCTTAAAGGATGAAATACATCTTAGAAATAATTAACGTAAAGTGGCCTTTGACAGCAAGCAGGGGCCGCAGAATGGTTTTCAAAGTGGGGGGGGGGGGGGGCTGAGCCAAAAGTGGGGGGCTTACCATGCAAAAATCACAATCATATTGTCATTTTTACGTTTTTGTACACGGTTTTGGAAAAAGTGGGGGGGGGGGCTGAAACCCACCCCAGCCCCCCGCTTCCGCGGCCCCTGGCAAGGACGCGTCACCATCTAGTCTTCACTCGAGTTAAGGATCTGAATGTGCAGCCTACTCATGCCTTGTGTACTGAAGGCCCTCTATGAGCTAGTCTTTGCGTGGAGACACACATGCTGATCAAAGTTTCAATCAGGGTCTGTGCCTGCAGACTACACCATCTACGTGACAACCTCGTAATGCTCGAGGGGCAAACTTTTCTGACAACCCCCCCCCCCCCACCCTCAAAACAGGTCAAAGACTTAACCTGTCAAAAATTGTGTATCAACCCGCAAGAAAAAATCAGAGGTCACCAACGGTACAAATTTCTCGTCCAGAATTGGCTGACAACCTGCATTAGCTCAAAAAAGCCCACATAAACGAAAAAACAGTTTATTCAAATTCTGTCGAAGTGGGGGGGGGGGGGGGGGTTAGGACATTCTAATGAAGTTCTGTATATAGGAAGTGTACTGGTAAGTTAAAACTTAGAATTTAGTATTCATCATTATGAAAATAAACAAATATGCCCAAGATACCACAAGAACTAATCCACCAAGAAAGCATAGGGTATTCTACAGTCTTAACTGCTTAATATTAATTGTGTAGTATTACCCGATCACACGAATGGTATGCCTAAGTGTGAAAGGTTAATTTAGCATGTTTAGGTGAATCCAGATATCACCTTAGTATGATGTATTTTTACCCTGATTATGTATATGATGGTAACATTTGGCAGAGATCCGGTGATTTCCTTTGGGATGCACAGACACAAGAACTGATCCTCGCGGGCTTCTTTTACGGGTACATCTTCACCCAACTCCCAGGCGGCTGGCTGTCGGACAAGTTTGGTATGAAATGGATCCTTGGTTCTGGATTTCTGTTATCGAGTGTTTGTACTCTCCTAGGACCTGTGGCAGCTTATGCTGGAACGGAGTGGTATTTCGTCACACGATTCTTCAGTGGTCTCGGTGAGGTAAGGATCAGTAAAACCATAGAACTGGGGCCCGTTTCATAAAGGACTGACCGACGAGGATCCAGAGTCAGGCCTGTACGGGGAGCGAATTTGTCTTAAAAAAAAGGACAAGCCACCCCCTGGATCTGCGCCTGACTTACAACAGTTGTAAATTTACAATTATAACTGTGTTAACTGCCATGGTACCAGGGGTCAACAGCCAAATACATTCTATGTTTCCATTGTACTTGTCACAGTCGAAAGTTGCCATAGTCACGATAACTAAATTTTTAGGAAACGGACTCCAGAAGAGAATGTCATCAACATTTGTCGTCCGACAAGTGGTCAGATCTTACATTTATATTCTTCACTTTTAAAGAGAAATGTCTTCTGTTGAATAATGGTTGGACATGACAACAATTTCTCAAAAGCAAAAGCCATGTCTATGATCCAGGGAAAACAGGTTGTTGCTAACGTTTCTTTAACCTGCATAAGAACCTGCATTGGGTTCTCTAAACAAAAATGCTTTGGTAGGTGATCATTGGTCCCCTGAAGTTTCCTGATTGATCCGGATTTTCATGCATTTCATGCAAACCAGCGCCATTTGCACCATTTCAATTACCATGTTGCATCCAATGTGATTCATTGTTCAGGGTGTCTCTTTCCCTAGTATGCTTGCCATGTGGTCTAAATGGGCACACCCGGAAGAGAGAAGCAGTCTTAGTGTCATCGGTTTTGTAGGTAAAAGTCACCCTTAAAGTTTCATATACTTCGAATTTATTTACTTTATTATGCTAGTGAAGTTAAGTTTTAAAAAAATGTCCTTGGTCACGATGGTATTCAGACCATCTCACTATTTACTATTATCTACAACCTATATTGTTGTCTTCGACATCGACGCCACTCACCTCTTCTTCATCTTGTATTCTATCAATAATAAGTTCTATCTGTAATCGCTCATCTTCCTATTACAAGTTTGTTCTTATTGGTATTGTTATGTCACATCATCTCCAAGAACAGAGTAATAGCAATAGGAAATATTGGATCTAAGGTAGATGTCAATATGTCCTTAATTAGAATATAATTAAGATTTTTTTTTAAATTCAGACAGCTTAAATAGATACACGCACGATAATGATAACACTCTTTTGACTTATTACCCATTGAATTGAAACGTGCGATCTCAAACAAAATATTCAAATAGTAAAATGCGATAAGCTTTATTTAAGGATTTAATTTTCCCCTGTCTTTCATTGACAGAATATTGTTTGAGTAATTCTGTTTTATCTCTTTTCCAAACTGCTCAGGTTTCAACTTTGGAAATGTGTTGGGTAACGCATTAACAGGATATCTCATAAACCTCAACGTGATAGGTGGATGGCCTCTTCCTTTCTACATATTCGGTTCGTGATAACTACTTTTTTTTTCAAAAGGAATACGATGACCTATTAAAATTAACAGCTTCGTCGGAAGCCACTTAAAGGTATTGTTTAACTTTGTGAGCAGCCAATTTAAAAAATTCTCAAACCAAGATAAAACATGTGTACACGTGCATGTATTAGAACTAATAAACCCTGAAAACAACCATTATTGAGAATGAAAAGCTAAAACTACAAGGCAAACCCCGATTTTGTAAATAGGCGTCTAATAGACGCCTAAATAGTACACATAAGTGTATGGGATGAAATTAAGATGGTGTTTTCGGTCACTTTATATTTCAATTTTTGAAGCACTAAATAATTATTTTCGAACGCAATTTTTTCTGGGCTTCATTTTTGTAACATATCACAGACACAGGTGACAAGTGTGACCTTCTAGCTCAGATTTTTTAAAAGTCAAACCAATGTTAACCAATCACTTTAAGCTGTTTCAATTCTAAAAATGGAAGCTGTGAGTTAAAAGTAATATGTTTACCGCATCTGTAAGGGGGTGGTATGCTTTTTACTGACACAAGATAGCCTGGTTTAATGCAATGTTGTATAAGCAAAAGTATCTGTATCTAAGAAACTGATTTAATTTTTAGAAGGAAAAAACACATAGGAAATGGTGTGGTCGCGATGGATATTTGTTGATCTTTCATCAAACATACCTTCTAGAATAATCTTCGTCTGTATTCAACTGAACGAACAAGGTTCACACAGTCTTGGACGTAAATGTATTGGTTTGGTCTAACCAGGTACAGCAGAAGTAATGGCGAGCCGAACTTTCACCCGTTAAACCAATTGAATGATGCATTTTAACTTAACAACCGCTTATTTAGCCTAACAAATCTTCGTTTGTTAGATGAACCCTTGAGTAGCCTTCGGTCTCCAGGTGTTCAATGTACATTGATGGAATGTGTGCGCATTAATGACTATGTTGACGAAAAAATACATTTTTAATGACATCTTACAGGTTCAATAGGATGTCTTTGGTTCTTGTTATGGATCTTCGCTGCCTACAGTTCACCACGAGAACACCCCTGGATATCCCCAGAAGAGCGTGCATATCTCGAAGACGGTCTTAGACATTCTAACGTAGGTCACACATCATTTACCCTTGCCGGTACAGTGAGAGAAGCATGTTAATGATAAACCATCATTATTAAATTGTATGAATCATTCAGGATTTTCTCTTCATATTAAATGTTTAATGTAAATATTCCCTTGACAGGTCCTAAAATCAAGATCCTGGTATCCTTGACACTCTATCCAACGTATATAATTACAGGCGACCAATTATTAATATGGCATAAGGAGGGGCTAGTGCCCTTCGAATTTGTAAGAGTAACTTTACAACTACAAGTACTACTTTACTACTACTACTACTACGACAACTATACTCTCATGACTACTACAACAACAACAACAACTATTACTACTACTACTACTACTGCTACTACTTCTACTACTAATAATATTATCACTACAATACTACAACGACTACTTCTACTAATACTACCACTACTTCTCCTCCTACTGCTGCTGCTACTTCTACTACTTCTTCTCCTACTGCTGCTGCTACTTCAACCTCTTCTGTTACTACTACTTTTACTACTACTACTACTACTACTACTACTACTACTACTACTACTACTAATAATAATAATAATAATAATAATAGAAATAATGATTATTTTACATATTACTATTGAACCAAAACATGACTCACTTTCGTGCACAGTTACCATTCTTTTCTGTTTATCCCTAGACACTAAGACCTTCCGTGCCATGGAAACAAATCATCAAGTCCCCTGCTATGTGGTGCCAAGTATTCACCCATTTCGCGCACACGCTTGGGATATTTACCCTCCTCGTCAACCTACCGCTGTACTTCAGTGAAGGGCTCCATGTTTCCCTAGAACTGGTAAATTTTCAGTGCTGTCCATGTGTCGTATAAGTTGATGAATAGTGACCATTAATGAAATATTAGTAGACTGTGCAACATATCATCAATTTTACTAAACGCTGCATAACATTACCACTGCTTAATCGCGGCTACTCTGACTGCCTGATCGGCGCTCGAGCATTCAAGGAATTCCTTTATTCTGGGTACCCATTTACTACTCCTAGGTAGAAAGTGGCAAATGTAGATAAACGCCTTGCGAGAGGATGCGAGTGCTGCGGTTGGTTTGGAACCCCCGGATGTATTTTTTTTTTTGGGGGGGGGGTTAATTCTGTTGTTATTGTAACAAATTAAAGTCAATTACAAAATTTACATAGGATTATTGAACCCTGAATCTTGTGTTTCAGAGTCAAGAGACTTATCCACTAAGCCACAAGACCTCTTGTAGGCGGTTTCCTCTATGCAGAACAGGTGGATCCCCTATAAACGGAATCTCCTAGTTTTGTTATGTTATGTGTGGGTGTTTCTAGGTTTGTGTATGTGGGTTGTATTGGTATGGGTGTGTGACGGTGTATGCCAAGGTTTGTGTATGTGGATTTTGTGGGGGTGAAGGTGTGCAAGTGTGTGGGTGTATGTGTGAGGGTTGCGGATGTGTGTAAGAGAGAAATGTTTTAAGAGCGAAAAGAAAGAGGGAGGGGGTACAAACAAAGTTTATATCACGTTTTCACTGAACCTACAAGTCAAATTACGACCAGTGAAATTATGATTATTAATGCTTTGAATTATCCTGGTTGGTCAGAGAGGTCAGTGTGAGTTTAACTTTGTTAATGTCATTTTAAATATTCAGCCGTTTTGTGTCTCATTTTCAGGATACACTTGTTGCCATATCTGACAAGTACATGTTGATGTATAAATGGTTTTGTTTGTAATTGTTATTTTATTTCATATGAAAGGCAGGTGTATATTCGGCTCTCCCTTACGTCCTTCAATTTTTCACCATGCTGGTCACCAGTTTTATATCTGATGGCCTCGTCTCTCGGCAGATACTGTCTAAAAAGGCATCGAGGAAACTTATGTCATTTATAGGTAAGCATTCTGTCTGTTGCTCTGAACCCTCCTTTACCATGTTTACAAAATGAATCGGACATTTTTTTTCTGGCAGGACACTTCGCGTAAATTACGTATTAATGACGCCTTGCTTTCGGTATAGTAGTTTATTTGTCACCCCTAACCAAACAACAATTTTACATGAATATAAATGCCTACATGGTCGGGATATCATTCTTTGAGTAGAAACTCCTAGGGTCAGAATCTATCAATAATATCTGCTGATCAAAATCATGAAAACCGTATAAAAACTATTTAAAAAAAGAAAAATAATGATATCAGCTGATTCATTTAATAAAACACCATCAAAACCATCATAATAACATCATCACACTGCCCCGTCTGGTCTGGAACACATTCAATTGTCACTGTATATTTGAAAGTGTCGTCGGTCCTCAGTAGCCCTACAGTAACACGGGGAAATTATTTCTAATAAATTAATGCTAATATCCTGACATACTTGTTTATAATATTTATGCATTTTTTTCATATAATATTTCTTACCATTTAGGTTTCGGATCGGGTGCCCTCTTTCTTATCCTTGCTGGTTTTTCGCGGTGCAACACGGCCCTGTCTGTGACGTTTGTGACCCTTGCCATGGGCGGGGTTGGTGTGTCTTTCTCTGGTCATTTCGTGGCGTTACTAGACATCGCCGGTCCGTTTGCTGGTTTTGCCATGGGGATGATGAACACGGCCGGTACACTGGGCGGCATCGTTGGACCATACATTGTCGGCGTTCTTACAGAAATACAGGTTTGATACAAATCTCAATCAATACATAGGTAGTTCTTATTAGTTGCAGATTGCTGATCAGCTTGAAATGTGGGAAACAGGATGGAACTTGTTTGCAAAATGGCAGATTCTGAAATATGGATTACTTTCAAGGGGATATATTTATTCATTTGTTTTTTTAGAGTGACTTTTTTTTGCAGAAAGCCAATATTAATACTGTGGAATAAAAACGTGGTTTTATTGGGTTTGTGTCAGAAAGGGAATAAAAGTCACGTGGGATATACTTTATCAGCCCTTATGTCAACGATGCCAATGTGCCGAATTATAAGAAGAGTGTAAATTGCTGTGATCATGTATCCTCTCCCCCTTTCTCCATTCTTCTCCATCTCAATCCCTCCCTCCCTATCCCCCTCTCTCTTTTCTTTTTTCCTCTCACTCTCCTCTTGTATAAACGTTCTCTTACCCAGACCGATATTGCAGGATGGCAGAAGGTGATGTGGACCATCGCCGGTATCTATTGCTTCGGCGGCTTGACTTTTGTCATCTTCGGCACAGTCGAACTTCAATATTGGGCCATACGGGACTACCAACCATATACAGTGATTGATGAATCGGCAAGCTTGATAAAAAATGAAACGGTCGACGAGTCTGTGTCTTCAGCTCAGGACCCACTTGTTGGTGAAAAAAAAGTCTAAGAGTATAACGCTGCATATTTGAAAAGGGGAGAATACAACGTGCTGCAGATGTGTGATATAGTTAATTGTCTTTTTGTATGATAACACTTTTGTAAGTTTTCTTGTTATAAGGACACATTAGAGATGTCAATTGATGTATTTTGTTTTAATTGATATGACTACAGTACTGCTTCGTGTTCTTTGTGTAATGTTACACAGGATGTGAGCTTGGAATGCTCAAAGAAATCGACATTTTAGAGACTACAAACCTGACATCGGACATTTTCTTATTACCCAACTTATAATCGGTGAGGATTGCAAAGAGTGAAGTATAAATGAATGTTTACCTATTGGCTCAATTCGCTCAAATATGTATTTACCCGTTGAAAACCGTGATTCCCATAGACTTTGTACACAATGTTTCAGTTGTGTTGCTAAAACGGGCTGACATAACGAGAATATGCAAATGTTATGAAACTTAAGAAAAAACGGAATGCATGAATAAATAATGTTTTTGCATAAACGAATGTTTAAAACAGACTTCATTTTTACAAGTCATTTTAAAGTTTTGTTTGTAGGAATTTGGTGTGCATCGTATTACTGATTCACGGAAGGGTAGTGCGATTCAAGATAGTGAGCAAATGTGAGACAACTGAAGTAAAGTATTTATGGCATCGGAGACAAGGAGGGATAGAGGAGGAGAGAGAATGAGAGAGAGGAAAAGAGCCAAAAACAAGAGAGCGAAGAAAGTAGAGAGACAAGTGCCAATCACAAAACACGTCAAAGGTCTCTTGGATAAATCATTACGCAAACGAAGGAATTCTGTGTAAATTAATCTATATTTTATTGCTTCATGTAATAACCCAGCAGGTTTATACGCCATAGCAAATTAGTTAATTATTGTTAGCATTGCACATTATAACGTCAAGTTATCTTGAATTCATATACCAAATACATAAGTATTCCCCCTTCTATGTCAAGTTAATCATTTAGTTTGGTACACATGTTTCTCAGTCTACTTACTAATCTAACATGAAACCTGTGGTAATATAAATTCGATACAATTTATAACACTTCATCTACATTTGGATTCCGAATTCTATATACCATGTAGTTCTATGCAAACGGATGCATTCTGTTAAAATGATAAATAAAAAATAACATCTCAGAACATTTAAGAGCGCAATGTTTCAATTATGTTTCAATGTTTCCCTTATCTTATACCTACTTTTAAAATAATACACAGCGTTCTTTAAAACACGATGGCAAGATGAAATGTTCCTACACTACATTTAAGACACTATAGTAAATGTGACGGTTCATATCAAGTCAATAATAAATAATTGTACATTTGTAATAATTCGATATATGCGAGCATTAATGCAAATATATAAGCCTATACTACACATATATATCAACCGTGATGTTTAACACGTTAGGCAGTATACACGAATTAAGCATTGTGACGTCATAGTCTTAGTGGTGAAAGACCATTTTAAGGTTACCATGACAAAACGTGAGGTAAAAAAATACACTGTATATCTAATTCGTTCATTGCTTTCAGTAACACATACGATTGCCTTATTCTTTACCCCAATATATAGATCACACCAAGTAAACAATTTTGAATAATAATATTGGATAAGTATGTATCATGGCGCCACAAATATACCAAGAATATATATCGTGGGATTGCACGCTTATTCACACGATTTACATCACTGTATAACGTGAAGAGAAGCACAAAACCGGTAATAGAAACAAATCTTTCAAGAAGAGCGTGACAGAGGGGAAGTGGGAGGGGCTGTCAAAGGAAAAAATTGTATGAAAAGTGTCGAAATCCATTGTCTTGATATCGTTTACAGGTTTCAAGCAACATGCACATGTAGGAATAACAAAACAAATGGAGCGAAAGAACGTGACAGCATGGATAAATGCGAAGGGAAAATAATACACAAACAATACAAAAGAAGAGAAAACACTTAAAAAACTAGAATGAATAAATTCACATTCTCTAGATAGTTTTCTGTGTATGTACATGTAAACCAATGAACCCTATTTACACGAAACTTTGTATTCTAAATCAAAGCTAAACACACTACTTGATTGCCATAGGTTGAGTACAATATGAGTATGCTATAGTAATCATATTTAACATTAAGAAATAGAAAAGAGTATGTTTGCTACAAGGCATTTAATTGCAACACTTATTTAAATATCATTTAAAGCAGACACTAGCACTAGATAGGGCATAACGAAATGCTATCAATACTACTAATGCTGGATTCGTATTAGTGAAGAATAATACTGCATTATTTGTTGAATAACTTGAATGTTATATTTGTTGGACGGTATAATAAACAAAATCGTAGTCATGCCAGTAGCTCTTACAGTAAAAGAAAGAAGTATCGAATATTGATAGTGAAATTGAAAAAAATGAATGTTGAAATACTTAATATCACAATCTATTTCGCCCTTAATTGCTGTATAATTGTTCAGCAACCTACAAAAGTGCCTTAATAAATATATATAATACTATTATCTACAATTATGACAATGATAGCACTTACATTTAACAGACTTTATGGTTTCATATTTGACGCACACACTCCAGAATGGAAATTTTTACAGAGTTCAATTTTAAATCAATTAATGGACTCTAAATAGATTGAATTTTTTGTCTTCTAATTCTTGGAGATTCACTACTAGCGCTAAAGAGGAAGACCCTCTGTGATGTACTTCTCTGGTGTTATTAGTTTCCTTGTTCTTCAAGGAATTATTATGGCATCGGTAGGATACAATTCCATCTAACTCCTTCGAGCGACTTTCGAGCGACTTGATGTGCATCCTCGTCATCTTGCATTCCTCTGGGAAGCGCTTCGTGAAAGGGGTTGTTGGACGTTTATCCGAAAAGTCCCATTTTATCTTACCGTTACCATAGTAACACCGATTCTTAGCCAATATACACCAAGGAAAGTTGTCAGATCTGACAACTTGTTGGGACAAAAATGTTGATAAACCGCTCCCCTGACCAGTCCATCGCAAGTCTAATTGATGTGAATGACTCACTGTAGGTACCCTCATCACAGGTCCTTGGTAGCGTAGAGAGGATCTGAGACAATGTTCTCATGCAGGTCGATGAAGAGGGGGATGTAGGTCAAGAAGTCCAGAAAGTCCACCGTTGCTTTCCCTTCTCGAGTGAACTTTGTCATCACCTGAATTATATAAAAATATAAGGTCAGGCAATATGGAGATAATTTGGATTAAAACTCATTTCTTTCAAGAGATAACACGGGAGTATTAAAAATACGAATAAGAGTCGATGACAGTCATTTCGAATTTGAGATTGTTGATCTAGAATATCGTCAGTAACTAGTAACTTTTCGAATTTTGTTAGAGGCCGAACACATTGTGATGTGGGTACATATACGAAATAAATGAATAAGGAAGGAATGAAATAAAAGTAAAGATTCATGTTATTAAAAAACATCGAAGAGACATCGAATCACATACCGATAGCAATTTTATTAACAGGAATAATTTCCTTTACGGCACGTTTGTTATGAAAAGGGGAAACTTTCGCAGTTGTGTGAACAATGCTTCGTGTGGTGAGATATGTTTATAGTGTCACCTAACCTTGTTCATGATCTTATGTTTTATACAGTACGCTTATACATGTTATAGTAATAATTTTTTTTCAAACTCACCAGATCAACATGCTCTTTCCGGAGGCCACCTGCCTCCAGCTCAACCTGAAGGTTCTTGACGGGAACCTCACCAGGAAAACCATGCTCCTCCTCGTCCTCTAGGAGATAGAACAACTCCTTGGCTCGGTCCATCTTCACATTTAGAGCCTCAAAGTTGATCTTGTTGATCAGTTTCTTGATAAAGGGGCTAGGGGTGTAAAGATAGAGAAGAGATAGCATGGTTATGAAAGGGAAAGTTAAGAATACGCCTGTAACTCAGTATATATACAGAGTTACAAAATCTTTGGTGGGCGTTGAAACGGTTTTTAGGCGTTTCTAAAATGTGTCTGTTATGTTTACGTATGGCTATATTGACATATAGAATGTGGAGTGCAGAATGCAATGTAAACATCTATGCCAAATATAAACAAAGTATGTCTGTTTCCGAAATATTCGATGAGAGAATGCGCTTAGATGAAAATATATTTCGTATTTGGTATAGAGATAAGCTTATTTTTGTCATAAAGTAATGTAACAAGGGAAGAATAATGTTTATAAATTTCGATTGATTCTATCTACAGAATAAAAGCAGAGCCTTCATTTCAATATCTTATTTTGAAATACTCGTTAGGGACAGGGCAGATAATGCAAAATAAAAGAAGGAAAAATTATATACCAGAATGTACTTACTCTAGCCTTGATATTTTCTCGGACAAAGCTGCAACGATGGTGAAGAGCTTAAAATCGATTCGATGACGCTGAGGTAAATCAAGAACCTGAAATTCAAAGTTTGATAAATTCAAGATTATTGGTCCATGAACAAATTGCACATGTCTTGCTTCCTAATTCTCAATAAAAGAATAGGTGTTGCTAATTAGATGCGTCTACATAGTGTCCATCATAAAATTATCTCCATACATTCAAATTCAAAGCAAAGTCGTACTTCGGTCTCCATGTTGTTGACCTTTTAAGCTTATAGCCGTCATTTTCCCCATTTTGTTTAATTTCATAATGGTTTCGTTTTGCCAGATAATCGTTGTGCTCTAACCTAAATAATTTAGACTTGGATTGTGCGATTCTTAAAAATTAAATCAGATTGATAATTTGGTTCTCATTCATTGTTATCTATCCATTATCATAACCTGAGGAAGTGAATAATGTGTGAGTGAATAATATTTTCTTCCAGTCTCGTTTGCTATAAAAAAATCACAATTGCATAAAGAACTGCAACCGAACAAAGATTAAAATGTGGTACTTACGTGGTACACATATTGGCATTCCTTTTCTGATATTAAATGACTGTTGACTCTCTGCAATAGGCTTTCCACATTCGCCGTCTCGATTTCGAACGGCTGTGCAAAAAAAATGGTATTAAAGAGGATAGTGGTTATCTCGCATCAATTGATTTCTTTTTAAATTAGTGATAATGAATACAATAATGAGAATAAATTAGGAATCCTCCAAGACAAGAGCATTCATGCTTCGAGTCCTATCCTTTATCATTTCCTAGTACGGTGTCCTAGTATGTAAATCTAAAAATGCATGATTATGAATTCTCACACCTCTAACGAGCCTTCGAGCTAGGTCAGGCTGGCATGATGCAATTCAATAATAAAAATGTATTCACTAGAATGAGGAAGAATGAGGATATAATGTAACAGGGAAAGGAAGGTCCCATTTATTCGCGATAAAGAGGTTGCATGAGAAAGATTACTGTGTGTCATTAAATTGGCACCTGAACGTGGACATGGTAGAAAGGGAGGGAGATGTGATATTGCAGAATAGACAAACACAATTTCCATTAACAATACAAAATGCTCAGGAGCTTCATTTATTGATATCATACATTTTCTTTGGCAGAATATGATAATATGTAATTGAGAAATCTGAAGAAATTGGGAATTTATAAAAAGACAAAATTATTCAAGTCAATAATTAACTTATCTACCTGTTATGCTCATAGTTCATATAATTTGCCTGTCCGAATATATTGCACCTAAATTATTCTGAACTTTTGCGTCTAGCGCCCCCATGTGTCGTCGGAAAAATCTATAGAATGTATTGTTTTCGTCTTACCTGTTCTTGGTTCATCATGTTGAAGAGAGTGCTCTGTTTCCTTCTAAACTCTGGTTTGGATGCCATCCGATCGGACGATTCATTGTCTTTCATCCTCGTTTCAAGATCCTCCAACATCTTCTTTTCACCTGCAAAGCAATAATTTTTTTTTTTCAAAGTTGAAATATCATGTACTGCACACTACGTTTCTATACAGTAAAAATTGAAGTGTTAAAATGTGTAGATAGAGAACCACACAATTCATTTAACTCCGGTGTTATATTAACAGCGTAAGTTTAACCCTAAAATGACTGGGGGCCATGATGCCCCCCCCCCCTCGACGCTTCGCGCGATATTTCCGAAACGCAAAAAGTTAGCGCTGCAAAATTTTATGACTCTTTTCTTTGACATACGGGTATAGCATCGCGACGTCACGTGACTTTTTACGAGACAATATCATGCTGAAAATGGCTCATTTTTACACTTTGTGTACAAAGTCTATGGGAGATGAAATTCATATAAGGGTGATTATTTTTCGTTCTAATAGGTCTGCTTAATTAATTTAGGGTTTTATTTAGTTGTTAAATGGTCTGTAATAATTTCCATTGAAAAAAACAATGAAAAACAAAAGATGAAAAAACAAGGAAATACATAAGAAATTCAAAAAACAAGGAAATACATAAGGAAAAAATTGGATTTCGCAATTTTTCTTTGTGAAAACCTTTGAATTAGATTAAAAAGGATGAGATCTGCAAAAAAGAAGAAAATTTGAAGAGAAATTGGGTGTTACATATGCAAATAATGTTTTTCATCGATAAATTTGCATATTTTATTCATAATAAATTATTATTTTCAGAATTTTTTTTTACACCATCTTGTAGTTTATGTGGTAAGGAATGTGCGTGCCAAATTTCGGCGCGTTCGCGCGAACGGCGGCCGAGATCAGAAGGGGGGCCATCATGCCCCCCCCCCCGTCCTCAATAGATCTCAAATAGCCCAGTCCTTTTAGGGTTAACATCCCATGGGTGTTATTACAACACCTTCAGCTGTTACTTCTAGGCTCTTTCGTGTTATGTTCAAGCTCTAGGGTGTAATTTTAACACATCAAGGAGTGGTCCTCTAAGGGCACCAACTAGTGTGAGTTTTAACCTGCACGTTTTTATGCAGAATATATGTGAATAGAATTGATGTCTGTCCCCATATCTCCCCGCTACTTCTTAGAGAAGTTTGGTAACGTGTTTTTTTTTTATAACCAAATACACACCAGATTCATCTCCAGAAATGTAAGGAAATGTTAAAGCTGGGAATAAATCATATCGAAATTGAATAAGTCATAATGAAAATCATATTTATTATCTTGAACATTTGACTTGAAATGTTGTATCGAAATGGCTAATAGTATTTTACCTTCTAGTTCTCTGACTTGTTTATTCGCTGCTTCCAGTCTCTCCTCCGTGATTTGTTTACTAACGGTGAGTCTGTAAACCTCTGCATCAGTCTCGGCCTGATAAAACAAAATCATCACCAAACAAGTTATTTTATCAGATAATATTCAAAGCTTGCTTTGAAAAAAAAATCTTAAGATCCTTGTTTATTGCTCTTTTTAGTGTTGCTATCGTCTGAATTTCAACTTATTTTTGTCTAAATCTCCTGTTTTCTTTTTCCCATTTCTCATCTTCATCTTTCCTCGTTTTCTTTCTCCATCTCCTCTTCTTTATTATTTTACTTTTTCGACTTCTCCTCCTCCCCTTCTCATTTTTTCTTCTTCTTTTTTTTTTCTTCTTCTTCTCCTCCTCCTCCTCTTTCTTCTTCTACTTCATCTTCTCCACCCCCTTTTCAATCTTTTCCTCTCCTCCATATTTTCATTCTGTAAATTCTTGTTCACCAGTGAATATTAATTTTCCCTCACCATGGCAACCTGTTTTTCGGTCATTCTGCTCAAGACCCACTCGTCGGTCCCATTTTTCAGGATAGGGAATCCCAAACTGCCAATTTTCGTTGTTTCTGTTTCTATTGGTTTGGTAGACGATGAAGATGACAGTGGTGGTGAAGCTGACGATGTGTCTGCATGGCCAATTATCACACTTTTTGGTCCCGATGTCTTGGATTCTGTTGAAAAACAAAACAAAAAAGAAACCTTTCATTATGGAGAACTTTATCATTACTTTTCGGCCATACAAACAGATATATCGTACAATCCAAAAATACAATGAATTCACTAATTGAATCCAAATAAGTTTTTAAAAATGAAAGAAAGTGAAGGGAGTAAACATAATTATCCATGGGTCAGGGATCACATAGTAAATTTCAATACTGTTGCCAAGAGGCATGCAGACCCTCACAGAAACCCATTCAGAAGGCATCAACAATCAATTTGTTTAATTGTATATGATTTCAGCAAGTAAGATGATGCAGATTATATTTTCCTTCATTATAACAAACATTATGTTCGAGAGGCAAATACCCATTTTCTTTTCATTTAGAGATTGTCTTAGAATTTAGAAAGGAATTGAAAAAAAAACATAAAATGCATTTGAACTGAAAAGAGACATGCAGTGTTCCTGTCGATTAAGGAAGGGAGATAAATAACTCTGAAATCAACTTCAAATAAACATGTACATCTGTAATTTTTCACACCTTTGTCTTTCTTTTTCTTCTTTGACTTTTTATCCTTCTTCTTCTTTGCCTCGGCTGCTGCTGCAGCATCTGGGTCCCAGTCAAAGCGGAAGATCTCAAGGAACTCGTTTCTTGCAATATCCGCGATCGCCTTGTTCCGAGAAGCTGTAACAGAATCGATAAATGAGGGCATGAATGGTTACCAATACCGTCGTAATAAGGAAAAATTAAACTTTTCACAGAAGATAATATAATAATTATTATAATAGTTTACAGTTCTTTAATAACGCATAAAATATAACAAAGGTATCCATATATGCTTTTATAATTTATATGAAACAATTGGATTAAATACAAATGAGTTTAGAAAGTTGGGCAATGAGTTCATTAAATATATACAGTATATATAAAAGCCTTTTGGAGAGATATACGGAATGTTCAGAATATAACGATGGAAAACGGTCCCTTCTGTCGCCACAAGGTACATCACGGCTTTCAGTTTATTCGTCTTGAAACAAATATGGCGATGATTTACATTTTCCTGAGTAGTGTATACGTTACAGTTATCAACACTTGGAGATATTTTCCATCTTGGTTGGTCAACTTACTTTCTAAGTACGAAACTTTCTCCTTCAAAGTGGCTACTTTCTGTTCTTGTCTCTCTAGCATAAAGCGGCTCCTATCCAGTTTTTCTTCGACGTCAAACTAAAAAAGGGGAAAACGGAGAATGGTTATTCAGTATTGAGTATGAATTATTTTCAGTGTTCAATAAGACTGATCAGATGGCATTGAAATTATAAATGGCAATCAATAAAATATGGCCACCAAGGTAATAATAAATGAATAGATTATTATATTTCACATTTCATATGACACTATTCAGAGTTAAACGAGAACAAATATTTTATTGACTTTCTTTTCTGGTTCCTGACGATAGCGATTGTAGATGTGAATATAGTATTTGTTTATACTTTTGCATTCTTATCCCATGTCTCATAATATTCCCTTTTATTTTAGTTAACTTTTTCCTATGAATTTCATTATAATGTTCTTTCTTTATTCTACTTTACTGTTTATGTTGAATTGTTAGGCGCCTTGAGCATTCGATCGTTAGAATGGATATAATTATGTCTGCATTAAATTCTTTGATGAAATGAACATACTTTGTCATTGATTCCATAAGATGCAATCTTTGCTTTCAACATTCTCTGTGGGTCGTCGCTTGAGGCGCTGTCAGCTCTGCCGCTGTCAACATCGTCATCTTTGACATCGCCTTTACCGCCTCCACCTTCGACATCGTCCAGTTTCATCGGACTAACATAGTCGTCTTCATTGACCTCCATGGGTGTGGTCTTAAAGGTAGCACTAAACTCTTCCAAGTCACTCTTGAACCCGAGATTGACCTCGCCTGGCCTCACTATTGCACTTCCGTATCCAGATGACTGCTCCGTGGTCATCGATCCCGTCTCCGACTGGTCGTCGATGTCGTGGTCACCCGCTGCCCTGTCCGAAGACGCCGTGTTCATCCATTGCCTTAACGTACGATCTTCAACGCTGATCCCCGTACTCCGGAGTTGGGTGTTGAAGACGCGCTGGTAATGTGGCACACGTTCTTTGCTGAAAGGATGAAAAATATCACACGAAAATGAAGTATGCGTTTTTCCGTATAGACCTGTTACCATGATTACGTTGTCTCATTTTAAAATTAATTTTAAAAGTAATGGCTCATACGCCATTCATATATATAGTCATTAATGTAGAATTTATAAAAGAACGTGGGTATAGAAATGGTAAAAATACATTCTGGTTGTTGGTATCACTGTCCAGAAGAACATTTTTAGAGTGATATTATAGTAAGACAGAAAGTCTGAAAAATATTTACGACTAAGATCATAACCTTACAAACTTTTATATTTTTAGTCTTATTTGAAAATTATGTTCTTCCTGGTAACATTTATGTGCTTACGTTCTGTCTTTTTACAAGTGCACCTTTTCATTGGTTCGTTTTGGTGCTAGGTCAGGTACTTAATTGAAGACAAGACAAATAATGAACTTACTGGACAATGCAGTACTTGGCAAGATAGTCGAGTGGATCCCTCACGGCTGGGTCCGGGCTGCTAGGGGGGCTACCGGCTTCAACCTTCCTCCATTTCTTCTTCTTAGGTCTGTGTAGTGGGGGGGGGGATGGAGGGAATACATGAGTTGGAGAATCTAAAATACCATATTAGGCTCGATCCTATAAACCCTCCTGAATCCATTGTCTCTCCATGATGGGCTATATGCCATTTTCTTTAATGGTTTCATCAATATGGTATTACAGATGTTAAGTTTATTTTCAAAACATTGAATTATTCAATGATAAATAAATTCCTACGGATAAAACAGGATAGCTATGTATGTCAATAAGATTTAAAACAACTTGAGTGGAATATTTTAGAAGCAAGCCTGCATGATATCATGATGACACTTTTTGATATTTCAAATGGAGGAATCGAATACAGGCATGACATAAAGGAGTTTGAGTAGGAACTAATCGTTTCCAAAGTGCGAGAAAGAAATGATCATTACTTATATTCAGGTCGTCTCCTCCACATGATTGGCTCGGGTTTCTGTGGCAGGGGCATAGGTCGTTTCCGGGGCTCAGGAACGGGTTCCTCGACTGGCTTCGGGGCTGGTTGAGGGACAGGAATCTCAGGAAGAGGTGGGAGTTGTGGTTCTACGGGGGCAGGCACTGGGAACGCAGGCACAGAAATGTCCGCAACCCGTGGCCCAGTGTCGGGCATTTCCCAATGATCCGATGGCGGTGGCTGGTTGAATAAAACAGTTGAGCATTAACTAATTCAACTAATCTCTAGTAAATTGAGTAATCCTGCATTTGATTTATTTGTCAAAACTTGTATCAATTACACGTTATAATATTTGACAGTTTAAGTCAACCAACAAACGATTCTTTCGAATTATTAGGGTCATTTTACGAACGGACGACCTTCCAAAGATTTATTAATTTCATATTTAGAAAGTAGGAATTTCACAGAAAAAATTATTTTATTCATTATAATTCATATTGTGATAAAGTGTAATGTCGATTCAAGTGATGAGTAGAATGTAATGTAATGTAATAATTCGTTCAGTGTCTTATGTAACTACATTTTATTTGTGACGCGCAGAGAGAAAATGATTATTAAGCGCTATAATTATACATGTATGTACCACATTAAAATCATTAATGTTAAATAAAATGAAGATCCAGCGTAAAACGAAATTATGTGCTTACAAGCTTCGTCATGAATACATTATTCGCCTTTAAATCATCACCTAATAGTTTCGAGTATTTCTTAATAAATCATAATATTTGGAGTGAAATAATATCATGTAGTGAAGCATTATGTTTACTCACCCTGACTGGCATAGGCGCTGCCACTCCAAGGGGTTTGACTTCTTTCCTCACCCGCTTAGGAAGCTTCGCTCGTCGGTTCTTCTTAGGAGGATTAACCTTCGGCTTAGACTCTGCACAATTAGAGAATAATAATAAAAATGAAAACAAAAACGGTAAAAAATATTACACTTCAACGATTACAGGTGGATTGATGATAGGCCTGCGTTATCTATACGGAATTGCCCTTCGTGATGATGCGAAGCCTTATCCCTCTTCTTCCTCTCTTCATTTTAGCTGAACCATTCCCCAAATAGCCCTAATTTGCACCAGGACCAAAGAAGAAGATAAAAATCAGAGACGCAATGCCGAAGACAGTCGTGTTAAGAATCACCACAAAGTTGTTCTTTGAAGTCCTTTGATCATGTTGATATGCAAAAGTGTCCGAGGTGAGTTTAGTTGTAAATACCAAAGTTCAAAGCCTTACACCAAGAAGGCCTACGCTTGTCGTCTTTTTGTAAGGATTTCGATTACCACTTCCTTATCCACCGAACAATTGGCTCTTTTTAACCATTCTAGGCTGCTAATAATCGCCATTACAAATCACAGTGGCTATAAGATGGACATTGAATGCAGTGGGCCTTTTAAGTGCGATGGCAAAATCAAGGTTGATAACATCACTAATATACTATCATGTTGATCACGTTTAATTCACGAATATTCAACAGAAATATATGAATTAGTGACTTGATCAAGAGGGCAATTATGTTCGTGATAACACCGCTTTTTCAGATACTATACACGCAATACAATCCAGACGTACATTATGATTCCATCGACATTGCAAATCGGTAGTTCATCACACTTATTAGACTTCTAAGCAGCTGGATAAGATTTGCAGAAAAGCTCTGATCTTAATCCCTATGCCACAAGCCCACAACGGGAATCCATACAACCGTATACTATTATTCTGGGAAGATATACTGTATAGTCAAAGGCACACTTCAATGTTAAACTTTGAAGCCGCTATGGACTAGTAAACGTTTTTATAGTATGATATTAATAATGCGAATACACGTAACTACGTTATTAGCTCAACGTGGGTCAAATAAATTCGAAATTAGCAGGACGGCCATCGCCCTTATGTCTTTGGACTTTCTTTCAATCGATCCAATTATTATCATTGAATTTTCTAGTCCATCGTGGATTTAATCAATCAAGCATTACTGCATGCTCGCTCTGCCGTGCCATTTAACACTAAGATATGACGTTTCTTTGGATTTTATGGTGGACGAGCTCGTTTCAATTGAGCTGAGAATAATCGGATTTGTAATCTATCTAGAATTCTTTAATCTGTGTCCCATTCCCACTTTATTTCTTTCTCTCCCCCTTCTTGAATTTGATAAAATGAAGGGGGATTTACCAAAATGTCAGTAAGTATGCATGTATTTATCGTTACGCTAGGTGATCGAATAACAATCCAAGTTTATTTGCAACTCAAATATACATATCTTAGTTAATACGGAAATGAAGATCAGTGCAAATTCTGCAGTTATTAGAATGTGTGTCAGAGGAAAGTAGAAGGAGTAGGTCTATGGGACCATGGTTTCTATAAGTAACACTTCCGTCACACCAACGAAACCGACTCTAAACCGACCGATGATAAGCCATTGGATATAACGTAATAGCTTTGATCGGTCTGGAGTCGGCACCACCTGTGTGACCGCAGCAATTTTAGGACGTACCTTTTTCCTTGGTTGGAAGTGAGACGGGTTTCACTGGCTCCGGCTCAGGGGCGGGGATAACTTTCTGTACAGGTTCTTCGGGGGGAGATGGAGGGAGCTCTTGTTTCGGTGGAGGTGTCCGATCTTTTTCTATAAATCAAATATTATCAAAATGTTTAGGAGTATTGTACGAGGTGAATTGATTCAGAGACAAACAAATCAAACGATTTTTTTGTTCTTTAGTTCTTATCCGTTGCTCCTCTTTTGATATTTAGAATGATGAATTTCTTTAATAAAAAAATTGTTGTATAAAAGGCCATTAAAAGTAACAAAAACATATCTTTAGAAATAATTTTATAGCTCGATACGATGCGATATGCATTTCTTATCACCGTATAAAGAATTACATCAAATCTATGAAATACGATTTCATACTACAGTTAAGATATTGTTGTAATACTCTAGTTATTGTAAACACAAATACATAATAGTCATGAAAGTAGACAAATTTATAATTGTTATCTATAACATACTAAAGCAAACAGTATTTGCACCAACTAAGTAGACTAATCACTTCCAAAACTACTGCATGTATTAATATATTCTAATAAAACTAATAAAACTTTATATGGTAAATATAGAACAAAAGGTCTTAAACACATTATATTCCTTATTGATTTTTTATTTCAATTTACTTTAATTTAAATTACCTGGTGACTTATATGGAATAATGGGTATCTTGACATATTCCTTGGATGATTTGGCTGGAAAGAAAGAAGATAAGGTTGTTGGGTTGATGTTGAAAATAGGGGGATATTGGGGATAATCGCTTGGCACCCTAGACTCGAGTCCCCCCTTACTAATCAACGTGGGGATAAATAATTATGTAAGAGGAAACTTAAAGGAAACCAAAACCCAAGAAGAGAAGCAATCTTATTGGAAAGAGTAAAATGAAGTTTCATCAAAATCGGTTATGAAATAAGCAAGTTATGGACGTTTAAAAAGTCTTGTTGTACTTTCTATGGGGATCCTCAAATTGGCAAACGTGCTTCAAAACGGCTGATTTTGTGGACAACTCTCTATTTGTTTTGTACACAAATTTTCAGATTTTCCCCTTTATTCTACGTATTTCACATTATCTCCTCCTGACCTTGACATATGTGGTGTGAATTATATTTTCCCATGACATGTGTTGTGCTCAGAAGGAAGCAAGATGCAATTTGAAAGATAATGAGGAAAATCTGAAAATTTGTGTACCATTGCTAAATAATTATGGTGTTCGTCTACAAGTATTTTTAGAAAACAACACTGCTTCCGGAGTTTTGAAGTGCATTATCATAATAATCTAGATATGGGTAGGATCCATACTGCAGAACAGGTAATCCCCCAAACTATACTCTCTCAAATGATTTGAAAAGAATAATGAATTTAATATATTTTTCAAACGAAAGTGAATCGATTTCTAATGTAATTATTTACCGTACTGAGGGATAAACATGCGTTAGTACTATTTCTAAATTAGTTTTATTTAGTAATCTTAAAATGACATGCACAAAGCACACTACACAAACTTGACCATATATTAACATTTAGAATGACACAAAAGTCTATATTTTACAACTAATGTATTATTCAACAGACATTTCAGAACATTCTGGAGTATTACCTAAGCTACCAAGAAAAAATATTACACAAGCTTTCGAAAAACCTCAAAGTAAAACCTCAAAATAATGTTACCGGCAAACGTAATGTTAAAGTTATGAGTGGATAAAATTGTTAATCATTCGATGAGTAAAAATATCCTTTCTGCATTATTGAATCGGCCATATGTGAACCATTTAAAGGTCAAGTCCACCCCAGAAAAATGTTGATCTGAATAAATAGAGAAAAATCAAACTAGCAAAACGCTGAAAATTTCATCAAAATCGGATGTAAAATAAGAAAGTTATGACATTTTAAAGTTTTGCTTATTTTTCACAAAACAGTGATATGCACAACTCAAATGAGACAGTCGATGATGTCCCTCACTCACTATTTCTTTTGTATTTTATTATAAGAAATGTGGAATATTATATTTTTCTCCTCATTGTCAAGTGAAACAACGATAAATTCCTCCCTGAACATGTGGAATGAGCATTTTTTAATACTATATGAGTCAGTCAAGTTGGTCCTTATTGACCTTTAAGCAAAGTTAAAGTGTAGCGTTCTGGATGTTTTATGTATTTCTGATTTAATCATTTTGTAAGTAAACGATAGCAACAAAATCAATAATATATAATATTATTCATAGTCATTATCTTGTAACGTTTCACAAAATGATTTTACCTATTACCATTCCACCATAGAGTTTCAATGTTAGGAAAGTGGCATTGATGACAAACCGTTACCATGGTTACATTGTTGTACGTTAGTTTTCAAACCTGATAGATAACCATACACATTACTTACCATCCTGTTTCTTGTTTTTAGTTTTCTTTTTCTGTTTCTGTGGTTTCTTTCTCTCGGGTGGAGGTTTTATTTCTGAATGCGTGTGTGAGGTTTCAATCATGAAATACTCATAATTCAAGCATTATTTATGAATTCTTCAACCTTACGGTGAAATAGTTTATATATCGGGAAATGATAAACTAGGTAATGTTTGATATATGTAACTGACCGCCCTTAAGATTTTTCACTTCAAATTAATCGGGCCGCGAAACTGGAGGCGGAGCGGGGGGGGGGGGCTTAAAAATACCATCTGATTGAGATTTGCATGGTCAGCCCCCCCCCCCCCCCCCCCCACTTTCTACCCGTTCCGCGCAATCCCCGTTACTTCTGACGTTATAAAAGGGAATTAAAATCTTGAAGAACAAAAATGAAACAGACAAACGAAAAGAACAACTATCAACAAACGATTGAAAACTTAAGATCTCATAATAAATTAATAGATATTTATAATATAAATGAAAGAATGTAACAACTCAGATTATAATTCATAAAGCATGAAACTATTCGACATTCATTAAATTGATATTTGAAAATAAACATGCAGTATACCTTTCTTCGGCTTCGGTGGAGGCGGCGGCGTAGGGTCTCTTGGGGGTGGTACCGGGGTCGGGTCTTTGGGAGGAGGCGGTGTTGGTTCCTTTGGTGGAGGTGGGCTGGGTTTGCGTGGGGGAGGCGGTGCTCGATTACTGGGAGCTGTTAGAATATTAAATTATTTATCATTAGCATTAGTAGAAGTAGTGGCAGTATCAGATGTCTGCAGCAGAAGCAACAGCAGCAGCAGCAGCAGCAGTAGTAGTAGTAGTAGTAGTAGTAGTAGTAGTAGTAGTAGTAGTAGTAGTAGTAGTAGTAGTGGTCGTTGATGTCGTTGCTGCGGTGTTGTTGTAGCAGCTGAAGCAACATCAATATCATTTGCATTAGGCCCATGATTATTACGGAACGAACCATGACAAATCTCTATACATCTCAAAAATCGCCAATAAAGTAAAGAAAAGAAACATATTCGGGACACAAAGCTCTCATATTATATGTCCGAAATAGAATATTCATCAAAATTACTTGATACATTTTTATGTGGTATAGCCGAATTACGTGCATGTTCACACTTGGATAATTAGGAGCTATAAAGTGAAAAACTATATCAAATGCCATTTTTTTAAACATGATATATACCAACTTCACGACAAATGTGAAATAGAATTTTTGCCAAATAATATAAGCGGATTCAGTAAAAAGCTCACCTGCTGCTACTGGTTTCGTCGGAGGCTCTTGTTTCTTGCTGTAAAATAAAAATATGAAATAAGACATCAATAAACGCTCTCACAAAATGAAATTTCCAACGTATTAATAATAATGTCATATTCCTTAATTACAAAATAGTACAATGAATTTTGAAGAAACAGAATGATAAGATTGTATATTTTAGTCCTTTAGACTCGTCTCTTTATAATAATGAATCAATTTTTGTTGCCACAAATTTTATGATTTTTTGTCCACTCAATCTATACGTTTACTTCTTATTTATTTTTATTAAAAAAAAACCTCATCGAGTATTTCGTAATTTTAAACATGTCATACTGTTACATAATTTTAGTAAAAGGACAGAATACCATGGCAACGCTCTCGTTATCCATTCATTTTTTTCTAATTCAAGTACATTTGATTCAGGATAGGCATTTGTCACCAATAATGCAACAGATATCTATACTTTTATGGATTTGGTCTGTAATCAGATCAGGGGTCCGTTTCATATAACTTGTTACAAGAAATTTACAATAACAGTTATAGGCTACTGAAATCCTTCAATTTGATTGGCTGATAGTAAATTTGTTATAGAAATCTTGAATTTGTTATTATAACAAGTCTTTATGAAACGGGATCTAGGACCCGGTAACATAAAAAAGGTACAATCAATATTTTACAACCAATTGTGATTATGTGTACATTCTTTACATAGACGAACGGTTAGGCATGATTATATAATTGATTGTATTTGTTTATGTTACGAAGCCTATAGATCACTTCACACTTGCAAGATTAGATTAATATTGATCACACAAATGGAGATGTGATTATAAGTGCTTAATGAACCAGGGGCGGTGGGAAGAAGGAATTACATTTGAACACAATTAACAAAGAATTAAACCCAAGTCCAAAATACGGGCATCTGATTGGATAAAATTATAAGCAGTGTATATTTTTAAAAATCGTGTTTGGTTGCAACTCATTCTGAATTCTGCAACATCCCCCAGTTACTATGCAAAAACGTGTATTAATTATCATTGCATTGGTTGTGTGAGCACTATAGATGAAATCAGACCACACTTTTTCGAAGTGCATATCACAATCTCATTCGTTTAGTAAAATAACACAATTGTGCAGTGAAAGTTGTAACACAAAAAAAAAATGCAATGAATTGGGAAGATATATAATGAATAAATAGATATGAAATGGATTAAATTAATATTTATAATTCAATACATTGTATTTGTCATGGATGTTGAATATGAAGGAGAACCCCCTCCCTCAATTCATTGAGAGTGTGCAATCAAATTCTTGTTTAGTCAGGATTTAAACCTAGAAATAATGTGCTACTCTGGCGCCTAGTAAAAGGGGTACAATACTGCTGCTGCTGATTCAGCACCCCCCCCCCCTCACCGTCCCCTGTATCTCGACACTTGACCGTACGATTGAAGTCATTATTGGCAGGCATGAATCGTTTCTTTTTACATAAAATAATATCGTTTTCTAAATTGTGATATTATGATATTTTTATGAAATTGGGGAGCCGAGGGTCCAAATCACAACATAAGTATTCAAATTTCATATTTTTCTATATCGATTGATTGATTGCTTGGTTAGTTAGTTGATGGATTGATTTTATTTACCAACTCATCAAAAACTACAATGGATTTTATACATCGTAGAATAAAGCATCATTAGGCTTGAACATGGTAACCCGCGAAAGCTTGAAAAAACTTATTTACAGGGTTAAGCCAGGCTTGTTTCTTTATTATGAATACCAACCATGATGGAAAGCTTTACTTGCATTGAAAAGCAAACAAACAACGAAAATAGTATAACTTCTTAAGTTATACCACATATTATATAGTCTTCATCTTCATACACCTCATCATTTCCAAGCATTTGAATTCCACGACCACATGCAAGCTTTGTAAACTTTTAAACATTTCTTATGTTTGCAAATCTTAGAACCCGTTTCATGTATAGAACATACAAATGTGGTAAGTTAGCCATTGCGATGAATATTATGTGAATAAGGCTATTAAGCAAAAATAATCACAATCAAGGTTACTTACATTGACTTGGTACACATAATATTGCAAAGTTACCATAATCCTGTTTTTCATGAAACATGTCTTTAGTAATTATAATTATTATTGAAAATTTTTATGTTATATTTTATATATTATATACATAGCTATCCAAATCAGGCATGAAGCCATGTCGCTGTTGCTAAATGTAATTCTCTAAAGCTGAAAGGTAGATATATCAAAGTTCGTCAATAAAACGACGGATGATAAACTAGCAAACAATATTGGTGATATCAGACAGAGTGTATAATTACCTGTACAAGTCGGAGCGATCATCAAATTTAACTGTCATTTCTTACAAATTCTAAATCTTCTTGAACTTACTCCACCTTAGAATACACATGCACACTGAACATAAAATCAACACAAAACGCAGTTAGCAACAACAAAAAAGTGCGTGATATATAAGGTGTTTTTTCGATTGAGAGTGATGGATTGAAATGGGCGACGTTATCATGGGTATGATTAATATTTGATTAGAGCAAAGTAGTGACAGTGCAGATGTGATGTTAAAAAGCACGACGCTTTTGTGAAATGCTATAAATCTTTCATTAATTTTTTGTAAAGCTTCAGCAAAAAAAAATGAAAACACATAAAGCACAACTATGTGAAAATTAGATGGCAAATGGACTTTCTAATGGCGAAAGTTAAAAAGGAAATGCACGTACAAAGGGGAGGTTATAATAGCAATTAGTAATATTGCTTCGGTTTTGCAGGATCTGTAGTATAGGTGAAGGGGTGGTGTGAGTGCGTTGCGTATAATGCGTAAGTGGGTGCGAGCGTGTGGGTTGTGGATAACTCGGGTACATCCGATTTACTCACACTGGTCGGATTTCCTTTTTCGGTTGCTCCTTTACCACCGGTTTGGTTGTCTCCTTTACAACCGGTTTGGGTTTCTCCTTTACTATCGGTTTGGGTTTCTCCTTTTCGACCGGTTTGGGTTTCTCTTTTTCAACCGGTTTGGGTTTCTCCTTTTCGATCGGTTTCGGCTTTTCCTTCTCCGGTTTCTCCTTCCTAGGAGGTTCTTCGACTTTCTTCGGTTTCTCAATGGGTTTTGGAGGCTCCGTCTTGACCGGTTCAACTTTCTTAGTTACTTCTTTCTTCGGGGGAGGGGGAGGAGGCTCCTTCGGTGGTCGCTGTTTTGGCTCCGGTTGCACTTTCTCTGTGGGTGGTTCTTTTGGTTTTGGGACTTCCTTCGGTTTAGGGGGTTCTTTTACTGGTTTTTCAACAGGTTTTGGTGCCGGTTTCGGTTTTGGTTCAGGCTTTGGCTCTCTTTGTTAGGAATGAAAGTCATACATTTGAAATAAGACAGATCGATAGAACATGCAATTGACATGAAAAGGAAGAAACTAAATGTGATTTTTTTTTAAAGGTGAATAATGCTTTTGAAACGCGTTTTTAGTTGCAGAAATAAAAATATTTAAAGGTAATTAAGAGACACAACTAAGTAAAACAATGGAATGTGATAAAGTATAATGTAGAAGTGATAAACAATAACTACAGATGGAACGGTATATGAATTCAATGTATTTTTTTCACAGGAAAGCATTGCCTCTAACGGATGCTAAACGCATAGACGAGAGTGATTTTATGTGATTCAAACCAGAATGGTGCTTAGAAAAAATATTTCACAGAAACACATTCCAAAAGAATAGAAAAATAATATACCTTAAACTTACAATGTACAATATGGGCAATGATCAAGAGACTTGGAAAACGATGTATTGTTGAAAATTGAAAAAAAATATATAAAGGGATGCTTTTGGCTCGTCAACATAAATCTAATTGTGCTAAAGCATGGTTATTGTTGCATTTACTGCCTTTTGACACATGAATTCTAACTCGCGAGGAAAATACTACTTTAGAAAGTAACGTAATACTAGGAAAAGTGGTAGAATAAAAATGAACTTTAGAAAGAACGAAGAAGGCTTTTGAGACCAAGAGATCGGAGAAATTAGATGATATTCTGTATTAAAAGAAACATGAAAGGTAAAAAACGATGGCCATTACGCATAGTCTCAGCTGAATCGTAAAACCTATAGGGAAAAACGAAACTCTTAGAATGAAGATGATGATTAGAAATGGTTCTGAATAAATAAAAAATACCTTTTCTGTGGAGGAGGTTCTTTTGGCTTTTCAACAGGTTTAGGCTTTTCAATCGGCTTTGGCTTTTCGACCTGCTTTGGAGGATCGGGTTTCTTTGGAGGAGGTTCGCGCTTTTTCGGCTCGATGGGCACTGTGGGTTTCTTTCCTTTCGGTGGAGGTGGCGGCGTAGGCGGAGTCGCAGGTCTAAGTCTTTCGAGTCTTTCCGGAGGCTTCCAGCCCGTTTTTGTTGTTTTCGGTTCCGTCTTCGTAAGTTCAAATTTCTTCGGCTCTTTCCATTCGGTTTCCTGTCGGGAATGCTCGATAAACTTCGTCGTCTGCTTCTCGGTTTTCGTGAGTTTGAACCCTTCGCTCTTTGGAATGTTCAGATTTCGATCTGTCGAGAAGGGATCCTTGGATTCAATCTCTTTCTTGTCGGTCTTCTTCAGCTGGAATGCTTTAGGAGCTGAAATATAAGAGTGATAGTGTTCTTGATATATAATTGTGTAAACAGAATTTCATTTCAACTGACTGACAGAAGAAAAACAGCATTATCATCAAAGTCAACAAAATGATTAAGCATATGCAAAACATTTTAAACTTTAAAGTTTACATATTACATTTTACATTTTACACTACATACTTTTATTTTATATTTTACCAATTTACATTTTAAATAACTTTTGTAATGTTGACATTTTTTCGTTTAACATTATATATTTTCTTTCATGCTGATAACGAAATTCATTAAAAACTTATGTGTAACTTACGTTTGTAAAGATTTTTCCTTCTCTCTGCTTCCTCTTCTTTTCGCCTTGCCTCTTCTTCTCGTCTCAATTGTCGTGCTTCCTCTAACTGTCTTTTTCTTTCCTCTTGGCGGCGCTCTTCTTCTTCCAAGGCTGTGACATAAAAAAGATAAACAGATCGTCATTATTTCTGTGAGACAACTTGGATCCAACTTATTTCAAATAGTACAATTGCCTGAACTGAAATCAAAATAGTTATAATTTTATATATTTATTCAAATGGTGTAATGCTTTGCATGAAATTATATTTCATATAGGGTTTCATGGTTTACTCAATGTAACCATATGATTATAAAGTTATTGCAGTTTTTTAATAATGTTATTCATCTTGTTTTGCTAGACAATACAACATGATATGAGAAAAAGGGGGAATGAATAACTCGTGCCATTGAAATAGATTTGACTTAATGTTTGTGAAACAGGTCTTTATTATGAAAGGTACATACAAGATGGATTTGACAAAAAAAATAGTAGAGTACGTTAATTCACATATCTGAGTGAGATGTATATGAAAACATTTGGAACTTAAAGGAACTCGATGAAGATGAAGGCATATCTTATATCTGAGATGATATCAGAATTATGGGCGAAAAAAAGTGAAATGACAAGAATTGTGGATGGACCTTCTGAGCCGATAGAGGTGCCGACCCCGGATGTTGAGCCATCTGATTCGTCTCTCAAGGTAAAGTATTCCGGCCAATAGTGTTTGAGAGCTGTGATGACGTCATGAATAATGATGATGATGATGATGATGGATCGTGGAAAAAGGATGGACGTTGGAAAGAAAGTGGAGGAGAAAACAAAATCAACACGTTATTTTAAGATTATTGCTAGTTATACGAAATTATTTTTTCATGTTTTCAGTTATTTATTTCAGTTTTAACTTGCATCTTCGTCAAAAGGTGTATTACAATTAGACTTGTGTCTATATGATGTTTATAAATCTGAGTACAGTTAACATCATTAAATAATATATATATCTCCACAAATTTAATGAATCATTGCGATGAATTAAGCACTACGTAATAGTGGTTTATCAAAATGGCAGAAGAAAAATTTAACTACACTGATAAGTTTAGATTTCCATAAACCACATTATCATGATCAGTTTTACATTATTATTCAGCTATCGTTGATTTGACAATGTATTTGTGGTTTTTTATCGGTCAAATAAATAATTATAATGATAATAATAATAATAACAACAATAGTAATAATAATAGTTTTAGAAATATGAAGCAGGGAAAAAGCTTACCTTCGCGACAAGCGTAGCAATGTCCTGATTAATTGATGTAATGAAAGAAGAAAATGAAAGATTGACAAATTGCATGAATGAGGAAAAAATACATATCAGAAGAAAAAGAATGTGTTGGGATTGCTGAGCGCAAACGTAAGCTGATGATTCTTCACACCTTAGCAATAACTAAATAAGATCCTGCCAAATTATAAAATTGATAACTGGTTTCTCAGGTTGATAACATCAAAAATTATGACACGTGAAAGCCGTCAACGAAGAGATGGCTGTGTTTGGCACCAACGGCGTAATGAGCAAAAAAAAAGAGCTGGCCAGATATGGCACTAGGGGATTAGGGAATCTGCGAGCGAAGTAAGCGAGGAAATTTTATGATATTTTCAGTTCATTTTTTTTTAATAATCTTTTTAACGATTTCTTAAATACAAAAATCTATGTATGTGATAGACTTTGACATAATATTCAGAAAATGATATCACATTTCACCCTTTTCCTTTCCTATTCTTTTCCCCTTTTTTCTTTGTCCAGTAAACGTTAGGGGCTCCATGGCCCCCAAAGCCCCCCCCCCCCATCTGTAACCCGGTGTTTGGTATAACTGCATTATTATAAAAGATCAATCTTTTTTTGAATGCCCCATCTGTGCTTTAATGATTTGGCACTTTGAGCCTACAATTTCCCCGTTCATTGCAGCCACTTGAACATGTTGAAATACTTACGTTCATGCAAGCTGACTGCCTTTACATCTTTAGCTTTGATCTTTTCCATGATACAAAGTGGGATCGGGAGTGGTTTCTCCCGCGGGATTGACGGGAGCGGGAGCGTTGGCTCATCCAGCTTTGCGACATTGATGTAATCTAAAATCCCCCTTTCTTCTTCGTCGATCACGGCATCGAAGTGGCTTTCGATGTCCTCATCGTCTGAAGACATGTCATCTTTAGATGGGGTTTAGATATGATTTATGGCATAGGTGAGAGGAGAAAATAGAATGGATGGGATGTTGAGATGATAATGGACGCGGAGAAATAAGAGAGCACGGGAGAATTCTTTTCTGGAAACAATATTGAGTGAAAAATATGTATATAATGGGAAAAGAGAAGTCAGATGTAGAACTGAGTAACAGAGGAAGCGATGATTTTTTTTCCTGGAGGAGAACGTAATGTGATTCGTTTGAACATTGAAGAGTTGGAATAACTATGTTTATTCATGGAAGAGAATCTCGATGTGTACAACATAACATGGATAGAAACATAGGCATGAAATGATATGTGTAGTTTTAATCTAATAAAAAGCTAGCTATGGTATAGATACTAGAAATGATACATTCTGAAGTAGGTTTACGTGTTAAGTGAATGGAATGATATGTGAAACGACATACCCAAGAATGTACATTCAAGAGGTTGAGTAATTGTATACAAAATGAACTCATACTTCAGCCATGATTGTATGGAAATGAAAGGTATTGATTTATGCGAGTATGACGTAATACCTGATATATATGTTGAGGGTGGGGGCGAACCGCCATTTTTGTGTTTGTCTCCGCTGTAAGGCTCGACAGCTTGGCGTACCATGGTGTATCCACCACCTACTCGACGTGGCTTCGTCACATGCACACTGAAAATATATTTAAAAAAACACACACATGAAGTGAACTATAAAGTAAAAAAGGGGGCCTAAGCTTTCGATCCTAGCAGAATCTTCGTCGGAGGCAAAATGACAAACATATAAAGTGGAACAACCATAATATAGACCACAAACAAGCTACAGCAACACTAGAAACAAGGAGACAAAAGGGGCATTAGTGAGTAGAGAAGACCAATCAGGTTAGTGAAGGGGATGAAAGAAAAGGAGTAGGCAGACACAAAGGGAAGTTAGTGTAAGTAAGGCCAAGAGGGATTAAGATAATGAGGCAGGCAACATCAAACAGGATCTGGAACAAAACAGTGATAGAGGGATGAATAACTAGAGAATTAGTGAGAGGTGGGTCAAACAGGTTACAAAGAAAGGCTTAATAAACTGGTGCATAGGAGTGGGGGGAAAAAAAGGAAGAAAAAGAATGGGGAACAACTGATAATGTGCAAAAGACATATAAGTATATATGATAAAGCATTAAACAAACTAAGAGAAGAAGGTAAGTGTAAATATGTATCTATAAGTGATATGTATATAAATATATCCAAAAAAGAAATGTATATGAAAAAATATATAAATATATACACATATGGTGTAACTGATATGGTAATCCGCTAGGTGTGACGGGAAAAAACATAAGACTATATAGTAGGAAAGAAAAAAATCTGTATATGTGAAAAAGAGGAAGCAAATTGCCTAAAAAGGTAAAAGCAAATATAGAAGAGAGGGGGTGTATTATGAAGAAACCATAGTATACATGTAAATAAGCAAATGTGGTAAATCTAAAAGAGGTGAGTGGAGAAAAAACAAATATATATATATATATATAATAATTATTATATCGCCTGAATAAGGAAGGAAAAATTGGAGCTGAGCTTGTATGAGATATGGGAGGAAAGTAGAGTAAGAAACTATAATGTAACTATTCAAAAGAGCTGAGGGGAAAAATTATATGTATATATAAATTGAAAGTGGATAGGAAAGAAAAATCAGTCGTTCCCCTCTTGGATGTTCAGGCCATGAGGTTGGGTGGTGCGAAGTCGTCTCATCCAGAGCTTCTCCCTGCTAGTACGGACTGAGTCAGGACGGGTACCTAAAGATTCGATGCCCTGTAGCATCATGTCAGTGATGGAGTGGTTGGGGAGGTTAAAATGGCGGCCAACTGGAGTGTCCAGCTTTGCTGTGTTGACGGTGGATCTGTGCCCGTAGAATCGTTTCTTGAGTGTGGTCTTGGTTTCCCCTATGTATTGTACCCTACAAACTCTGCAAGTGATGAGATATACAACATTAGTGGTAGTGCATGTGATGTTGCCCTTGATTTGGTGAGACAGGCTGGTAGAGTTGCTGGTGAAAGTATCGCCCTCGTGAAGGTGTATTTCACATATGATGCACCTGTTGCTGGTGCATTTGAAGGTGCCATGCTGTATGGGAGAAGAATGGTTAGTGAGGGAGGGCACTTCAGCACGAACAATGAGGTCCCTGAGATTCGGTGGGCGTCGGTATGCTAGAAGGGGAGTATCGGGAACGGCCTGTTGGAGACGATCAGAAGTGTGTAAAATGTGGTGGTTATCAAACAGGATTTTGCGGAGAGGGGGTAGATTGGGATGGAAGGTGGTCACAAGCGGTATTCTGTCGGTGGTCTCCTTGTCACTTTTTGGTTTGAGAACTTCAGATCTGGGGAGAGAACGAACTTTGTTAATTGCCAGTTGGACTGCCCTGGCCCCGTGGCCCCTAGCACAGAGATGTTTCTGCAGATTCCTGGCATGGAAGGAAAAATCAGGGTCCTCGGAGCAGATACGGCGAAGTCTGAGAGCTTGACTGTAAGCGATGCCGGTTTTGCAGTGACGGGGGTGGCAGCTGGATGAGTGGAGGTACTGGTGGGTATCTGTGGGTTTAGAGTATAGGGTAGTGGTGATACCATTAGACTTTTTCTGGACTGTAACATCAAGGAAGTGGGTTTCCTGTTGGGAGAAATCAGAAGTGAATTGGATGGTCCTGTGGAAGGAATTGATGTGGTCAATGAATGTATGGAGGCTGTCTTCATCCCTGGTCCAGATGAAGAAAATGTCGTCTATGTAACGCCACCAAATCCATGGGCGACAGGGGGCTGAATCTAACATCTGCTGTTCCAGCTTCGTCATGAAGAGACAGGCGAATGAAGGAGCCATCCGGGTGCCCATTGCTGTACCGAATATCTGTAGGTAGTGCTTGCCCATGAATGTGAAGTTGTTTTTTGTTAGTACATGAGACATCAGAGATTTGATATCGGATATGGGGGGACTGGAATGGCCACTGGCGGCCAAGGCTTCACATGATGCTTGGATACCTTCGTCGTGGGGAATGCTGGTGTACAGTGAAGAAACATCGAAAGTGCCGATGATCGCAGTCTCGGGTATCTGGTCCTTGATGTCATTTAGTTTCCTGAGAAAGTCTGGAGTGTCGTGGATGTAAGAGGGTGCACGTGAGACAAGGGGCTTAATGTGGTAATCAACAAAAAGGGAGATGTTCTCTGTTGAGGAACCATTTCCTGAGAGGATGGGTCGACCGGGGTTGCCAGGTTTGTGGATCTTCGGGAGGAGATAGAAGCGGGCAGGTTTAGCATTAGTAGGGGAGAGAAATTTGTGGGCCTTCTCAGAGAGATACTCGCGTTCTTTCATGTCATTCAGTGTCGATTGGATCTGTAGGGAGAAATTACAAGTAGGGTCAGAATCGAGGAGTGCATAGTGAGATCGATTATTGAGATGTTTCATGGCTTCATCGATGTACTGCTGGCGGTCCATAACAACGACGGCTGATCCTTTGTCTGCAGGCTTGATGATGATGTCGGACCTGTTTTTGAGTGATGAGAGAGCCTGGCGTTCTTCTCGAGGAAGGTTGTCATGTGCTCTGGTGTCGAGGGTATCTGTGGAGCGAACTTGGGATGAGACAGCTTGGATGTAAGTTTCAAGGGAAGGAACTCTATTCTTAGGTGGAATCCATGTGCTTTTCTTGTAGAAGGGCTCGGGATCAGAAGGGGGTGCATCTAAAAAGAACTCTTTGAGACGTATCCTGCGATAGAATGTAGAGAGGTCTTGGCTGAGAGCTATCTGTTCAACTTCTGGTGGCGTGGGGCAAAACTTGAGACCTTTAGAGAGAAGAGAGGTTTCTGCTTGGGAGAGAGGGGAGGATGAGAGATTAACAACCAAATGGGGGGATACATCATTGTTGTTGGTATGTCGTCTAAATCTGTTTGACCGTTGTCGCTTCTTTGTGAGGTTGCCTATTTTCTTGTTCCTGCGTTCAGTGAGGAGAGACCTGTGTTTAGAGAGATCAGATTCAATTTCATCATTATACTGAAGCCATTGGGTTTGGGTACAGCAAGAACGTAGTTCGTCTTCCAGGCTACTGATGTCAGCTGAAAAAGAATCAAGAGAAGCAATACACTGTTCAGAGAGGATGTTAATTAATCGAACTGAAGCTCCATGTAAGGTCTGGTTCCATCGTTTGCGAAGTTCAGGTGTGAGCGTACCGAGACCGGGAGTGCAATGAAGTTGGAGGCCTGTGGGTATAATGCGATTAAGGGAATAAAATCTGTAATTGTCCTGGTGAAAAGAGGTCTTGAGGGCCTTCAGCTTGATCTTCCTGAGCTGGTGAAATAAAGATAGATGGTTAGTCATGGTAGAAAAGAGACCTAGAATAAAAAAAAGTGTAAAACAAAGAAAATGGATATTCATAACAAATCAAAATATAAAGAAGGAGAAAAGTCGAGTAGATTTGAACTAGACCTAAAACAGAATGATAATAAGAATACACAAAGTTAATTGAATCAAGCTGAAAGAGACCTAGAATAAAAAAATAAAAAAGGTGTAAAACAAAGAAAATGGAAATTCAAAACAAATCAAATATAAAGAATGAGAAAAGTCGAGTAGATTTGAACTGGACCTAAAACAGAATGATGATAAGAATACACAAAGTTAATTAAATCAAGCTGAAAAGTAAAATCGACCAGACAAAGATACCAGAAAAAAACAAAAAACAGTTTAAGTATGGAAGGAAAGTAAACAAGAAAACACTAAAATACAAATACAGAAAATCAAACATATATGGATAAAACAAGACAAATTATGAAGTGAACTAGTTAGATTTGTGTCTACTTATCAACCCTAAGTTAGTGGCGACATATTAAGTTACCTTACAAAGTCGAATAAGCAAGAAATGTCACAATGACGACAGGTAACTTTATTGAAAGTCGTCTGAGCATTCGAAAGATACATTGTCAATATAGTATCATGTCACTTTTTAGAAGTCGACAAAGTGAGAGAAAAAATGTCGCCATACATTTAACTTATAAAGTTAATAAGTCGACTTAAGATAGAGTGTCTCGCCACCTCATTAAGTAGATGGAACTTTAAAACATCCTAACTAAATATATATAAACTGTATACAAGAATATAAGAGATTGAGCAAAAAATGATGACAAGATGAAAGGATCAACTAGAGAGACCATCATTGTCTAGTCGCATTTTATCATGAACAATGTCGTTTCTGACTATTATATGAATATGCAAATGACTTATTCCTAGAATAATTATTAATCTAGTCCAGTCAAAACTTTAGAACGTAAGATACTACAAATATATTTATAAGAACTTTACTTCGAAAATGATCCCTTTAAACATAATACGTGTATAATACTACAGGTTGAAATTTGCTCGAAACTAAATCAATATAAAATAATGTACTTAACATAACTTACTGTGGTAGTTTGCTGAGAGAGCAGCCGTAGCAGACTCGGGTGGTAGCAACGTGTTGGTGGGCGGGGCCATTTTGTGGAACCAACTGCGCATGCTCGATGCCTAATCGGTCATCATCCGTGCTATCACCTGGGTTGTCAAGAAAGAACAGAGGTGCCTGGGGATTGGAAGAAGAATGATAGACGGCATTGAGTTGTATATATATATATATATATATATATATATATATATATATGTGAATATATCTAAGGCTTTTCAACGTATCATTTCTAACGTATATGCTTGTAAACAATGATGAAATACTGTTGAGTTGAGTCGTTATACTAGCCTCTTTGAAGGTGCACATACTTTACACAAATTTATGTTGTGATTATGGAGAAAAAAATGATATCAACTCGACTCGAATGAATTCTTAAATTCTTTGGATATGAAATAAAAGGAATTGTGTAGTATTACGAAGGAATCAAGTCGAGATTGCCGACAATTGAACATGCACAACTTCTGTTACATTGAAATCCGTAAACAGACCCTAGGTCACTATTCTATCTGCCAAGTTTAGTTAGAAGTTCTCATTTTATACACCGTTTTAATTGTTCGGGTAAAATTTTATCCTAATTTCCACAAAATAAGTAAAAAGTGTCAACTTTATATGAGTATTGCAATACATCCATACTTCCTACTAAAAAAAATTGCACTTCTCTCCTTTTCCTGTTTATAACACAAATGCCTCGTCATGGAGCAAATAAAACGAAGAGAAATTAATTTAGTTCTTACTTTGATATCTGGTTGATTTCCAAGCTCGGCCGTGCAACCGTAGCAGAAACTAGGAGGCTGTGAACTGTCATCCCGCCGAACTGTAGGGGTGAGCTCCTTGGGATGAAGTCGAGCGGTACCGATAAAAGGGAGGTAGCTGGTGCTGTTCAGGTCTGATGAGACCGATGTCGCACCCATCGACGACGCCGCCACAGACGACTCCCATCGTTTCCGCAAGAGATGTGAAGGGTAGCTGGCAGATAGGTTGGCGAAGAGGCTGTTGTATAGTCTACGACATGAAACGGAGACAGTTTCTGTTAGTTAATTGAAAGTTTACTATCAATACATTAGTGGCGGATCTAAGGGGGAGGGGTGTCCTCATCAACCACACCTTTGTCAAGTTTTATGCGTTTTAGATATATATATTTTTATCGTCATCCCCTTTAGCTGCTAAGGCGTTTTACCCATCCTATCATAGTTTGCCACAAAACAAAAGGCTTGGATGGGCGGACAAAAATCATATTTGTCGTTTTGTCATATAAATTGACAGAAGGGCTGTGAGAAGTGTATAAGGATTATAAATGCCACTCACTTAAAAAGGGTTCGGAACAAATTTGCACAGCACACATTACAACGTAAAAATATAAAAACCGTCTTTAATGAGATTGAGAAAACGTAGGCATTTTACACATAATTACTACGTAGGAAATGTGCAGCTCGATTGAGTAAGGGGTTTAAACTCCTTGATTAGGAGGAGTAAATGGGGGTCATATTCTTAGTCGTTTTCGTCCAAAATTGCTAAAAGTATGAATATACCTTTCCCAACGCTTAAGTTCCTTGCGATTTTGCCAATATTCCCTTCTCTTTATGAAGGCAGCAAATGCGCGGCAGCAATACCGCTCAAGCCGAATGACATTCCTTGGTTTATTAATATCTTCTGGTGAATTCTCTGTCATTTTCCTGTCTCCTGTCCTGTAACTCCCTTTCTTTGTTGTAATAGCCAAATATTCCATTCTTGATCAAATTGCCATCAACAAATCTCATCACAGCGGTGAAATGCCGAAAGAAGATCACATTCCAAATTTAAATTTCTCCAAGATTGAAAAGTACTTATGCTAACGGGGAAGATGTTATAATTCGCTTATTCGCAAGATAGAAATCGTTCTAATCCATGAATTCAAATTAATCATATCATTCCTCCAAGCAATCGTTTTCATCCAGTGTTTTTTTTAACATGAAATGTATACAATAAGTAACGTCACGAGCAGGACTCGCATTGCCTCGTCAGTATGTTCGTTTCCAAAATTTCAAAGCTATAACAATCCTGTTCTTCTAGAACATAAACTCTCAGTTCTCCCCAGAATCTTGTTGTCATGGAAATTAATTAATGAACCCTCTAACGCCTCTTGGTGTTCGTCATTCACTGATGAAAACAAACATGTATATCGAATCTTGTTTTCTTATGCAGGACTAAAAACTCTACCACCTGCCGACAGTCAGGCATCGCCGCCTGGTAAATCGATTTCTTCCATATCTTTGAATAATTGAAAATTAAATTAAATTGGTAATTCCACAAAGCGGCAGTGAAATACGATGTTTCAGCAAAACTATGCACCTGTTTTGTCAAAGGCAATTGAACAAAATGAATGACCAGCTCCCGTGACAAACGAAAATTTATTTTCAGCAACTCTTCAATCATCCATGAATGTTCCGTGTAGTTTTCTTCGGGCGGCTTTCATAACTTATGTCTATACGTCTTATTTTTCCAGAGATGTTTATAAACACATTATCAAATGTCAAACATGAGAGTATTCAAATGGAAATAACAAAATGTATGTTTACATTGACAGTATCATGTTCATTCCCTGCACATGTACATTATATGCGATGTTTTTAAAACGTTACAAAACACGTCATCAAATATCAAACATTTACAAGAAAGGGATACTGCAGTGTTCACCCCCTGCTAATTGTATATACATGTATTTCAGGATTGTTAAGTATGAACCAGCCTCTAACACAATCACCTTAGCTTGTTTTAAATTAAGATAGGAGGCATTCTCCCGCCATGTCTGAAATGAAATACTCTGGAAGTCAGGAACTGGCTCTATACGGAACATTACATTTCTCGAAACATTTCTCTCTCTCAAAAAAAACCCCGCTATGTTGAGATTTCAAAATATATCGCATAGTCTATCGACAATCTTTGTAACACAAAGCCCACATGTTCTTCTTCAAACTGTGCATTTATATTGAAATTACGTTTTACAGATAAGTTTCTAAAAAGTCAGAGAATAAGAATTTTATTTCCTTCAACTTATTTTTCTCTTAAATGAAAATTTTAAAGTGCTGCGGTAGCGCATTTGGATCGATCATTAGAGCGTAAAGCGACAAAAGCAGATATTTTACGCTTTAATAGACAAAAGCCTAGAATTCCAGATAAATCGAGGCATAACTTTCATAACGATTATAAAATAATCTATATATTTAATTAAACTTTGAAATTATAAAAATATAATTAAATTATAATCTAATTCAAGTTATAAACATATTCCTTGGTGGAAGATTCTACTTTCGTGTTCGTGGAATCGTTATCACGAGAAGAAATAATAAATATCTAAAATCAAGATATCCCTATCATGACTGCCATTTTTTTCATTGTAATTTCCATTTAAAACAAATAATATCATATCGCATATTTATAAAATAATTAGTGATATATACTTACGCATCAATTGGTGGAAGAATAGTCTGTCTTTCGGCACTTTTTGTGTCCTGTGCAAATAGAATAAAATTGAAGGTATGAAAATAATGAAATCATACATTGTAACTGTACCATGTCACAAGCATTTAAATATCACAAGAACAAACATTAACTGGAAACGGAGTATGAATATTCTGTACAGAAATCCATCAATGTAAATCAATAATAACAATAATATCATTGAAGAAATGTACATATTTTGTTGTTGTTGGTTTTTATTTAGGTTTAGGCTTCAGTACCTTAACCAGAATCAAAGAGCCGATATGGTCCTTTCTTTTTCTTTCGAGTATTCTCTTATTCCTTTCATTCCGATTTTCCTTCTGCTTGCATCAATGTTACATTTCAAAAAATAAAAATGAATAAATATTCTTTGACTAGATTCATATACATACCAAATAAAACGCTTTAACCACAGGAAATTTAAATTCATAAAACGAACATGTAGGTATACTCAATGTTCCACCAACGGCCATTTTAGTATCCCTTGTTTCTGCCTGTGGTCGTATACTTAAATAAAACACTTTTACAACTGTTAAGTATGCTCTCTTTAGCTCCATTCATGTAAATGTATCAACTTACTTCGGACAGAGGAAAGATAAATACTGACATAAGAGTAAATCAAACTTTAAAGAGAATGAATTCCGGCTTGAGTTGATTTAGTGTTCAATTTAAAAGCTTTTAGCAAGTTTATGCTGTTGACCAACTTCAAGAGAGAATGGAGGCGTTATTTACTTGTACACCATGCAATAATGAATTGTCGCCCTCTATCGATACATCGAAATTTCATTAGCAAGCTGCAAGAAATATTTTGTATGGACTGCAAGCACCTGAATAATATTACATATCATGTGTGAGTCCTTTCATGTTCAGGCGCGGATCCAGGAGGGGGCCGAGCCGGCCCCGGCCCCCCCCCCCCTATTTTTTGACAACCTGCAGAAAAATTGTACTATAGGAAAAACACTAAAGAAAAGTAGGAAAGAGGTATCATACCCAGGATGTGTAATTTACAACCTCGTAACGGCCGGCCCGACCCCGAAAGGAAACAAGAAAAGGGTGAGGGGAAGAATTGGAAAAAGAACTTTATATAAAAATTTCGCTCGCGCTTTGCGCTCGCATTGCCTGTGCCAATGAATCCCATTCAAGAGGATTATATGACACTTATATATCCAGATCTGGAATCAATTTGCACACAATATTTTAGCTCGCACATCAAGCTTTAATTATTTTGTTTGTTTTACACAAATTGTTTATATCAAAATTTTCAGCTCGCGCTGCGCGCTCGCATTGTTTGATTTGCGAGTTACCTATCTTCTTTGGAAATTCTTACCAAAATTTGTCAAAATGCTCCTTTATCATGTCAGTATATAAAAAAATTGAACTTGTGCTTCGCGCTCGCATTTAATTGTTTGAGACACACAGCTTTTTCTGTATTTAAATAAAAACGCGCTTAGACTGTCCAGTTTTCAGGTCGGAATATCAAAAATTTTGAGCTCGCGCTTTGCACTCTCATTATTTAATTGGTAATATTTGTATCCTCTTCATTAATCACTAAAAACAGTCCTAATTGAGTCCCTTTTCACGTTACTATGATAAAATTTCGGCTCGCGCTTTGCGCTCGCATTGTTTAGTTGGATACTTATCTTTTTCATGATTATAAAATCTCCTCAGAATCTTCAGGTCTAAGGACATAAAATATCAAAGAATTTGAGCTCACGCTTCGCGCTCGCATTATATATTAAGACCACATGAAATACCTTATCTTGTTTATAACAATAAAAACTAACATATACTTAAAACTTCAGTCTCTAGTTAGGACTACCCCGTGAACCCCCCCCCCCAAAAAAAAAATCAGATTATAGCGGCCAATCGAGAAAAATGTTGATGAAAATATTTTTCGGCCCCCCCTATTGGCGAAAGCTGGATCCGCCCCTGATGTTTACCGATGAGATAATGTATGTTTGACAATCAATTTCGATATATCATGACAGCTACATATATAAGCAAATTGTGTTACTCTTCAGAGAAAGGTTATTTTGTTTTATTTTGTTTGTTTTGTTTTTTATTTCCCCTAAAGATTAAGGATTTCATTATAAAACTCTACGAAGGGCACAAAGAAGGAACAAAAGACTGCTAATCTTTAAGTTTGAACTGATTGAAATCGAATTTCCCTCTTGAAAAAAAAATACAAAAGTATCATCACTTTCCTAATTCTTTACTCAGTAACCGTTGTATTTATCATCCAATATTATGTATATTAAGATGATTACCGATTACCACTATACCTTCACCATTTGTTGATAAATTGTTTTCTGGCAACTGTAACATATCCAAGATTCCAACATCACTCGGCTTTCATTGTTTGCAACTTGTTCATATTTATCGTCAAATACATCAACATTGATTTGCTTGTTCATGGTCGATGTTGGAGCTACAGATCATTATCAACGACGGAATTTTCATTTAATCATTTTCATGCTCTGCTCTTTGTTTACATAACCAGGAAGCGTGTTATTGCTTATTGATTACTTTAGGCCTACCCACATAAAAGCCATGTGAATAATGATTTGACTTACAATTTATATTAGTTTACTTGACATTTCACTCCTCGTCATGAACATTATCCTAACTAATCATCGTTTTGTTGTTAATTTTGTTAATGATGACGGTTTTAAGCCGTGTACCACATGCGCCTAACGATATTTTGATGATAGGGTAGCCCGTGTCTACGGAAGATCGATGAATCATTATTTAGGTCTAGCTGGAAATTAGAAACGTTTGCCCTCAAAATTTTACTCCGTCTAAGACTTTTTCATACGAAAACGAAATAGAAAATACAATATTTTCCGTGCGTATATTTCTCTTTTAGTTCATTGATACCAACCGAATTCTACAATTATAGGCCTATGCTTTAAAACGTTATGACTTATAAAAATTTCCCCTAAAAGTTATTCAACGCCTGAAACAACCTTATCATCAATGACAATTATAGTCAGGCGTGTTTGTGAATAGAGCATTCGAATCACTGAGACCAGGGAACTTATAACTCTATGCCGAGACCAAACCCGTGATCTGCAATGCACAGGGCAGTCGACCAAAACGAACGCACCGAGAAACGACACCACTCTGGTTGCTAAGGAGACCGCGACGCCTGGCGTTCCGCCCCCTTGGTTCACAACGTGGATTTTAGTGTGGTAGAGTAAATACTGCAAGAAGCGGATGCGACGTTTAACTGTCATATAACACCACCAAGAAGGGAGACTTGCTTGACCTGCAGATTAGGAGAACATTCCATCCTATTGAGTCAATTTCAATCCAGGTTTTCATCAGTCAAGTTCATATACGAGAAGAGTCCATGACCTCTACAAGTTGACAAAGCAAGCCAGTTTCGGATAACATTTTAGGCCTAAATACCAAAACTATCATTATCGTCTTCGTGGCCATACAACTCGTGTGGTTTATGTATTAAAGATAAAATAAAAAGAATGGTTCGGGCCTTATTTCCTTGAAATTTGCATTAAACAGTCTTTCTTTTGTAATATTTTGTAAAAAGAATATTTTCTGTTAAACTTTTTTTATATATTGGCAAGTAATGATTGTAATGGTAAGATTTAAAAGAAAGCTCAATAAATTAACTGTACTGGACCTTTCTTGTACATTGGATTTTTTTTTCAAACAGACCATGATCAAGAAACGACAACAACTTAGGCCCACATGAAAAGAAAAGCAAATTAATAATATGACAGCAAACTTCGAGTATACAGATAATAGAATAAAACTAAGACCAAGCGTCCAGTTTTCCAAATTCATGTTCCGATCGTTGGATGATATATTCTTTCTCGATCTCCCCTCTTCCAAACAATGATTTCAAAACACTCTACATTGTTTTCATTTTCTTTCCAATATAATCGGTTGTTAAATCTTTGATAGTTCATTATGTGCCAAATTAGTTCTTTGTTGGCATTACAACATCACTGGATAGTACTGTGGTCGATAAAAAAAAAATCACAAAATATTACTTGTCACTTCCAAATATTTCACTAAATTTCACGTTTCAGTATTTCTTAAAACGAAGAATATCATAAATTCTTATTGTAAATCATTGATTTAGAACAGTCGGAGGGCAATGACTAACCTTGTTTACGATTAATAGACTATTTTGTTCGCTTTCGATCGTGACCTCAAAACGATTTCATTGCGTGGATAAAACCACAATCACATTGTCAGTCTCCATTCAATTAAACATTAATTGCCGCAGACCTCTACAGTGAGTACAAAAAAAAAACGATCAAGATTAAAAAGTAATTACGAAAGCAAGGTTCTCCTGACCTACTATGATAATAATTAAGAGTATGAAAGGATATCGCACAGATTCGGTATCAATAAGGTATATGGACAGTATTGTTTTCAGTAATAATTAGTAGTGATTATATATTCTAGAATAATTAGCCCTATAAATAGATCAAGTGATACTCTGAATTTACACAATGCAGCCTTTGAATCATTCGCTTGGGCTATAGCAATTAGAATTAGAGAACAATGATTATGTAATGTTAAAATACCACCTCAAAGAATAATTTTCAATCTTGTCGCCATCACTTTTCATTGTTTATCTTTTCTTTTTTTGATACTCTAAATGTAACTATTTTTCTTTTTATTTCATCAATTCCTATGTCACGTGATCAGGAGGGCCATGCGTGCACGTTCCACTTGAATCTTTCAATCAAGAGTTCTTGATCCACTTTGAATATGGGCTTCGTAACTAGACAAGGATGATCCATTGCCACCACCATGCTAACATTGGCTAATTGCGGTTGGATTTCCTCCTACATGACCGTATCTCAGATCAACATCATCCATGTTTTGCATGTTACCCGATAAGAATCGAATGATGATCATTGTTTTGTAAGATACCGCAGTGGCAAATTGCCCCGAGGCTCTTGTAAAATTGGTGAAGTGATGGGATCGATCGTTCGATGAAAAGCGGAGGTGGAAAGTTGTATTGAATCGGTGCTAAGGAACATTTGGATGACAAGTTTTTTATCGATTAAGAATGGAGGGATAATGGGAACATAGTGGAAAGATGGGAAGAAAAACAAGAAGAGGAATGTGAGCAAAGAAAGTTTAGATTATGATAACTATAGGTGTCACACCTGTAATTAGTTTTTTAAGAAATCATATAAAATAAAGAATGAATTGAGCATGTAAAAGGACACATTTTTACTATTAGCAGATAGGAAATATAATTTATGTGACATTTCATTATCTGACCATCAAAGGTATGTTGACCGCTTAATTTTGGAAAGAAATTCTGTGACGAGATCTCATCCATAAACAAACAAAATTTATTTCATAGCTCCGTTTCTTCCCCCAGTCAGATTCATTCCCATTTGTGAAAAGGGGTTGCCATCCCTATAGAATCAGTGCAGGGACATCCTTGATATGAGCTATCAGTATATCAAATTGCAAATTTTGGGAATGGGATGGAACGAATTAATAGTTTTTGCCTTCTTGTGAATGTTGTTGCAACTAGATGTCGGACAAATCAATTGAGAATTATACAGAAAAAAAAATGAAAGTGTATACCTGTGTATAAAGGATAGATAACTGTAATGCATGGGCGGACATCTCTCCCAAGAGGTAAGGGGGACCAGGGGCGGATCAAGGATTTTTCCCCCGAAAATTTTGACAAGCAACAAAAAAAATGTTGTCACTCAAAATGTAAGGTCATTTCGTCCAAAATAAATTTGACAAGCAAAAAACAAACAAAAAACCCGTCCCAAATAAATTTGACAATGATGTATTTTTTCCATCATAAAAGACCACAAATAGTAGGGGAACATTTTATATTGTGCCACCCCCTTTCCATATGGTACGGGGACGCGTTCCCCTGGGATTTCCGCCCATGCTGTAATGAAAGAGCAGTGGGAAGCATTATACCACGAGCTTAATTGGTGTAACTAAATAATTTTACTTACAAATTTGAGATTTTGTACAACAATGTACATTAAACACTGCTATGTCGATTTAGAAGTACTTATTCCGATTATACCTCAAATAAACATTAAACCGTTAATTAAAAGTAATAAAATATCATGAAAATAAAAATAACAGAGCTATCAATAATTTGGGTTGGATAAAGAAACTTTCTATCGACTATACACCCACAGAACTCAACCCCCCACTCTGGACTCCAGTCGAGGCAGCGTACAAAGACAACGAATATATGACAGTTCCCCCCCCCCCCCCCCCCCCCAAAAAAAAAAAAAAAAAAAAAAAAAAAATCAAAGTAAATGTGGGAATATGGAAACAGATTTTGATCAACACAATGGTAATACAATTGTTATGGATAATGTTTACTAAATATTGCTTTAGATTGTAGCATTGCAATGAAAAGATAAACACGCGTTTTTTAAGACAAAGACGGTTTTAATATATATCATTGAATGATCTTGGTTGGTAAGGAGAAATAAATCGATGAGAGCAAAACATTTGATTAATTCAGACATATCATTCTGGCTCTGACTAATAATTTATACAAAAACTCGGCACGTCAGAGAAACATGTACCACCACATGCGAGTGAAAACAAAAGAAAGCATACTCTTATCGAGGCGATTTCGTCGTTTTTATAAGGTTACCATGACGCACAAAGCGTATAAATTGGACAATATTAATGTCTCAGACAATTGTATTAATCATTAATCAAATTAATAATGATCTTGTTTATCCAAGCTACAAATCACGTTATCAGGAATAATGTAATTGTAATGAAAAACAAACAAATATCATATCACTATTTTACCCTGAATTATTAAGAATCAAAGTGTAACATTATTTGTTCAGAGATTTGTTCAGACGTGATAGATGTCGTTTTTTTTTTTTTTTTTTGCTTTTTGTGTTTGTTTTTCTATTTTCTTGGCGGCATTTCTGCATTCACATAATAGAACAAATTATATATAACATGTAATATACACAGAGCATTGATTCATGAAATCAACAATATAATCTTAAACATAAAGGAATCATAACAATGATATTTCTAAAGTAAAAAAAATGTAGTTAATGTACTGCTATCGTGAGGCGTCAAGCTTGAAATCAATGGCGTCCTTATCGGTGGTTTGTTGCCATGGAGACAGCCAGGGTGTATAATCTCCTTATCTCATTTGTGTTCAAATAGTGAGGCTCGTTACTGTATAGAAGATATAGATAAACTATATTTGCCTACAAGTCCTCAAAGATTGAATTATCCAACAATCAATTGTTTCCCTTTCCAAACGGGGCATATAATGCAACATAATGATTGGAATATAACGCAGAACAAAAGTTCTACATTGCAAATGTAATTGGGCAATCATCTTCTTCGGGATCAATTAAAATATGGTAAGAAAGCTCACTTGCCTGCACTATCATTGAAAAGAATTATCCAACTTGTTTACGAACACTGATGTGGTAGAATTCCACATTTTTCACGTATTAGTCAGATAAAATGGTGAATCCATTTTGTTTACATCACAGGACTTCTGCACATAACAATACCATAAATATGCTACACTGCAAGCACGGTGGCTACATTAATGAGTAAATAGTAATACTTTGTAAACTCGTTGACGATGAAAATATCACGGATGGGGGGTGAGAGAAAAGGAGACCTAAATCTTTAAAGTACACTAAATAAACAAAAATACGAACAAGGGTTCTACATTGGAGAGTTCTTGAGAATTGCCAATCTATTGATACAAGTGCATTGAGAAGCCAGACTTATGAATAGAAAAAGGGCGTCATGTTGGGTGATAGCTAGATCGAATCATTGGGTGAATCGGATTGTAAAGTCGTAGAAAGTATTGTGATAATACAAAGGGGTCGGCCCTGGAAACCATAAAAAATAGCAAACAGAGGGAAAATAGAAGCCATGTGAATATTTTCTGGAGAAACTGTAAGACATAAAACCCACACGGGGCTCATAACCTCCCAAATCAGAACAATTTTCTTGATGTCATCAATATAATGGGGCGTTTCATGCTGAATACGCGCGGAAGGAATATATACTACCTCTTTTGATGGGTGTACTTTTAAAACTCTAATTGATCATTAAAATGTAGTTGAAATGGTTGAAATATATAGAATACCATCCGATATACATGACACTTGAACCTTCACCCTATATTCATTTATTTCTAACATGTCTAAGGGGTAATCTCCCCGGTATATTAGTATTATTAGTGTTTTTTTAAATCAATGTTTAGATAAAGGAAATGTGAACATTTAATTTTGATTTTAAAAAGAGTAAAAGCAACTTAGTGTTTTATGATATAAATCAAACGCTCTTGATTTATTTTCAATGTTTAGCCACTGCCTTATAAGGTATCCCAATCAGATAGCATACTATCTAATTTGAAAATTAACTTGTTTTGTTGTTTGTTCCGTTTCACGACAAATATCGATTATGAAATCAATATAATCTAAAAGAAAAGCAGCCCTCCACTGAACAGCACGGCAAGTGAAACACTCCTGGCCAAAATGATATGCAAATGATTTTGGATTGTTAAAGAAACTATCAATTTTATAGGGGCTGGTAATTAATCATAAAATAAAATATTATAGAGATGGGTGTTCGCCATCAAATGTCCTTTTTCATTGACAATGTGTTCGTTCATTCTGTTAATAATGAATTAATCATATTACTTTATAGTTTACTGGGCGGATTTCGTGGCGGGGGAGGGAACAGTATAAATGACCATAGCTCGGGGAAGTGCGAAAGCTGGGGCACCCCAAGATTTAACGGGGGGATGCGTGTATTATTCATATAGGCAGTACCCCTGGAAATTATGCTAAAGAGCAGAAATTTAATCAAAATTACCTTTATTTGTAGCGAACCAACCCTCTTTCTTTTTGTTTGTCAATTTTTTTCCGGACCGAAATCACCTATATTTTGTAACGAAGCTTTTTTTTTGCTCATCAAATTAAAACCAGCACCCCCTGTGAAAAAAATCGTTACCAGGGCCCCGAAAGTGCCCCGGAAGTTTTAACATTTTTACCATTGACCTTTTACTGAAACCCAAAACTTGTATATTATTTCATGATTGTTAGGTCTGCCTTAAAATGGTCTTGCTTGGTGTCTTTCGATTTATCGGATACTGACCGTCCCCACCATCCTCCACGAAAATAATGTTAGAAATAAATGATAGTGATGGTAATGATGACGATCATGATGGTAGAAGAAGAAGAAGAAAAAGAAGAAGAAGAAAAATAGTATTAATAATAATGACGACGATAATGATGGCAGAAGAAGAAGAAGAAGAAGAAGAAAAGGAAGAAGAAGAAGACGGAGGAGGAGGAGAAGGAGGAGGAGGAAGAAGAGAAGAAGAAGAAGAAGAAGAAGAAGGAGGAGGAGGAGAAAGAAGAAGAAGAGGAAAATAGGTGAAGATGAAAATGTGATTGCAAAAACGTATTAAATTATTTTGTAATCAATTAGATCCATGATAAATCCGTCCAGCATATGTTTAATAACAAATAGACAAATTTTCAATGGAATCCTTTGCAGGGGGTATATTTCACCCCTGCATGATCACCAATAATTTATGCTAAGGATCCAAAGCTTTGATTTATTATGTACCATGTTGGTGGTAAATGGTTTTATTGATCATGTTGTTAGTTAGAAAAATCAATCATGCGCATTGAGTTTTAAGATACTCTGGCTAGTTGTTGTTTGTAGACTGTGACATAATCAAATTTAGATCCACATTTTTTAATACACGATATTGATGACTTATATTATTTCTTATAACTTTATAAACATCATGGCCCTGGAAATCAGGGGTGCTGGTGTGTTAAAAGCACACTAAGATTTTCTGGGGTGCTTCGTATGGTATAAACCAAAGGCAGCACCTCCTGGAAATCAGGATAGTATGCTAAAAAGCAGAAATTTGTCCGAGATCACCTTCATTTTGAAGAGAACCCCCCCCTTTTTTTTTGGGGGGGGGGGGGGAGCTTTTCATTTCTCCCCAAACAGCAACCCCCTCTTAAGAAATCGGTCTCAGGCCCCTGCTTATAAACCATTTACAACGACACAGAATTGATTTATAAATACGTAACAACTTTTATTTGATATCTTTAGATCACTGATTACAAGAAAATAAAAACTATTTCTTTTCCTATGAAATATTCTCTTCATGATAGCCTGGAAAATATGTTGGCAATCAATTAAAAACTATACATGATTTACTCTTCGGATTCAAGTCTGGAAAAAATAACATATTATATATTATTTTCTTTTCTATGTGATTGTTTTTATATTGTAGGAAAACAAATGGTAACACAATGATAACATTACATGTGTGTATAAGATGTTTTAAAAATATAACTCATGAATTCAAGAAATCATTTTGCACACAGTCTACACATATGACTTTACTTAAATATGGAGTCTTCGTATGATGCCGAGAGTTTCCCCCTTATTATTCCGAAATTTGTCCGAATAAATGTTTTATGACCCCTTCGTCAGCGTATGCATTACATTAAAAAAATGATTAGATCGTATGACGTATCTGAATAGCCTATTTTCTTTCGTGAAATATTATGAAACGTTACACCTTGATTACGTTAATGTGAAAACTGTGAACGAGGGTCTCTCACTCACCCCCCCCCCCCCCCTCCAAAAAAAAAGAATAATAATCTTACGACTTTACGAACGACTGCATGTATGAAACGTTTTGTCTTTCCATTCTTTCTTTCTGTTTTTGCATAAAATACTAAAACAAAATCTCACGAAGCGGGATTGAATACAAAATACAGAGACTGGATTTCAATTGAGCTGATGGGGATCATGATGACTGAGAAACTGATTTAGTGCTATACAAGGGCCGGTCATTTTTATTTTAAGTCATGGGTATATTGTATATATATAATTACTTTTCAACAGATGATGAAAGGACTTTTTGCAATATTTCATGGATTATATTATTTAACAAATTATTGATACATTCTTGCATGGAAAGAAGTGATCAAAGATGAATAACCAATTATAACTCATTTTAGTACGAATATTCAATGATATTGTGCTAATTCCTCTATTTGGTATCGAATGAAAGTTATTATATTCATCATATTTTCATTCTTTTTCTAACTCTTACCAACTGTAGTTAAAAGAGACATTATGTGTTTAAAGTTATACTGTCTTATGATGGGCTCATCAGATATGGGGAAACCACTCCAAAGTACCAAATAAGACGATTTCAACGCGTTGACATTAACTGTCATTATATTCTAAATGCTAGATTCAAACATTCAGTAATACTTTAATTAATGTGCCTACTTTTTAAAATATTTGAATAAAATGATGCAGATTTGTAATTTTGTTTGTTCCATTGTCAATAATTCATATAGCATTGAAGAAAAATAATGAAAAGAATGTTTTTTACATCGATAAAAAATTAAAAACTTACAGATTTAGCTCTTGGGAATGTTTCGCTTCTTTTTCTTCTTTCTTTCCTGTTTCGTTTTGCCTCCAGGTAACCCCCTGTAAGTGAAGCCACAGGACCAGTTCTCGTATAGTCAGGTCGGGCTGGCAGAGGAGCATGGGGTAACCTCCATTCCTCGGGATACTCGGGCCAGTTGCCCTTGGCAAGTCGAGCTCTGGCTCTGGCAATGGCTTTTTGGTATGTGTTATCCAACCAAGATGCTTTGATCCGCTTCGTCACAAAATGGATCGACTGTTTCTGTCCTTTATTTTTGCCAGATTTGGAATCATGGATATGATCGTCCTCTTTGAAGGAAACGACGAGAGGATTCCGGCGCTCGACGTCCGACTCAACGCCGTCGCCGGCATCATCCTCAATCCCATGGTCGTGGATACTGTCAGCGATCACAGGATTTTCATCCAATGTGATGACTGTTCCATCATCTCGGGTGTTCAACTTGAGGACACTCTTGTTCTTGGAAGCTCTTGATGCTACAGAAGTGATCTCTGAAGCCACTGCAATCGGGTCCACAGAGCTGTAATCGTCAGCCGAAAACCCGCTATCGCTCTCATAATTTCGCTCGTGGTAGGCTACGAGTTGGCTCATGGAAGGATTGAGCAACGCCATATCTCTCCCCAACAAAATCCTCCACAAAATTATTTCTTCTGAAACTGTCCTACATCTCGTCGATCTTTACCCGTTCTCCATCGCAAATAATACCTCTATGTCAAAAATATCGAATTATGATTTGAAGCGAAATGCCGGTTGCTTATATTATTCTCTCTCCACTACTTTGCGACGGTCGGTGAACAGTTTGCAAACACGGTGTAAAACACTGGATTGTCCCCATGGAAGTTTTTCACAATGGGCCTCCTAATCGTCATAGGCCGATTGACATACTCTATTGAATATCTTATTGTGTTCCTTTGCTTACGTTATCATTGATCTTTGCCCGGAGTCTTCACTGGAGCTTGGAGTCTGAGAAATGGCGGAGACTGGTGACCTATCATTTCTCATCCCATAAACATATCTACGTTATATATCCGTTATCCTTCCATATATCTGTGGCACATGACTACAATCATATTTATTTACACCATAACATATATATTTCTTCTTCAAAGTACTGTTATCATTCCACATGATCGTGGAACATGGCTAAAATTATATTTATCACACCATGAGCATATCGTGTTTATACGTTAGGTATATCCTGCAATATCTCTGGCACGTATGATCCTCATGACTAAAATCATATTTACAAAAATATCGTTATATCAACGAACCGTGAAATAAGTACGCTTATGTCCGTATTATTGTTGGTTTTAGGAGATATTGTTCAGTGAAAAGTCTGGATTATAGAAACTTTTAAATCACTCTTTGCATTGAACACCACTCAATCCCCCGTTCAGCCCCTTGTTTTTTATCATTGTTTATTTATTATTATCATTATGATGATGATGATAGTAATGATGATGATGATGATGTTGATGGTGATGATGATGATGATGATGATGATTATGGTGATGATGATTATAATTATTATTATTTTTGATATTATCTATATTATTGTCTCCGTGTATCTGTAAGTTGACTGATTGAAACTTTACCTAATCAACCTTAGCTAAAGGCCTTCGCACACTTTACGACTGGTCAACGATCCGATTATGAAACAAATCGCATTTTCTTACTTTCTGAAAATGTGGATGAAAAGTATCCTTTTTATCTGAGGTTCATATAATATCAACTGTGATAACGACATCAATTTTGAATGATTGTATAAGTCTCTATTTTTTCATTATTATCCAAATTAGTTTCAATACGTAGACAATCGTACGATTGCTATGGCGTCATTGCTATATTCATATCTCTTTTATTCGAATAATGATGATAGCATAAACACAAATTTGAATGTAGGTATTCGTACGACGATTTAGAACGTTACGCGATAAGATCACGTTCCATGTGACAATATTCGTTGTTGATCAGGTCGCACCTCAATCGTAAGGTGTCCGATGGCGTTTATTACCAACGATAGTTGGGGTTTAATGGGGGTCGCTTTCGTTGGTGTAACTGATCATGAGCAGATAGGGGGCGTGTCTTAAATATTTCATCCTGCATGCCAATATTCGTCCTCCTATGCCCTATACCATGTGAAATACAAATGGATTTTCCAAAAATGAAAATAAATTATTTTGCAAATTGCTACCATGAATGATCAATACATGCCAATCCCCTCTTGATTTTAAAAACTGCGAAAACTGCTGCATGTATTTATTCATTTATTTATTTATTTATTTGTTTATTTATTTATTTATTTATTTATTCATTTATTTATTTATTTATTTATTTATTTATTTATTTATTTATTTATTTATTTATTCATTTATTTATTTATTTATTTATTTATTTATTTATTTATTTATTAATTTATTTATTTATTTATTTATTTATTTATTTATTTGTTCATTCATTTATTCATTTATAAGAACATATTTATTCAGATACAACAAATCAGCATAAAACTGTTTCTCATCAATGACCTAATGAAAACATAAAGAACAACAAAAATCATCATATCATGCATAAAAATAAAGTCAAAATCTGAGTCAAAGATAACAATGCTTAGTAACATAAAAAACCCAAATATTTTTACTTAAATGATAACATAAATAAAACTGAAATTATTAAGTTATCAAAGCGGAACATTTACTTATTATAAAACTACTAATTGTATAATTTATTCACTGATAAAAAACACTGAAATGATAGTAACGAAATAATTATGGCATTATAGGAAATACATAGAAAATCGGGTGAAACAATAACAATAAAGTATGAATGTATGTCTAAAACTATAAAATATCAAATGGTTAAGATCATAACAAATAAAAGCAACGTAACATCAATATTAAAGAGGAATAAGGGAATTGCACATTACAATAAAAAATGTAAGTTAGGGATAATTTAGACAAAAACATTGGATTACAAATACTATCCGGAAAGAACTGAAGGGTATAGGAATATCGGTAATAACATGAAAAGTATGGAAAGATGAAAATAGAAATGCATTCATGTATGCTCGTAATAATTGTGTATGACAGCCAAGGGCGGAAATCTTTCCCGAAGGTAGGCGGACCAGGGGCTGGAAAAATTGAAAAGCAAAAAAAAAAAGTTTATCACCCCAAATGTAAGGTCATCTAAAAACAATGTTTTATTTCGATTTTAAATGATGTATTTCTTTCCATCATAAAAGACCAAACATAGAAGGGGGACATTTGATATTGTGTCCCCCCTAGGATTTCCGCCCATGATGACAGCCAATGTGAGGTGAAAATTGACATAGTATCATAATATTTTTTTAAAGGATAATTTGAAAGAATTTACTGAATCTGCATTCTTAAGTGAATCTGGCAAATACGATGAATAGGATTACCAATGATAAGATGAATTTAATAGCACCACTTATCCCAAGTCATTGTTTGGAAATGCTCGATAATTTCATTACTGAATAGAACAAATAATCTCGCTCGGTCACTGCACTCCCTCACACACTAGTACCTCTTTATGCCTACTGCAGATCATTTTCATGTGTTGTCAGGCTGTGTTGCCGATTAAAATGTTAAATTTCAATGGTGAATAAAAGAAAAAAAATATTGCTCGGTCGCTACACCCCTTACCCCTCGCACACTTTGACATCAACACGCTAATTGCATTTGAAAAAAGTGGGGCTGTTATAACCTCCCAATAAATATCTTGTGATAAACAGTTTGATGTAATCAACAATGAGTCTATTATAACTGGTCTATCATTTTTTTTTTGGGGGGGGGTGAGGAGACGGTCCCATTATTTTTTTCCGTATTCATGCCATATACCGAAATTCATTATCAGTGGCTGATCCAGGTGGGGCACATCCGGCACATGCCCCACCCCCCACCCCCATTGAGAGCCATGATTTTTGTTTACTAGTGTAAAATGTCGTGCATAGGCCAGTGAAGGCTTTTTTATTGGCTCGTTGAAAATTTTCTGAACAAAAATGCCCCCCCCCCCTGATAAATCCTGGATCCGCCCTGGTCGTAATTATGGCGCTTTGATCATACCTCATACCAATGACAAAAATATTAAACGAAGAAAAAAATTGATATGTGACAAACGTTGTTGTAGCTCGATTTTTACAAAGTGCGATTTTTTTTGTATTACGGTGAAAATGGTAATTTGAATGTGATGAAAATGTTGAACTTTCCTGATCAAAGAGCAATAGGTACGGCACCGAGAATAGTCACCTTTCAGTCCGTTGAAATTATGAAATCGTGTTTATAGTGCTTAAAAATGCACCCCCTGCACTGTTACTGATTCAAATTTCTGCTAATAATAATTTGGTAGATCCTTTCTAATCAGGTTATAGATCCTATAATCTATGTGGAAATACTACTTGATGATTTCAATTTCAATTCAAGTATTTCATTCCGAATACATTAAAGAGAACACAATGAAAAACAATTATATACAGACAATTTTTTTTTTAAATCAAAGATATCAACAGAAAATCGGCAATATCATCAGAGGTAATGATAAAAATGATAAAATAAGGATTGGTGCATAGTCATGACAATAAAGTTGAAATAAATCGATGAAAATGGGGAATGAAAATAATATGCAGTATATGGTATGGATGCAACAATTATCAAATAATAAGTAAAAATAAAAGTCATAGAACCCCCCCTCCCAAAAAAAAAAAAAAAAAAAAACGAAATAAAACTAATAACATGAAACAAACTTCAAAGTAGAACAGAAAAAACAAACAAAGAGACAAAACCATGCTAATAAAAATTCAATGAATGTTCAGTAATTTATCTTTATATTGTCTTTTAGAAGTATTATTAAATTATATGTTAAATGTGCACATGTCTAAACTATATAACAATAATAATAATAATATAGAGTGTTTCTAACGCGCCAAATCCACATTGATTATGTGCTCAAGGCGCTGACATATACTTGGTATATTATTATTACCCCGGCTGTAGCTGAGCGGCCATATAGGCGCTGAAGCATTCAAGGAATAAATCCTACCGGGTACCCATTCACCTCACCTGGGTCGAGTGCAGCACAATGTGGATAAATTTCTTGCCGAAGGAAATTAAGCCATGGCTGGGATTCGAACCCACGACCCTCTGTTTCAAAGTCCGAAGACTATACCACTGGGGCCGGTATGTCGGTATGTCATATCGAATGTTTAGATCTATCATTTGAGAAGGTCCATCTGTGGAATTTGTTAAATTATCTTTGAAATGAGAACAAGGTAGGGCGACAGACTATTTGTGTGGTATAGTTGCAGGGAGGAGCCGAGGCATTATGGTCTGTTTTTACATATACGATTGGGTATTTTGCTAGAATGATTAATTTGCGTGAACTGCTAGAGTATGTGTAGTCCCAAATTGCATTACAATAGGAAAGATGGGATAAATATGAGCATTATAAGGAGTAAGTAATATGTAACTTGGCAATTAATATTTCAAACGATTCAAGATTCCAATAAAACGTGATATTTAAACAGATACCGCGAAATTATTTGATCATTCTAAATTAGATTGTTTGAAATCATTCCTAAAATCTTAACTGGAAATCAGGAATTTTGGACAAGATTTTAATTAGAATATCAATATAAGTACAAACATTAATACATTAAGTACAAACATTAGGTACAAACATTGATCATGAAGAAGTGACGTATCATCAGCATAAAAAAGACAACATTCATATCAAATGAATTTACTGGGCGTTGTGGCGTGCGCCTGTAATCCAAGCTGTGGGGAGTTACAAATTGATGCAGAGGTTCGAGGTTCGAGCCCTGGTCACGTCTTTCGGATGGTGACGTTAAAGGTCGGTCCCAGACGTAAATAATCATATCTGATTGATAAACTCAAATACACACACACAAATGCATTTACGAATCTGATTCCTCGAGATATGGTGCCTTTGTTACTGCCCAAAACTAATACTCAATTAATTTATCTATCAATTCATCTCAACTAGCCACTCATTAGACCACTTATTAAACAAGGATTCTTAATCAAAATTTTAATTTACTCCAGGATAGGCCCCATAGAAAATTGACCAAACCTTGTTTTTTCATATATACAATATTCTTTGATGGTTTCTTGTCAATTCGAGGGTGCTGATTACGAATCTGAATGATGCCACTCGTGTAACATTGAGCATTTTCCGCAAATTGGCAAAATCCAATATGGCCGCCAAAATATGCAAATTACCCATAAAAATCATAAAATTGATTTTTGACAAAAAATTATTTTCTAGGTATTCAAAATGGCCGCCATAGACCCCTGTATTCTATATCATGTACAATATGAATGGGGAAAACTAAATTTCACAAAAGTGAGCGCTAAATGCAAGTAATTGTGATTTTTAGTGAAATAATGGATGAAAATATGATTGCTAACGAAATGTATCATTTGTTATGTCATGTACGTATAAATGATGCATTTTAATATTCAAAAAGCCACCAAATGCCCTGACAGTATTATGTACAATGTTAATGGGGACAAAAGAAAATCACAAGAGTGAGTACTAAAAATGTATATTACTAGTATTAAGATAAGCGAGTGGAATACTGGGTAAAAACATAATTTTTAACGAAATATAAATGCAATTTATGTGATAAATGCTGTATTTTGACATTCAAAATGGCCGCCATAGGCCCATTTACATTTATTATTTACAATGCGATTGGAGAAATTAATTTTCACAAGAATAAAAACTATAAAATGCATGTGATTGTGATCACCGAGTAAAATAATGTCTGAAAACATGTTTTCTAGCAAAACATATCATTTCTTTTGTCATGCATGAGATAAATGCTGTATTGTGAAATTCAAAATGGCCCTTATAGGCCTTACAGTATAATCTACAATGTAAATGGGGACATGTAACTTTGTTAGAACTTGGATCTACTTGACTATGAAATCCATAAAATCCTGTTGTATGATAAAACATTATTTGAAACGTGATTTTTATGAAATATAACATTAATTCTGCCATGTAAGTGATAAATACTGTATTTTGACATTCAAAATAGCTGATACAAGCCCTAACTAAATTATGTTACATGCGTATAGGGAATCTACTTTTTACAAGAGTGAGAATCATAAAATGCATGTAACAGTGATGTATGAGTAAAACTTTGTCTTAAACATGATTGCTAAATAAATACATCACATATTGGTCATGGAGGTAATAAATGCTGTACTTTGAAATTCAAAATGGCTGCCATAGGTCCTAAAAGTATTATGTACATTGTAATTTGGGACATATAATTTTGACAGAATTTGGCTTTGCTTGACTATAAGTATTGCATATAATTTTGATGTAAGAGAGAAATGTTGTCTAAAACCATGGTTCATAACGAAGTATATCATATCTTATAAATGCTGCATTATGAAAGGGAAAATGGCCACCATGGGCCCTTATTGTATTATGTACAATTTGAATGAGGACAGATAATTTTCACAAAAGGGCATATGGCGGCCATTTTAAATTTTGAAATATAACATTTATCACCTAAATTTTAGATGATATGATATATTTCGTTAGTAATCATGTTTTCAGACAATATTTCACTCATACAACACCATTTAGTCAAGCAAAGCCAAAATCTGTTAAAATCATTTGTCCCCATTCACATTGTACATAATACTGTTGGGGCCTGTAGTGGCCATTTTGACTTTCAAAATACAGTATTTATCACCTACCTGGCAGAAGAAGTGATATATCTTGTTAGAAATTAGGCTTTCAGACAATATTGTACTCATAGATCACAATTACGTGCATTTATGGTGCTCACTCTTATGAAAATGTATTTCCTAGTTTGCATTGTACATGATACAATCAATGTCTATGGCGGCCATTTTGAAAGTCAAAATACAGTATTAAACACAAACTTTAAACCTGAATGATATATTTCGTTATTATGTTTGTTAGACAGTATCCCATTTATTCATCACAAATAAATGCATTTCAGTGCTCACTCTTGTGATTTCTTTTGGTCCTCTTTTTATTGTACATAATACTGTTAGGGCCTTTGGTGGCCATTGTAAATATCAAAATACAACATTTATCATATACATGGCATATTAAATAATATATTTCGTTAGCAATTGTATTTTAGTCAGTATTCCACTTGTTTCTCTTAATAATATGCATTTTAGTGCTCACTCTTGCGATTTTTGTTGGCCCCTTTGCCATTAAAAAAATACTATTTGGGCCAGTGGCAGCTATTTTGAATATCAAATACAACAATTTTTCCATACATGACATAATAAATGATATATCATGTTAGCATTGATGTTTTTCATATATTGATTCGTCCATAGATCACAATTACTTGCAGTTTAGTGATCATTTTTGTGAAAAATTAATTTTCCCTATTCATGTTGTACATAATAGGGTATACAGAGGTCTGTGGCGGCCATTTTGAATATCAAGAAATAAATATTTTGTCAAAAAATGTTTTATTCAGAGAGTTTTTCACTCCTGCAACACAATTTCATACATTTTGTAGCCAATTTGCTGGCAATTTTATGATTTTCATGGGTAATATGCATATTTTGGCGGCCATATTGGATTTTGCCAATTTGCGGAAAATGCTCAAGACTACACGAGTGGCATCATTCAGATTCGTAATCAGCACCCTCGAATTGACAAGAAACCATCAAAAATATTGTATATATGAAAAAACAAGGTTAGGCCTCTTCTATCCTGGACTAATTCGTTCGTGCAAGCCGAGAGCAAAAAACCCAAACAAACAAAAACAACAACTTCTCTCAACGTAAGAACTCAACGCACCTGTTACGAGGCACCGTGACGGGTCAGAAAGTATTTGGTGGAACAATGCTCACAGTCATGTATGTTTCACCATGGACCTCCACTGATTAGTGAAGCCTTTCACGAAACAGATAAATACGTGATTTTCACGGACTATCGTTATAAGCTACCGAAATCCTTGCATCCCATTGGCTCAGACTCAATTTGTCAGTGGAAACCATTGACTATTATTTTGTTTCATGAAACAAAATTCTACCCTTGATAATGTCCAGTGAAAATGCAGGTGACTGGAATATTTCGACGTCAAACAAACCCGTTGGCATGTTTGGCGGCGGCGCCTATTTAATTGACCGTTTTACTCAGTATTCGAATTTATTCATCCGATTGATAAAAAGTGCATGAACGACGCCACATGGGTAGGGAGCTGGAAGGGAATAACCTCGGGGGGGGGGGGGGGGTTATCAAATGCTTTACGAAAAAGTGTATTATGAAACTTTCGATAGACTTAATGAAATGTTCATCAGCCATCTTTGTAAAATAGTATATTGTAGTAAAAGGCCTAATTTCCGATTTTTTTAAATAGATATTGAAATAAAATGTAATATGATACTGATGAAATACCCATTCTTGCGAGTTCTCTTCCAATCGGATCGGGGGGGGGGGGAGTCCGCCCCTCAAAATACGAATGAAATTATACTACTTTTGTGTGTGATAACTCTTTCCGGGAGTAAATATTAGCTATTTCTCCTGCCCTCCCCCATTTATGAAATCCTTTACCCGCCCCTGGTAACCACCGGTTGTTGGATTAACGTTTCGTGATGATGTGTAAAGGGATGTCATACCGTGCTTAACTGTTGCTACGTCGGAATTAACACCTTTTGTTCTGGCTCCGCGCCGACTCAAGATCGCATGGTCTGAATGCGAAGATGTATTCATCCGCGCTAGCCATTACCAGATCAATGAAAAGATACATTGTTCTAGAATGTTTGGATGAGGGTTCTATTTCCACGTTTATCAGATTCATCCTACATATTCAGACAATTAATGTCATCAGAAATGCAAGATAAAAGGTAAGTTTACTAGTATTATTCGAATCATGTATTTTTATAAAATATTATTGAGCATAAAGTGAAATGTTAATCCTTTTCTGTCACTTCATGCAGTTCGAATGATGTGTAAGGAGCCTATAAGGCTAAGGTCAACAATGGTCAAATGCATTTTACATTTCCATTGATTTATGAAGATAGATAACGAAGCCTTATTCTCAAAGATTGAATGCAAAATACATTGGTTGATTTAACTTTGCATTGATAGATAGTGAAGTTTATTTCTTAAACATTTAATTTAGAGTACAATCATTATACATCCAACTATAACCAGAAGACCGCCAGAAATAGACAAGAATTCAGCGAGTACCCTCCGATAAACTGAAACACATCTTTGGAAGAAGGTTTATAAAATCATTTCTAATGAGATACAAGAATTAAGAGGTTTGCCCCAAAAGATTTATTTCGAAATAATTGTATTTGTATTTTCTTTATTTTTAAGACGGAGGAGAAGCTGGCCTCGAAACAGCTGAAGCGACAGAAGAACAGCCCAGAACGAAGGCACGACGACTGTCGATAGCCCATATACTAAGAGCGGTGGACGATCTTAGTAAGTAAATACTCTATGAAAGAATATTACATTTCTTACAAGTTGATAACAATTTTATCATTTTTTTCTGAATATGAGGTAATCTGGTGCAAAATAGAGGACATTCTCCCAAAATATTACAATGTGGAAATACGATTGTGTGTTTAATGAATAATGGAAACATGTATTAGCTTTCCACCATCTTACAAAACTATTATATAATTATGTGCTTGAGGCTTGACAAAATGCAGAAAGCAAAAGCTTTATTGTGTTTTTAAATTATCTAAGGTCTGAAAGTTGAGAGAACAAGTTTACACTATATAATTTTACACGTGTTCGTGGAAATCCAGTAGTTTGTAATGCATTGTGTATACTTTTTTCTGCTAATGTGGCGTAATGCGCCAAATAATTGAGGGGGCCAGACATGGAGTATGGGAACCTTTTCTAAAAAGCTGCGCTCAAGTGAAGTGAGCGAGCAACATTTTCTGACAGTTTTCATGCAAAAAAATATTATTTTCTAATGGATTTTGACTTAATGAATATGACTTTATGATTTCACCCATTTCTCTCTCCTTTTTTTTTTTGGGGGGGGGGGAGGGGTCGTGACAATTTTGGCCCATTGCCCCGACACCAATAAAACGTGCGAAAGATATGATACATTTTCTCTTTTGAAGTGGGGGGGGGGCATTGAATGACAAAAGAAAATGTTTGGGGCAAGGGCGGATGGCTTACTCTTCAACCTCTTTCCTTAATTTATCAAAATTTCGGAGGGGGATACCCCCACCCCCTCTCCTTGTTGCCACAACGGCCTCCCCCCCTCTCTCTCTTTCTCTCTCACACACACATCGAGCCCAAATTCCTAAATGTAATTAGCTGCCAGTAAATTTATGAAACAACAAGCGAGGTATTTCACTTCTGCGTTCTAGCAAAGAATTTTGTACATTTCCTGCATGCAGGCATGCATGCGTTCATTAAAAAGAGGTAAATTTCCCTACCCAGTGAGGAATAATTGTCATGGTGTGCGGCACGTGCGGACTGTCAGGACTATTATATCACTTCACGCAGCCATGTATCCTGTATCACTAAATACTGATTTTAAAATCAATTTAGAAATAATTGTAATTAAACGATAATTCCATAAACCCCACTTTCCCCCACCTCTTCAAGGGGAAACTACCATGACTACAGGCAGAAAATTACAATTTTCTTCTGCGTGTCCATGTAGATGGAGCCAACAAAAAGGACCAATCTATAGTCCTATGATTTGAATGAGAGTTGTCATTTTTTTGTTAAGACGTGTAAGCTGCCCCTGTATCTCACATCACAGAATAATGTGAGCGCGAAGCACGAGCTCTTTCTTTTTTGTCAATTTGGACATGTAATTCTAAAAATTAGGACATGACATTGTATCTCCTTAAACAGAAGAAGCAAATTCGAAGAAAATGGGAGGGGACGTAAGGATTTTTAAAATTTTTATTTTATACCGTATAGTAACCTGAATGTTTTATTGTTTGTCGAGTGCTCCTCTCCTTCGCTTATTTTCTTCATTTTCCTTTCTGTTATGTTTCATCCATCCCTGCATGTTCCTTACTTTTTCTCTTTTATCTCTTTTCTATTTTTTTCTCTGTATTTCATCAACCCAACTTGTCCCCCTTGAAAAACATTCTGCATAAATTAAATGTCTCCAAAATCAAATAATTGCATTTACGCATCATTATACAGATATTGCATAGGTTTCACGACAATTTTTAATGTTTTTTTTTTATCCATTCCACAGTTTTGACGGATTTCGGAATTCGCAAGTTACCCCGAGATCGTTTCGAAATTTGGAAATGAAGACGGAATGAAAAGTACGACGCACATTTCCAAAACAAAGACTAGATTCCGTGCAAGCCTGTGTTCTATCAATTCATCAATCATCGACCCTACTGCAGCCGTAATTCCACACCTATGCCGTAAAATCAATAAGAAATGCAGCCAAGTCCTGGTGGATACTAGTAAATAGACTGACTTTGTAGACTAAGAACCCGAAGAACGAAGAGTCTGTAGTAACTTTCTTTGCGAGACATTCTTCGCTCTCTGCACAGGTGCAGCAATTGTTATGTAAATTGGCGCCAACTGCGTATTGTACATCCATCTCTCCAAAATTAATGCGTCATAATTATTTTAACTCACGTGACCAACCAGAATCGTTTCTCCCAGAGGACAGGCATAGCAGGTCTAATACCGACACTAGATTAACTCTAACGGGATATAATTTATATTTTAGAAGATATCTTTGGCAGTTAGCGGATCTTTATCCATTGGAATATCAACAAGAAGAACTTGAGATACAGAATCACTTGGGAATCGACGAAATCACTTGGGAATCGGACAGAAAATTTTTGTGCGCGGACTAGACACTAATTTCACGGCAGAGCTTCGCCGAGGCTATCCGAACCTCAGCCTCAGCTCACCGGAGGTTTGTTGATGGGTCTCTGGACGGTTGTTCTGCTCTTAATTTATCAATTTGAACTTTATAATTTTGTGACCATCAGCGGAACATTGGAAGACCCATTTTGTGGAGCTTTGGAGATATATTTCTTTATTGGATGAAATTTTGAGATGTTGCTGAATTTATGTTATTTGGATCATGGATGCATGACGACGCCATCAAAGAGGGGAAAGATGAACATGCTGAGACTGATCAAATGTTGCTGTATGAGTGAGTCCTTTTACCCGTAGAACAATACAGCAATATCACTTGATGACCTTAATGAAACTTTAAAATTTATGGAAATTGGTTAAGTTTAGGTTTTAGTGCCAGGATTCGTAGCGTAAGTTTATGTACTATGTAGCCCCCCCCCCCCCCGTAGGCGTAGAATAGGCGCCTGGCCGAAACCAATTCTTTGGCCCTTTTCCGTAAAATTTAATGTGTCGTGTCAAGAAGATTGCTGTGTTGTCACCTACCGGTAATGAAATTCATTTTCATATATTTACTGAATGATTATTGTTCACCGAAAGCTTTACAACTTTTTTTGATGAAAAGGTCGTAAGGCTTTTACCTTTTTCGCTACAATTCTCGTAGAATTGTTCGTTAGCATAAAAAAAAACCAAGGGCGATGCCAGGGGAGGAGGCAGGGGCTTCACCCCGATGAAAAATAACATTAAAAGAGGATAAACAAAAAGAAAGCCAAATAAACAACGATAAGTATTTCAAGTTTTGGGTCGTTGAAAGAAGAAGACCCCTTTCATTGAATTGACAAAAATGACGTCACCTTTAAGTGGTCTTGCCCCTATTACCCAGGCACCGCCCTTGAATAAAAACATACTTTCACACGCCAAGATTTTGGCTGGTGAAATGTTCATTTACTTCGGGCGTTAATCGATTTCGAATCTGAAACTGGACATTGCGTTTGTCCTAGTTGATCCGTTTCGCTTGTTTACAAGGTGAGAATCATTGCATTGATTTTTTGTTTATAATTTCATACAATATATTTTTGCATGGCAAGTATATTTATCAATTTCATTATTACCGAACATTTCTAATCTAACTATAGTATGGATAAGTGTACAGTCCCAAAATATAAGCACACTGAGCATTGATCGGTAATCCTCAAATCAAGCGTGAGTGAGACTGGGTACAAGTAATTAATAAGATGATAGATATGAAGGAGTGGCAAAGATCCAATATTCAATGTCAAAAGGTGGATAGGACAAGAGTAGTTTAGAAATTGATATCTTCATACATGCCGGGCTTAGATCTTAGTACATGTAATGCTGTGATAGAGGCATAATTCTAAGTACAATTTTCTTGACATACTAGAAAAATGAAAGGGGCTTTAGGCTAATTATATATATATAAAAAAGTGCTAAAATTGACTTTGAAGATAATCAAACTAGTAGCAACATTGATATATTAGATGATAGCTACAATGAGAGGCAAAGATCCAAGGCATGAAAGTTGGATAAGGAAAAAAAAGTAGTTAAGAATTTACATCTTTCTATATGTAGGGCATCGATCTTGTATTAATATGTTCAGATAGTAATTTCAGTCATTTGACACTTTGAGGCCATAACAATAGTCCCACGCAGTCCCACATACGTAATTAAATAGATCTAGAAGCCATGTTATATGGTTGTTAAGGTAAGAATCATGAATTGGAAAAGGCCATAGGCGCATACAGTTGGGAATATGATAACAAAGATAGACTATCTGATAGAAGACTAACTTTCTTTCGGTTATTTAGAGCCTAACTGAAATAGAAAACTTTGCTGAAACAATAAGGTTTATGATTATGATTTTAAGAGTGATGAGAATTATGATCACTGTGAAATATAGAATACAAAGTTTGCTTATATTCTAGTTCTCGTGCAGAATTTATATATAAGATTTAGCAACCGTTAACAGAAACAAGCTGTTTCATTAACATCTATTATTTTGTGTGTTTATGTTTCAGGTATGGAATGCTCAAAATATCTACATGACACAGAAGGTGTCTCGAAAAATCGTTTCTTACATTATCGGCCTGTCGACCTAAATAAACATGGTAAACCTCATGAACTTAAGCAAGAATAGTTTACCTGAAGAACAATACAGTAATATCACTTCATGATCTTAATGAAACAATGAATTTTATCGAGCTGGTCTGTTAAGGCCAAGTTTAGTGTCAGGATTTCTTGGCAAAATTCATACAGTAGGTCCCCAATAGGCGCCTGACAGTTTAAGCTTGTTCTTAAACCAGCTCGTTAAGATCTATTGTTTCATGTCAAGAAGATTGCTGTAATGTCACCTAAAGGTTACTTATTTTCAACATGATCTGGATAGTTGGACTGTTTCGAAAACAGTTGAGGTTGTGCCTAATTTACTATCGTTCAGCTTTTCGCCTTCTGACGTTAGACTTTCGGTTAGCAAAAACTCCGTTGTAAAGATTCGTCCATTCGTTGATTCTCTTGTACGATCGTATGTTTCTCGCTTTTACTCGTCATCATCAACAGATCAATATGCACATCATATATCATCGATCGTTTCCGTTCGTTTGAATGATCGTGGTAAGTTTAAATTCATTAACACTTTTTGATATCTCCTTTATTAACACCAATAACTGGTAAAAGTGTGTATCCTTTCATTCGGTATTCATGTTATTGATTACTTGATGCAATTCGAATTTCGGAATTCGGGTTCGACATTTTTTTATGTAGAACTACATTTTCATGCAAGTAGGCTACATAGATCTTAGTAAAATTATCTTTAAATTTAAGAAATCTGAAAGGGGCTTTAGACTAATTATTTTTTTACAAAGCGCTAATATTGATAATAATAATCAAACTAGTAGCAACACTGATTTGACATAGGAAGATAGCTACAAGGAGTGGCAAAGATTTAATATTCAGGGCATAGATATTGTCTAAAGATGCTCAGATGGAAATTCTCGCAATTCTAGTTTGGCAGTTTGAACCTGTAACAACGGTCCCACGCACAGTCCCACATACGTATTATAGAAATATATCTAACGATTTTGCCATGGTTGTGAACTCAAGGAATCGAGTATAGGAAAGGGCAAAAGGCGCATACGGGGGGGGGGGGGGTGATAACAATCTTAAGACTATTTGACAAAAGCCCCTTTCAGTTATTAGAACCTAACTGAAACAAACTGCTAAAACAAAAAGATAATGCGGGTGACAGAAAGTGACGATGATAGTTATTGTAAACTGTAAAAAAAGGATTTGTTTTTTATGCTCTAGATCTCGTGTATATTTAGATTAGATTTAGAAAACAAAGTTTATACTAATGACTATGAAAGTGACGGGGGTGATAATTGTCAAATGTAAACAAGAAATAAAAGATTTTTTGTACGTTATAGATCTCGTGTATAAACCATTAATTAAATTTAGAAGATAAAATGTCACATAAAATCAAATTCAGCAATATTGATCTTTTGTGTTTTTTATGTTTCAGGTATGGAATGCTCAAAATATCTACATAAGACAAGACGCGTGTAAATTGAAACAAAACATCATAGCTTATAAGATCGGCTTGTCAACTGGAGTAAAAATGGTAAACCTCATAAACTTAAGCAAGAATAATTTACCTGAAGAACAATACAGTAATATCACTTCATGATCTTAATGAAACTATGAATTTTATCGAGCTGGTTTGTTAAGGCCAAGTTTAGTGTCGGGATTTTTAGGTAAAATTCATACATTAAGTCCCCAGTAGGCGCCTGACAGTTTAAGCTTGTTCTTAAACCAGCTCGTTAAGAGTTATTGTTTCATATCAAGAAGATTGCTGTAATGTCACCTAAAGGTTACATATTTTCAACATGATCTGGATAGTTCGACTGTTTCGAAAACAGTTGAGGTTGTGCCTTTTTACTATCGTTTAGCTTTTTGCCTTCTGACGTTATACGGACTTTCGAATAGCAAAAACTCCGTTGTAAACATTCGTCTATTCGTTGATTCTCTTGTACGATCGTATGTTTCTCGCTTTTACTCGTCATCATCAACAGATCAATATGCATATCATAGATCATCGATCGTTTCGTTCGTTTGAATGATCGTGGTAAGTTTAAATTCATTAACACTCTTGATATCACCTTTATTAACTGGTATAAGTGTGCATCCTTTCATTCGGTATTCATGTTATTGATTACTTGATGTAATTCGAATTTCGTAATTCGGGTTTGACATTTTTAATGTAGAACTACATTTTCATGCACGTAGGCTACATAGATCTTAGTAAAATTATCTTTAAATTTAAGAAATCTGAAAGGGGCTTTAGACTAATTAGTTTTGTACAATGCGCTAATATTGATAATAATAATCAAACTAGTTGCAACATTGATTTGATATAGGAAGATAGCTGCAAGGAGTGGCAAAGATTTAATATTCAAGGCATAGATCTTGTCTAAAGATGCTCAGATGGAAATTTTCGTAATTCTAGTTTGGCAGTTTGAACCTGTAACAACAGTCCCACGCACAGTCCCACACACCTAGTATAGAAATATATCTAACGATTTTGCCATGGTTGTGAACTCAAAGAATCATGTATAGGAAAGGGCCATAGGCGCATACAGGGGGGGGGGGTGATAACAATCTTAAGACTATTTGACAAAAGCCCCTTTCGGTTATTAGAACCTAACTGAAACAACAAGTTTATGCTGATGTTTAAAATTGACGATGATAGTTATTGTCAAATGTAAAAAAAAAGATTTTGTTTATGCTCGAGATCTCGTGTATAATTTGATTAGATTTAGAAAACAAAGTTTATAATTATGATTATGAAAGTGACGGTGGTGATAATTGTCAAATGTAAAACAAATTTTATGTTATAGATCTCGTGTTTAATTCATTAATTGGATTTAGAAAAAAACAAGTCACATAAAATCAAATTCAGCATCATTGATCTTTTGTGTTTTTTATGTTTCAGGTATGGAATGCTCAAAATATCTACATAATACAAGACGCGTGTAAATTGAAACAAAACATCGTTGCTTATAAGATCGGCTTGTCAACTGGAGTAAACATGGTAAACCTCATGAACTTAAGCAAGAATAGTTTACCTGCAGAACAATACAGTAATGTCAATTCATGATCTTAATGAAACTATGAATTTTATCGAGCTGGTTTGTTAAGGCCAAGTTTAGTGTCAGGATTTTTAGGTAAAATTCATACATTAGGTCCCCAATAGGCGCCTGACAGTTTAAGCTTGTTCTTAAGCTAGCTCGTTAAGATTTATTGTTTCATGTCAAGAAGATTGCTGTAATGTCACCTAAAGGTTACTTATTTTCAACATGATCTGGATAGTTCGACTGTTTCGAAAACAGTTGAGGTTGTGCCTTATTCACTATCGTTTAACTTTTTGCCTTCTGACGTTAGACTTTCGGTTAGCAAAAACTCCGTTGTAAACATTCGTCCATTCGTTGATTCTCTTGTACGATCGTATGTTTCTCGCTTTTACTCGTCATCATCAACAGATCAATATGCACATCATAGATCATCGATCGTTTCGTTCGTTTGAATGATCGTGGTAAGATTACATTCATTAACACTCTTGATATCTCCTTTATTAATTGGTATAAGTGTGCATCCTTTCATTCGGTATTCATGATATTGATTACTTGATGTAATTCGAATTTCGTGATTCGGGTTCGACATTTTTATGTAGAACTACATTTTCATGCACGTAGGCTTCATAGATCTTAGTAAAATTATCTTTAAATTTAAGAAATCTGAAAGGGGCTTTAGACTAATTAGTTTTGTACAAAGCGCTAATATTGATAATAATAATCAAACTAGTTGCAACATTGATTTGATATAGGAAGATAGCTGCAAGGAGTGGCAAAGATTTAATATTCAGGGCATAGATCTTGTCTTAAGATGCTCAGATGGAAATTTTCGTAATTCTTGTTTGGCAGTGTGAACCTGTAACAACCGTCCCACGCACAGTCCCACACACCTATTATAGAAATATATCTAAAGATTTTGCCATGGTTGTGAACTCAAAGAATCGTGTATAGGAAAGAGCCATAGGCGCATACAGGAGGGGGGGGGGGGGGTGGTAATAACAATCTGAAGACTATTTGACAAAAGCCCCATTCGGTTATTAGAACCTAACTGAAACAAAAAAGTTTATGCTGATGACAGAAAGTGACGATGATAGTAATTCTTAAATGTTAAAAGAAATGTATGTTATAGATCTCGTGTATAATTCATTGATTTAGAAGAAAAATGTCACATAAAATCTAATTCAGTAACATTGATCTTTTGTGTTTTTATGTTTCAGGTATGGAATGCTCAAAATATCTACATGATACAAGATGAGTGTAAATTGTAACAAAACATCGTTGCTTGTAAGATCGGCTTGTCAACTGGAGTAAACATGGTAAACCTCATGAACTTAAGCAAGAATAATTTACCTGAAGAACAATACAGTAATATCACTTCATGATCTTAATGAAACTATGAATTTTATCGAGCTGGTTTGTTAAGGCCAAGTTTAGTGTCAGGATTTTTAGGTAAAATTCATACAGTAGGTCCCCAATAGGCGCCTGACAGTTTAAGCTTGTTCTTAAACTAGCTCGTTAAGATTTATTGTTTCATGTCAAGAAGATTGCTGTAATGTCACCTAAAGGTCACTTATTTTCAAGATGTTCTGAATAATTCGACTGTTTCGAAAACAGTTGAGGTTGTGCATTTTTTCTATTGTTTAGCTTCTGACGTTAGACTTTTGGTTAGCGAATATTCCGTTTTAAACACTGGTTCATTCGTTAATTTTCTCGTGCGGTCGTATGCTGGTAGCTTTTAATCGTCAACCTCAACAGTATGGATCATCATAAATCATCGATCGTCTCGTTCGTTTAAATGATCGTGGTAAGTTTACATCATTAACAATCTTTTGAAAATTTATTTGTAAACATCACTCACTGATATAAGAGTGTATATTTCAATTCGTTAATTTGCGTTGGTCATTGTTATGGAGAACAACATTCTCATGGACCTACATGTAATGGAGGTGATGGAGACATAGTTCTTAGTAAACACTATTCTTGAATGTTAGAAATATGAAAGATACTTTTGAATAAGTATATATGAAGCGCTATAAATAATGATAATCACACAAGTAAGCAATTAAAACTGATTTAATATTAGATCTAGGTTATAAATAGAAATAAAGAGAAGGTCTTCAAAACATGAGTATCATCTATTGACATTTCATAAAGTTTATTCTATATTCTAGATCTATATGATACATACATGTAATTGAAATTTAAATGTTAATCAATATATCCATCAATCATCGGAATAGAAATATTTTATCAACATTTTCTTTGTTACAGGTCTGGAATGTCAGTACATCTTCACGCAGTTTTTGGAGAGAAGTTTCTTCAATGCCGACGAGGAGAATAAATCGTGAAAAAGGAACCAAGCTGTGCGCAAGTCACTTGCTTGTGGAACTATTATACAAAATTATAAAGTAATGTCACAGCAACGCTCTTATAATTGAAGATTTTATGAAATCATTATATGGTATTAAGTATTGAGTATGATTAATTTGATTTGTTAGATATAAGGGAGCACAGGGTATATATTGATTAATTCGGTTTTTTTTCTCATAGAGCAACTAGGAACCTTTCTTCGTCTTCCTTTCATCATAGAGCAGCAAGTGACCTTTTATCTTGAACTCTTCGTCACCCTTTCATCATACAGCAACTAGTCGACTTCTTCTATACCCGTTCTTCTCCCTTGCATCGTGGAGCAACACCTCAACTTTCGTCTACCACTTTCCGTCGCCCTTTCATCATAGAGCAACTAGTCGCCTTTTTCTATACCCGTTCTTCTCCCTTTCATCATGGAGCAACACCTCAGCTTCCGTCTACCACTTTCCGTCGCCCTTTCATCATAGAGCAACTAGTCGCCTTCTTCTATACCCGTTCTTCTCCCTTTTATCGTGGAGCAACACCTCAACTTTCGTCTCCCACTTTCCGTCGCCCTTTCATCATAGAGCAACTAGTCGCCTTCTTCTATACCCGTTCTTCTCCTTTTTATCGTGGAGCAACACCTCAACTTCCGTCTACCACTTTCCGTCGCCCTTTCATCATAGAGCAACTAGTCGCCTTCTTCTATACTCGTTCTTCTCCCTTTCATCATGGAGCGACACCTCAACTTTCGTCTACCACTTTCCGTCGCCCTTTCATCATAGAGCAACTAGTCGCCTTCTTCTATACCCGTTCTTCTCCATTTCATCATGGAGCAACATCTCAACTTTCGTCTACCACTTTCCGTCGCCCTTTCATCACAACAAGACACCAGTCACCTACCGCTTTTCGTCACCCTTTCATCACAGAGCAACAAGTTAACTTTCATCTTACACTCTTCGTCACCCTTTCATCATATAGCAACAAGTCGCTTGTTATCTACCATTCTTTGTCACCCTTTCATCATAGGGCAACAAGTAGCCTTCCATCTAACACTCTTCATCACTCTTTCATCATAAGAGCAAAAAGTAGCCTTTTATCTATATTCTTCGTCACCCTTTCATCACATAGCAACAAGTAGCCTTCCATATACCACTCTTCGTCACCCTTCCATCAAAGATCAACAAGTCACCTTTCTTCTACATCTGGTTTTCGCCTTCTCAACATAGAGCAACAGGTCATCCGAGCAACAGGTCTTCCGTCATTACACCACTCTCGTCACCCTTTAAATCATAGAGCAACAGGTCGAATTCCATCTACCACTCTTCATCACCATTTAACTATAGAGCAAGGAGTCACCTATCATCTAACACTCTTCGTCACCCTCTCATCAGAGATCAACAAGTCGCCTTTCTTCAACCCTTGTTCGTCTTCCTTTCATCATAAAGCAATGAGTAGCCTTTCATCTATATTCTTCGTCACCCTTTCATCACATCGCACAAGTAGCCTTCCATCTACCACTCTTCGTCACCCTTTCATCATAGAGCAACATGTAGCCTTTCATCTACCACTCTTCGTCACCCTTTCATCAAAGAGCAACAAGTCACCTTTCTTCTACACCTGCTCGTCGCCTTCTCAACATAGAGCAACAGGTCACCCGTCATTACACCACTCTCGTCACTCTTTAAATCATAGAGCAACAGGTCGAATTCCATCTACCACTCTTCATCACCATTTAACTATAGAGCAAGGAGTCGCTTATCATCTAACACTCTTCGTCACCCTCTCATCAGAGAGCAATAAGTCGCCTGTCTCCAACCCTTGTTCGTCTTCCTTTCATCATAAAGCAACAAGTCACTTTTCTTCTACTTTTCGCCTCCCTTTCATCATAGAGCAAGAAGTCATCTTCTACCACTCTTCGCCTCCTTTTCATCATAGAACAACAATTAGCCTTTCATCTACCCCTGTTCGTCGCCCTCTCAACATAAATCAATAAGTAACTTTCATCTACTATTCGACTCCCGTTAATCATCATGGAGCAATATGTCACTTTTCATCTACTACTCTTCGTCACCCTTTCATCATAGAACAACAAGTAGCCTTTCATCTGTACTCTTCGACACCCTTTCATCAAAGAGCAACAAGTAACCTTTCATCTATCACTTTTCGTCACCCTTTCATCACAGAGCAACAAGTAGCCTTTCATCTATACTCTTCGTCACCCTTTCATCATAGAACAACAAGTCGCTTTTCATCTATACTCTTCGTCATCCTTTCATCATAGAACAACAAGTAGCCTTTCATCTGTACTCTTCGATACCCTTTCATCATAGAGCAACAGATAGCCTTCCATCTAACACTCTTCGTCACCCTTTCATCATAAGAGCAAAAAGTAGCCTTTTATCTATATTCTTCGTCACCCTTTCATCACATAGCAACAAGTAGCCTTTCATCTACCACACTTCTTTACCCTTTCATCAAAGATCAACAAGTCACCTTTCTTCTACACCTGGTTTTCGCCTTCTCAGCATAGAGCAACAGGTCATCCGTCATTACACCAATCTCGTCACCCTTTAAACCATAGAGCAACAGGTCGAATTCCATCTACCACTCTTCATCACCATTTAACGATAGAGCAAGGAGTCGCCTATCATCTAACACTCTTCGTCACCTTCTCATCAGAGAGCAATAAGTCGCCTTTCTCCAACCCTTGTTCGTCTTCCTTTCATCATAAAGCAACAAGTCACTTTTCTTCTACCTTTCGCCTCCCTTTCATCATAGAGCAAGAAATAACCTACCACTCTTCGCCTCATTTTTATCATAGAACAACAATTAACCTTTCATCTACCCTGTTCGTCGCCCTCTCAACATAGATCAATAAGTAACTTTCATCTACTATTCGACTCCCGTTAATCATCATGGAGCAATATGTCACTTTTCATCTACTACTATTCGTCACCCTTCCATCACAAGTCACCCGCCATCTACCACTTTTCGTCACCCTCTCTTCATAAAGCAACAATTCACCTTTCGTCTAACCTTTTCGCCTCCCTCTCATCATAGAGCAACACGTCACTTCATCTACCACTCTTCGTCACCCTTTCATCATAGAGCAACAAGTAGCCTTTAATCTACAACTCTTCGTCACCCTTTCATCAAAGAGCAACAAGTCACCTTTCTTCTACACCCGTTTGTCTCTTTTTCCTCACAGAGCAACACGTCACTTTTCATCTACCATTCTTTGTCACCCTTTCATCATAGAGCAATGAGTAGCCTTTCATCTATATTCTTCGTCACCCTTTCATCACATCGCAACAAGTAGCCTTCCATCTACCACTCTTCGTCACCCTTTCACCAAAGAGCAACAAGTGGTCTTTCGCCTACCACTCTTCGTCACCATTTCATCATAGAGCAACAAGTTGCATTTCGTCTAACACTCATCGTCACCCTTTCATCAAAGAGCAACAAGTCACCTTTCTTCTACACCTGCTCGTCGTCTTCTCAACATAGATCAACAGGTCACCCGTCATTATACCACTCATGTCACCCTTTATATCATAGAGCAACAAGTCGAATTCCATCTACCACTCTTCATCACCATTTAAATATAGAGCAAGGAGTCGCCTGTCATCTAACAATCTTCGTCACCCTTTCAGAGAGCAACAAGTCGCCTTTCTTCAACCCTTGTTCGTCTTCCTTTCATCATAAAGCAACAAGATCATTTTCTTCTACTTTTCGCCTCCCTTTCATCATAGAGCAAGAATTCACCTACCACTCTTCGCCTCCTTTTTATCATAGAACAACAATTAGCCTTTCATCTACCCCTGTTCGTCGCCCTCTCAACATAGAGCAACAAATCACATTTCGTATACTTTTTTCGCCTCCCTTTCATCATAAAGGAAGAAGTCACATTTCTTCTATCACTGTTCGTCTCCCATTCATCACATAGACTCGCGTCACCTTTATCTATACCCTTCGTCACCCTTTCATCATTGAGTAACAAGTAGCCTTTCATCTATACTCTTCGCCACCCTTTTATCATGAGCAACACGTAGTCTTCGCCCTTTCAACATAGATCAATAAGTAACTTATATCTACTATTCGACTCCCGTTAATCATCATGGAGCAATATGTCACATTTCATCAAATACTCTACGTCTTCCTTTAATCACCATGGAGCAACATGTCACTTTTCATCTTCTACTCTTCGTCACTCTTTAATAACAACAGGTCACCCGTCTTCTACCACTCTTGGTCAACCTTTCATCATAGAGCAACGCATCACCTTCCATCTACACCTGTTCGTCTCCCTTTCATCAGAGTAACACCTTTTAGCTAAGACTTCGTCTCCATGTCGTCACAACAATCATGTCATCTGCCACTCTTCGTCACCCTTTCATCATAGAGCAACAAGCCACATTTCTTCTACCCTGTTCATCGCCCTCCCAACATAGAGTAAGATGTATCTTTCATCTACTACTCTTCGTCACCCTTTCATCATAGAGCAACAAGTAGCCTTTTATCTACCACTCTTCGTCACCCTTTCATCATAGAGCAACAATGCGCCTTTCTTATACCCCTGTTCGTCTCAACTTCATCATTGATCAACAAGTCACCTGTCATCTAACACTATTCGTCACCCTCTCATCATAGAGCAACAAGTCGCCTTTCTTCTCCCTCTGTTCGTCTTTCTTTAATCATAAAGCAATGAGTCGTCTTCTTCTATTCGCCTCCCTTTCATCATAGAGCAACGCGTCACCTTTCGTCTGCCACTCTTCGTCACCCTTTAATCACAACAATTCACCCGTCATCTACCATTCTTCGTCACCCTTTCATCATAGAGCAACAAATAGCCTTTCATCTATATTCTTCGTCACCCTTTCATCACATAGCAACAAGTAGCCTTCGATCTACCACTCTTTGTCATCCTGTCATCATAGAGCAACAAGTAGCCTTTCATCTACCACTCTTCGTCACCCTTTCATCATAGAGCAACAAGTAGCCTTTCATCTATACTATTCGTCACCTTTTCATCACAGAGCAACGCGTCACCTTTCGTACGCCACTCTTCGTCACCCTTTTATCACAACAAGTCACCCGTCATCTACCATTCTTTGTCACCCTTTCATCATAGAGCAACAAGTAGCCTTTCATCTATATTCTTCGTCTCCCTTTCTTCATAGAGCAACAAGTAGCCTTTCATCTACCCCTGTTCGTCACCCTTTCATCATTGAGCAACAAGTAGCCTTTCATCAATACTATTCGTCACCCTTCCATCATAGAGCAACAAGTAGCCTTTCATCTATACTCTTCGTCACCTTTTCATCATAGAGCAACAAGCAGCCTTTCATATATACTCTCCGTCACCCTTTTCATCATAGAGCAACAAGTAGCCTTTCATCTACCACTCTTCGTCACCCTTTCATCATAGAGCAACAAGTAGCCTTTCATCTATACTCACCGTCACCCTTTTCATCATAGAGCAACAAGTAGCCTTTCATCTATACTCGTCGTCACCCTTTTCATCATAGAGCAACAAGTGGCCTTTCATCTATACTCGTCGTCACCCTTTTATCATTGAGCAACAAGTCGCATTTCATCTATACTCCTCGTCACCCTTTCATCATAGAGCAACAAGTAGCCTTTCATCTATACTCTTCGCCACCCTTTCATCATTGAGCAACAAGTAGCCTTTCATCTATACTCTTCGTCACCCTTCCATCATAGAGCAACAAGTAGCCTTTCATCTATACTCTTCGTCACCCTTTCATCATAGAGCAACAAGTAGCCTTTCACCTATACTCTTCGTCACCCTTTCATCATAGAGCAACAAGTAGCCTTCCATTTATACACTTCGCCACCCTGTCATCATAGAGCAACACATCCCTTTTCGTCTACCACTCTCCGTCACCCTTTCATCAAAGATTACTTCGTCTTCTGCCTTGCAACATGTGCAACATTTCGCTAGCTTTTGATGATTAATGTGGCCGATTATTTCATCCTTCCTCTGCAATAAAGGTGAGTGACATTAGATAATTTAAAATGATAACGATATTTTTATTTGACATCAATTGCCACAAAGGCCATACTCTATGAATCGCCTAATTCAATGCAATCTGTTAATAAATATGAGCTACAACGAAAGTAATAAATATGACAAATTCAAATTTCTCACCATTCAGCAAACTAGAATGCATTGTCAGAGATATATTAATAAGAAAGTCCATTTATATACTTATTAAACAATTTAGTCCATAGTTCTGAAAGGGAGATTGATCCAAAATATTCGTCAGGGCAATTTCGAATTTTAATGCCCATAATTTGGTATTCATTTAACAGAACAATAGTCAAGTGTAACTTTTTTTGAGGTTGACTAAATCTTTTAAATTATGTCGGCTTAACAATATTATTTCTGTTATATTCAGGAGTGGCAGCAGTAAGTATTGCTATGATGGTGACCATGACCGAGGAAGATGTTGATGTTCAGAAAAGATTGCCGCAATAATTTGAAGATCTTAATTTATAACTCTTTCTGATATACCATTCTCTTTACAGGCTCGGCGTGACTAAACCTAATTATAATTCTTATTTACCAAGGGTAGCCACTTCATCGTCTTCACTCCAGTATATATATTGGAAGTCTTCCTAGAGAGGGGATCCTGTTTGATAATGTATTGTATTCCCTTAATAGTATAGTCGTAATGATGTCTCTTTATCTTCCTCTGATATCCAATTCAGCTTTTAATGGCGGTATACCAGCTTGTCTCCTGACACGGTATGTGCATCTAGAACTTTTTCCCATTCTTTCATTCCCAAAAGCAGAGTTGCTGGTACAAAGACAGAAAGTCAAATTTTAAAATATACTTTTAAATTGCACATTTAATTATAATATACGATTTATCTTCTGACAGCCAATTCAATTTGTATTAATGGTATTCCAGTATGTCCTGCTAACATGATACAGTTATGACTTTATTTCTCTTTTTTTCTAAAAAGCAGAGTTGCTGATACAAAGACAGGAAGTTAAATTTAAAGTTATGTCTTTTCAATTGCACATTATATCATAATATACGAATTTGCTATAATTCGCATTATTTCATAATTTGTGGTACATTCTCTTTTCCATATGTTCAGGTTGGATAAGTATTTACGCTTAATAATGATAACGACTCGTATTTACCCAAATTAGCAGCTACGGCTTTCACTGAAGTTCTTCTAGTGGCCCTAACAACGTTTAAATGCCCAGTGTAGCAACTTTGATCTTTTTGCGGCTTTCCAGTGTCACTGCATCATAGAGTCAGATGTCCAGTATGAAATAACTAACTTTCAATTGCATATTTAGCATGGTATATTGTAATATTCAGTCATTCTTTTTTTTTCAGACTGGATACGTTTATATGGTATATCGATAATGTCTTTTATCTACCCAGGATAGCCACATCAGCTTTCATCGGCAGTCTTTCAAAATGTCATGTTTATCCTGAAGTTTTTATTCCCGTTAATCGTGATTTTTATTTGCATTAGGTATTTCTTCGGACTTCTTTTTTGGCGATCATTCATCTTTTTTGCTAACAGAATGAAATATTTTCATCGTTAATTATTACTCTTATTTATCCAAGGGGTATAGCTACTTCGGGTTTATCGGTGGTTTTCTAATTAATGTTCCTCTTTTTTATTCTTAAAAGAAGAGCTGGTGACAAGACAAAGACTCATTTTAATTTCATATGAAATACACTTGTTGACATGTTAAGTTATGCGGGATGATTGCTTATTACCATGATTACTGCATTTTCTTTTTTACTTTCTATGTCAAAATATTATTCTCGATCAGGTTTGGGTGTGTTTAATGCAAAACTATTAATGACCATGGTGGCAGAATTCCAACAGGCCATCTTAAAGACTTTTTATTTATGCATTCTTGCCACTTAAGTGTTTACTACCGGATTTCCAGCGAACTCACCTTCCAGACAATATAATGGTTATCCTTATTAATAAAGATTCTTATTTACATAGGGAATCCACTCCAGCTAGTAGCGGTCGTCCACCTGGCTAAGAGTAGCGGCTTTAATTAGCGGTCTTCAAATGCCCCTTCTAAATGTGTTATGGTACTTTTTTTAATTACAGCTCTTATCTACCCAATGTAGCAACTTTGGCATTTGGTGGTGGCACTGCAACATGCAAGGGCAGAGATCCCAATTGACAATACAACTTTCAATTGTATTATGTGAATTTCAATAGTATGTGACTTTCGACCATTATTCTCTATTCAGGCTGGAAGCATTTAAATCATATCGATAAGGTCTTTTTTTTTTACCCAGGATAAACACTCTTGCTTTTATTGTTTCTTTCAGCAAGCCCTATTTAACATTTTTTTTATTCCCGTTAATCGTGATTCTTATTTGCATTAGGTATTTCTTCGGATTTCTTTTTGGGGCGATCATTCAGCTCTTTTGCTGACAGAATGAAATATTTTCCTCGTTAATTATTACTCTTATTTATCCAGGGTGTATAACTACTTTGGGTTTTATCGGTGGTTTTCTATTTAATGTTCCTCTTGTTTATTCTTAAAAGAAGAGCTGGTGACAAGACAAAGACTCATTTTATTTTCATATGAAATACACTTGTTGTAATGTTAAATTATGCGGGATGGTTGCTCATTACCATGATTACTGCATTTTCTTTTATACTTTTTATGTCAAAATATTATTCTCGATCAGGTTTAAGACTTTTTAATTGATGCATGCTTGCCACTTCAGTGTTTACCACCGGGTTTTCTGCGAACTCACCTTGCACACAATATAATGGTTATCCTTATTAATAAAGATTCTTATTTACATAGGGAATCCACTCCAGCTAGTAGCGGTCGTCCACCTGGCTAAGAGTAGCGGCTTTAATTCGCGGTCTTCCAATGCCCCTCCTAAATGTGTTATGGTACTTTTTTAATTACAGCTCTTAGTTACCCAATGTAGCAACTTTGACATTTAGTGGCGACACTGCAAAATGTTAAGGCAGAGATCCCACTTGAAAATACAACTTTCAATTGTATTATGTGAATTTCCATAGTATGTAACTTTCATCATTATTCTCTATTCAGGCTGGATGCATGTAAATCATATCGATAAGGTCTTTTATTTACCCAGGATAACCACTCTAGCTTCTATTGTCTCTTTCAGCAAGCCCTGTTTAACATATTTTTTTATTCCCGTTAATAGTGTCTCTTATTCATCTCGGGTAGCCACTTTGGACTTTTGTTGGCGATATTCCAGCTGTCTTGATATGTTTTCATTCTTAATAAGGATTCGTATTTATTCAGGGGAGCCTCGTCGGGTTTTATCGGTAGTCTTCTAATGATTATGATTCTTTTTATTTCCCTGTTCATTCTAAAAAGCAAAGCAGGTGATAAGAAGACAGAAGTATCAATTTCGATAACGTATGATGTATTCCTATTAAAGTATAACGTCATCCCGAATACCTGTGTACTATAGCATTTGTAACGTTGAAATATTCTTTCAGGGCTTGGTGCTTCAATTTTAACGCAATACTATAAATCCCTATAATTCCAACATTCCATCATACAGGTCCAATAATACATATACTGTTTAATTGATACAGGGTTACCACTTAATAGTTAGCTACGAGACTTTTAACTTGTCTTAAACAAAGTATAATCATCTTATTAATAAAGATTTTTTTTTTCATTTTAGTTTGGCATTTAGCTGTAGTCCCGCGGATTCTGATTCAAGTGTAGTTTATGATCACCAAAATGAAAACTTTTGTTTTAACATAGGGTAGACACTTCAACCTTTAGCGGATTTCCAGCAAATGCCGCTAATTATTGTTTGTATCCTTGATATTGACTCTATCATTCTATTTCCAACTTGGATGTATTTAACATTTAATACAAATACGTATTTATATAAGGTAGTCACTATCCCTTCGACCCTATTTACAGTCTTCCAGCAGGCTTTAATTGCTTAACTTGATATAAGGTTTTTTTCCATATTGACTTTTATTCACTGAAGGGAAATAACTTTTACGGTAGTCAGCCCACCCAGATGATCCTGCTAAACATATTGTTGGCATGTACGTTATGATCTTCTTGAATGATTATATTTTATTTATTTTACTAAGGGTATCCAAGTCAGCTTTTATCATGTTTATTGGGATGGTCTTCCATCTAGCCTCGTTTAACAAACATTTTATTTTCAACCTTAATAACTATTCTTCTTTACCCATTTCAGCTTTTTGTCAGTCGCAGACATTTTGATGGTAGCTCTGGTTTTTTAAACAGTGTAAATTTTCCTGTTTGTAATTTTGTTCTCGTTTTCATAATATTTTACATGCTGCTCTTCATTTTAACTTTTTTTTTACAGAAGCACGGTGGCATAAATGAGACCAGCAGTGGCTGGTTATGTTTCCTATGAAATATTCTAATTGAAAAATTAATTTATTTTTATCTCCCCTAGGCCTAGGCATTCACCCTCAGCTACTTTTGCCGTGTCGGGCCTTCGCCCATCTTTTCCTGTTACCATGGTCAAGGCCTTTTTGCCAGTTTCCTTTTGCCTTGTTTTTTCCCCGTCACGGTGTTTAGCCTGTTACAGTCACAAGTATACCCTCCCCTCACCGCAGCATTGATTTTGCTTTGCATCCGCTTTGCCTTCCCTCGGCGCCGCTTTTGCCCGCTGCTTATTTATTTATTTATATTTTATTTTATTATTATTTTTTTTTTTTGGAGAGGGGGTAATCTGTCTTTTGTATTTTTTTCTATTTTGTAAATAGATGTTTATGTATATTTGTGTACATTTTTTTCATATTTGTGCCCGATCGTGCCTATTTGTGTATATTTGTGCATAGTTGTGCATATTTTCATATTTGTGCCCGTTTTGCCTATTTGTGTATATTTGTGCATAGTTTTGCTTATTCGTGCCCGTCTAGTATGTGCCTATTTGTATATATTTTTGTGCATAGTTGTGCATATTTTCATATTTGTGCATAGTTGTGCCTATTTGTTCCCATGTAGTATGTGCCTATTTGTATATGTTTGTGCATAGTTGTGCTTATTCGTGCCCATCTAGTATGTGCCTATTTGTATATATTTGTGCATATTTGTGACGTTTGTGAAATTAGCTATACATATATTAATTATTTATTCACTTTCCATTCATTGGGGTTTTTATACTAACCTTATTTTTCATTGCATATTTTTGTTCTTTATTTTGATTTAAAATCACCTATGATTTTTACTAACCCGGGGTCATGCTGCTACCTTCACGCGGTGACTCTGTTACGTGCAATGGTGTCACTTGTCATTTCAAAGTCACCTAGAGTTTGCCCACGGGCATTTGAAGAAAAAAAATATTAATAAAAAGACTCCTAAATTGAAATTATGCAGTGCGTCCCAGAGAAAACGAAACCGAAATTAAGCAATGATTTATCATAACTTAATCACAAATAAAATAGACAAATGACCTACCAATGTAAAGCTTAGAATCTCCTCTTTTATCTGATATTACTTAGATTATTTCTCATTCACGCATGAGTGAGCAAAAACAATTTGAACAAATGATACCAAAAACTCATTTGGCGGGGGGTATCTGAATTTCAAAAAGAAAATCACATGCCTAAAAAGTTCAATATCTGCTCTTTTATTTGATACCTTAATCACAAAAAATGGTCAAGAAGTAAAAAAGTTAAGTTCCCTCGAAACAATGCTTGTATTTCCATAGTTTCATTAAATAAACGTGTTGTCACCGGTTTCCCACAGAAGCTATCGCATGGTTAACAAAAGGCTTCAAGTTAATGCATGGCTGATCGTCAACAAAACGGAGTGTTGAGTGAGTTTGAACGCTAGCCTGTAAAAACTCTTCATTTAATGAAATTATTGAAATTCAAGCCTTATTTCAAATAGCCAGAACTTTGTTATTTCTTGACCATTTTCTGTAATTGTGGTATCAAATTAAAGAGCAGATATTGGACTTTTTAAAAATGTGGTTTTATTTTTGAAACCCAGATACAGCCCGCCAAATGACTTTTTGGTATCCCCTCTTCAAATTGTTTTTGCCCACTCATGCGTGAATGAGAAATAATCTTAGTAGTTTTAGATGAAAGAGGAGATTCTAAGCTTTACAATGGTAGGTCATTTGTCTATTGTATTTGTGATTAAGTTATGATAAATCATCGATAAATCTCGGTTTCGTTTTTTGTGGGACGCACTGTATAAATGCAGATCGAGTACTTATCTAAATGTAAAGTTGGTTCACAAAATGAAATCTGGTAACGCCCTTGCACTACTAAAGCAGCCATTTCATAACAATTTAATTTCTTGTATGGTGTTTTCTTCTGTTAAAATTCAAAATAATTCAGTGTCTCTCAGATGATCAGATAACGAGATTTTGAATCTTGCCATGTCTAAATCCTTTAGGAGAAATAAGACAACGAGGCCTCTGATCTCAATCGTCATTGCTACATCCTTCAAAAGATGACAAGATATCAGATCTTGTCATCTCATCACAATATAGAAGAGAAGAATTATTGACTAGATCTTGGAGCGTGCCATAAAAATGTGTACTACCTTAATGAATGAAAATGTTAAAACGTTTTATTTACCCATACAGGTCTCCACTTTAATTTGGAAACTGCTCTCCCAGTGGACTCTGCATGCTTAACATAATTACTTCTCCAATCGAAGTGCTGAGCGCCTAGCAAGAAGTTAGAAGTTCCCATTTTTATATCAAATCCACGACTTCTTGTCCATGAGGCAGGCGCTCTACCACTGAGTCACCGTACCCTAATGGAAGATAAAGACCTTAGATATCGTCATGTCTACATCCCATCCATGATCCATCCCATCATCTGATTCGAAGTGATGTCAACAAGATGAGATCCGAGATCTTGTCAGCTGATATTTTCGCGAAATTATTTTCATGACGAGATTATAATTGTATCAATGCCTAATTTGGTGCATGTACTTTTTAAGCCTCCATACAAATGTAATTATGACAACTTTTTTAATTCTCGCCTTTTCTGTCAGCGCTCGTGAGAATGAAGCTTTGTGAGATATTTAATACAGCCCATTATTACTCAGGTCGTTGTTCAATGGAAATAATAATCTGTTTAATATTTGAATGCATGAATAATATACAAATTCACGACAAAAAACAATATTCACATAAATCCGGGAAAGATGAAAATATACTTTGTTTTTCAATACTTTTTTAATAGGCCTGCAGTGATCTTTGTTTCGGTTAATTTCTTCAAGCATTGATATATTGATTTCAAAGACAATAATTTTCAATTAATGATATCTTCCTTATACTTTGCCATTGGCTATTTGGGTCTAATTGCATGGCCATGCAATTACCAAATTGGTCACAGAACAAATATTATGTAGGCCGGCCTAAATGTTCGTGGCCAATGGGGGTACCGATGAAAAAATACCCACTTTCTATCCTTTTTTTTGTTATTATATCAAAATATGAAATCCCTTCAATATTTATCTCATTACACTGTGAAATAAGGTATTCTTCACTAAAAATATATACAATTAAGACTAAATACTTAATAAGAGCATGTGACATCAATATCACTGTTTTTTAATTTTTTTTGTGAAAAATGAGCGAAACTTTGATGGTACATTAAAAAAAAATTCACATCTATTTTTTTTAAATAAGAGAAATGTAAATTAAATGCCTATAGCGCATGCACATGGCCGTGACTACATGTAGGGAACAAACTTGGGAAAGAACTCCCGGAATGAATAGGTCCATGATTGAAATAAATTACTTTTTTTAAAAGATGCTTAAGCCGAGACAGTGCTATTTCCATTCAATCCGCCGCGAGTCACGATGTTTTTTATTGATGATATTTTATTTCAGGCTTTGAATAACATTATAAAAGTTTATTTATTAGCGGTGGATTTTGAAAAAGCATTTGACTCTGTATCGCATGAGTTTATACAAAAGATATTAGAAATTTTTTAATTTGGTGTATCTTTTAGACAGTTGATCAAAACTTTGTATAGTGGAGCATGTGTTATGAATGGTGGCTTCACAACTGAATATTTTGATATACAGAGGGGAGTAAGACAGGGAGATTACCTCTCGCTTTATATTTTATATCATCAATTGAATTACTTGCAAATGTTATAGGAAATGATTCAGGGGTTAGGGGTATTTTATTGGCTCAGAATGAAGTTAAGTGCTGTACGCTGATGATGTATCGATTTTTGTACGAAATGAACGGTCCTTAGAAATTTACTTTTTGCTGTTTTTAAACTAGGATAAAACAAATTTAATGAGATTATGAACCAGTACAAACCAGGACCCGAAAGGATGGAATATGGTTAAAGTAGTGAAGATTTGGGAATATATTTTACCATGGATGTGAAGGTTAAAGAAGAAATGAACTACAAAGAATTTTAAGCAAAATAAAGTTATTGAGCTGGTGGAAGCAAAGAGATTTACCATATTAGGGAAAATTCATCTTCTAATGCACTTGCAAAATTGATTCATGTCTCATCGTTGATTGTGGTCCCGAAGTGGGTTTATGTGGAACAGAAAGAATCACATTCGAATTTATTTGGAATGGACAAGATAAAATGAAAAGAAACGCAATGTATCAAAAATATGAAAATGGAGGTTTACGATGTGGATGAAAAGATTAATATATTGACAATCAAATGAAATGGAAAACACTGTTCAATAGTTAATGTAAATCAATTGGACAGGTGGTGTGTTCATTTTCAATGTAATTATAATACCGCCAAGATCAAAGCAAAGTTATCAACATTCTCTGTTGAAATATTAAGAGTTTGGCAAAGAAAAAAAGAATGTAGGACAAAGGAGAATGATTGTGTTTCAGACACTATAATATTTAATAACAAACATGTATGTATTGATAGCAAAATTGTATTTGATATAAAACTATACTCATATTATGTTTAAACTTATTCATTTGATTGATGGAAACGGCCATTTAAGGCCAGTATCTTATTTTTTAAACAGCGGTTTGGACTCAAATTATATTTTGAAAATATATGATGCTCTGCCAATTGGGTGGAAACGTTCATTCAGCCTTAATCCATTTCAAGGTAATCAGTCCCATGACGACGATATCTAAACTCCTCAAAAAAAGTTTGGAAATCTGACTTCGATCTATAATCCCTCCTCGGTTTTAGTAAATATCAATGTGTAATTAATATCAATGAATAGATCATTTAATTGTCTTTAAAATGATACCCTACATGATATGATTACGGCTCACATGGAGGTGCAGTGCCTTGAATTGTGGGGCAAGGTAAAAAAAAACAAAGGGTGCAAAATGACACAATATTGAAAGTCTTTTTCCCGTGGTGATGAGTGAGTTTCTCAGCGGTTTCTTTTAATTGTTTTCATGCACCTTAACATCAACATTAACATGGAATCAAACACACCTCTGCACAAGCAAACACATAACAAACAAACAAACAAACATGCATGGGTATTTCAACCAATGCTCAAACCATGTTATCTCACAGAACCATCACTACATACACCACAACAGAACATAAAAATGAAGAAGCAGGGGCTTGATTTGAATGGATTTTCATCTCTATTGACACAGACAAAAGAACTTGACCCTTCATGACTATTTCTGCTCGTTTTGCAGCTTTTCAATTCAGACCTCATCCACTCACTTTTGAATCCTGCTCTTTTCATGATGACATGATCATAACAAGCATGGTATCATTTTAAATAGAATTAAATGATCTTTTGAATGATATCAGTTATGTTTGTGTTAAATTGGGAGTTAGGAGAAATTAATGGCCAAACTCAGATTTCCAAACATTTGCTCGTTTTGCAGCTTTTCAATTCAGACCTCATCCAACACTTTCGAATCCTGCTCTTTTCGTGATGACACGATCAT